>NC_135661.1:89238164-89541289 GCF_964188315.1 Podarcis muralis
GCCTCCGCAGCCACTTATGGACTCACTGTTAAGACAATCTTACTTGGCTACAAGGGATTGCCGAAGAAGAAGAGGAGGAGGAGGAGGAGGAGGTAGGGCATGGGTAGGCAACCTAAGACCCAGGGGTTGGATCCGGCCCAATCGCCTTCTAAATCCGGCCTGCGGACGGTCCGAGAATCAGCATGTTTTTACATGAGTAGAATGTGTGCTTTTATTTAAAATGCATCTCTGGGTTATTTGTGGGGCATAGGAATTCATTCATATATATTTTTTTCCAAAATATAGTCCGGCCCCCCACAAGGTCTGAGGGACAGTGGACCGGCCACCGGCTGAAAAAGTTTGCTGGCCCCTGAGGTTGGGTGTGGAGACCGTTTGTTTCAGAGGCGATTATATCCGCACGGAGAATTCGCACCAGCTCCTTTTCATTTCACAACAGTGGGGAGAAGTGTTCATGCAAGTAGTTTACCCCCCCCGCCACCTCCAAAGAAAAGTCCAAAAGGGAGGGGGGTGGATGGAAATGCTATTTGCAATTTTTTCATGCAGGGTTTATTTCTGACACAGCCGTGAAAATGAAGCAGTCGAGGTGGTGCGTGCAGAATTTTTCAGCCAAGGTGAAAATGAGCCTGGAGTCGTCGTCCCCATGACTCTACCCCCTTGGAAATACATTATTGGATTTCCTTTATGCAAAAGGGGGGGGGGGCGTGTTCTGCGTGCAGCAAATAAACACCTCAGGAAGAGGGCTGGGATAAAACCTTTGTGGCTAGCTTTCTACATGCGGGGAGTTGCTCTCTTGCAAGTGGAGAGGAACGAACCAGCCAATTTCATTTTCTCTCAGCCTTTTCCCCAGTCTAAAATCCATTTCTCCTCATTTCTGCAGCAATCCGTGATTTTATTTTTCTTTCAAATGACATTTTTATGTTCCAAAATAAAACTTTTCACAACAATAACCAAGCACAAGTCTAGGTATACAATTGACGCCGCCACCAAATACACGGTGTTTCTTGTGTCCTTTTCAAGCATATTCTTAAGATATTTGTGGTTAATAGAGCCTATCCACAGACAAATCGCTGTGAAAATTCATCAGGATTTTCGAAGGAATTTGTCCATGCGATGCATAATCATGTCGAATCATACTCACCTTTTCTCTAAACTAAAAAGTCTCAAAAATGCCATAATAATAAATATAATGGTTAAAACCGATTACAATAAAGAGCAAAGGGTTGGTTGAAAATGTACCCTGTGCTCTAGACTGGAATCTGTTGTAATGGCATTTAATCTGGGCAGTTTAAATATATATATTTCAGTCAGCAGCCCACGTAGTGGGCGCTTTTGGAAATTCAAGGCCTCCATCTTCAGTGATGCCCTCAAGGAACTCTGAGAAATTAGAGAGAGGAGAAACTTGAGTTTCTACCTTTTCCTGGCTCCGTTCTAGACTTAATAACGCTTTCCACCAATTTGTCTGTGAGATTGGCACATTCGTCGTTTGCCTGCTTCCACTTGGATTATTATTATTATTTTACTTCTATAAAAAGAACCAGAAACTGGCCTTAAGAACATAAGAGAAGAAGCCCAGTCTGGATGAGAGCAAAGCAGTTTCAACCAGCCCAGTGTCCTGTCTCTGACTGGGGTCAGCCAAAGACCTCTGAGAAGTCTGTGAGCAGGGCTTGGTGGAGGCCATGGGATGGTGATGGTTACATGAAATCTATGCACTGCTTTGTTGTTGTTTTTAAAAAAGCGGTGATATTCAAAGGTAGACTGCCTCTGCAGGAGGAGTCTCCACAGCTACCAGCAATTGAGAGCTTTTTCCTCCTCCTAATTCATTTTGAAAGCTGCTTCCTTACACCCTCTTTGTGGTTTAGTCGTTTAGTCATGTCCGCCTCTTCATGACCCCCTGGACCAGAGCACGCCAGGCACTCCTGCCTTCCACTGCCTCCCGCAGTTTGGTCAAACTCATGCTGGTAGCTTCCAGAACACTGTCCCACCATCTCGTCCTCTGTCGTCCCCTTCTCCTTGCGCCCTCCATCTTTCCCAGCATCAGGGTCTCTTCCAGGCAGTCTTCTCCTGAGGTGGCCAAAGTCTTGGAGCCTCAGCTTCAGGATCTGTCCTTCCAGTGAGCACTCAGGGCTGATTTCCTTCAGATTGGATAGGTTTGATCTTCTTGCAGTCCATGGGACTCTCAAGAGTCTCCTCCAGCACCAGAATTCAAAAGCATCAATTCTTCGGCGATTGGCCTTCGTTATGGTCCAGCTCTCACTTCCATACATCATTACTGGGGAAACCAGAGCTTTAACTATACACACCTTTGTTGGCAAGGTGATGTCTCTGCTTTTTAAGTTGCTGTCTAGGTTTGTCATTGCTTTTCCCCCAAGATGCAGGAGTCTTTTAATTTCGTAACTGCTGTCACCATCTGCAGTGATCATGGAGCCCAAGAAAGTAAAATCTCTCACTGCCTCCATTTCTTCCCCTTCTATTTGCCAGGACGTGATGGGACCAGTGGCCATGATCTTTGTTTTTTTGATGTTGAGCTTCAGACCATATTTTGCGCTCTCCTCTTTCCCCCTCGTCTGGCGAGGAGTTTTGTATTTTCCTTACCAAGATCTCTCTCCCTTCCCCACCCAAGTTCTCGAAGAGCCCTCCTTGTCTGATTGATTTCCTTTGACAGCTGCTAAAAGGTGGCCTCTCTTTAAAGGCCTGGATTTAAGTGGAGGGTTTTTAAATTCTATTTTTTTAAGAGCATCTGATGTACTCTACGAATATTAATCAAATGGCATTAAGCAAATGGCCAGCATGCTCCATCGCTTTGATTTAAAGCCCTCTTGTTGAGGGTCCAAGGACTGCTTCCTTCTCTTTCTCTCTCCACTCCTGAAGACAACTCCTTTCCCCACCTTCTCCTGGCGCCACAACGCTTTAGGGGTGCCCCTCTCGCCGCCTTGCCCCTCGCCCCGCTTTTGATCCTGATCCGATGGGACGTCTCCCCTTCTCCAGCTCCATGCGAGGTGGCCTCGGTCCCGCTCCGCGAGGGGAGCCG
Organism: Podarcis muralis; assembly: GCF_964188315.1. Lineage (NCBI taxonomy): Eukaryota > Metazoa > Chordata > Lepidosauria > Squamata > Lacertidae > Podarcis > Podarcis muralis. Next base: position 89,241,193 of record NC_135661.1, read on the forward strand.
GGGCACTGCCAAGCGAGGAGTGCCACGGCCCGGGCTGCAGCGGCGGCAATCCGATTAAATCACATTAACTGGAACTAGTTCCTTAAAGAGCCCCCGGTCCAAATTTGGGAGGCGAGGAGGGTCTCCCGGGCAAACGGGTGCCAAGTCGAATTAGACCGGAGCAGGCCTGGGCTCGTCCGAGTGTGTGATTGCTTCTGCTAGGGGCTTACTCCGAGGGTACTCTGGGACAGAAACTCTATCAAGAGCTGTTACTTATGATGATGTTAGTGGGAGAGAAGCAGGGGGCGTCCCAGACCTCAGAGACTCCTGGAGACTGCGAGGCAAGCTGGTGGATGCAGGGAGATAAAGGCGTCTCTCTCTCTCTCTCTCTGTAAGGGCTGTAGCTCTGTGCAGGGGCGTTGCAAGGGGGTGCGGGGGTGCGGTCTGCCCAGGGTGTCGTGCCTAGGGTGTGTGTGGCAAAATCCCCCCCCCCGGGCGGATCGGCATGGTGGCGCTCGCACCCCCAGAGGGTGGATTTTCGCAATTGGCGCAATCGCCGTCGTGAAAATCCGCCCACTGATCGCATAAATACAACCGACAATCAGCTTGGCATCCTCCAGCGGGCACCGTTCGCACATCACCCCCGGAGGGCGGTTTTATGTGATCCTTGGTCGGACTCGCACAATCTGCGGACATATCTGTTTCGTGGCCAATCCTCCCTAAGAAAAGGTAAACAACTTTGGGGCACCCTAAAAAAGCTCAACAGCTCTGGGCAATGTTCCAAAAATTGCAATGTGTGTGTAGGGGAGGTTTGACAGAAATTTTGTTGCACTGGGTACCACTTTGTGATGGCCTGGGACTCGGGCTCAGACTTGGAACCAGAGGAGACTCAGTCTGCACCAGATCCTTTGCCTCAGGCATCATCTGAACCAAGTCTGGGGCCTGATCCTGAAGAGTCCCAGTCTGCACAGGTTCCCCTGCAACAAGCACCAGCTGGGCCAAGTCAGGGGCCTGAGCCTGCCCTGGCTCCAGATGTGAGGATTCCCTCGTTGCCTTCAGCTGGGCCATCACTTACAGCTGCTCCACTACAGGTTGGGTCAGGGGAGGTTGAGGCGGCCCCTGGGTCTAGGAACCCACCGACGTCTCCTGAGCTGCAGAGACTGAGGTCTGAGAGAAGGAGAGACCTGAGTACTCGCAGGAGGAGTGCTCGCCTTCGGGCAAAACAGGGAGGTGAGTCGCCGGGGGATCAGGACCGGCCGTTACCCCAACAAAGATCAAAGGCTGTCAGACCCCGCCACATGTTGCGGGAGCAACATTGCTGTATGCCAGATCCTGCCTGAGATCCTGCACCTGTCCTTGCCTGGTGTCCTGCCTTGGCCCTGTCGGACTGACTCCCAGAAGAACCTTCAGATTTTGGACCGGACCTGGACCACGTTTCATGGGTTACCCCCAGGCCCAGCACACACCTGACCTTGCTACGCCTCTGGCTCTGTGGAAGAGCACCTGCCTTGGTGCCAAAGGCCGCAGGGTCAATTCTGAGCTGCATCACCAGGTGGGGTTGGGAGAAACACTCCCCGTCTGGAAAGCTGGTGGGGGCTGCTGCCAGTCAGTGCAGGCAGCACTGGGCGAGGCGGAGCAAGTCTCTGGCTTGTTAGACGCCAGCTGCCTGCATACGCCTGAAACTGAAAATAAAAAAAAAATGATTCTGCTCAGAGGTGTGTTTTGGGATCAATGTGGAATATGCAAACTGATGGGGAGCGAGACGGCAGGCAAAAGATGGATTTCTGCTTTTGTGCTCCAGAGAGGAGGACCCGGACCAACGTATTCAAATGCCAATAAAGGAGATTCCGACTAAATGGATAAGGAAAAATCATGGGGTGTGGATTTACTCCGCTGCCCAGCTCGTCGGTGTGCCACTCTCCGCAAGTCCCTCTGGTCAGCAAAAGAAGGAGTCTCCAGCCAAGTTAAAGAAGCCAACAGCGGTCAGTAGACCTGATCTTTATTTGTTGCAACAAGGTTCAAACACACAAGGAGTAGGAGCTCCGAGCGTGGAGTTGCGTGGACTTTTAAGACCTCTCCCCATTTCCCATTTTCAATAGCATCATCGATACGTCACAAGTATGTCACAAAGTAGGAGTGTTTGGCATGTAGAAGCATGAGCCCATCACCCACCCCTGTCAATCACCCCAGTTCCAGACACCTTTTAACTACCCTCCTCCCCAAAGAACAATAAAAGTACAGTGGTCGCACACGGGATCCGTTCCAGAGCTCCGGTCGGATCAGTAGGAATTCGCAACCGGAGGTGCCTGTTTTGCGCATGTGCAGATTCCAACATACCGTATTTTTCGCCCCATAGGGCGCACCGGCCCATAGGACGCACCTAGGTTTTTTTGGGGGGGGGGGAATAAAGAAAAAAAAATTATTTCCCCCCCAGCCCCCAGAACAGGCAGCTCTCCACAAGCCTTGGGAGACCGGCGCGACTTCCTGCCGGGCTCCCACACCTTGCGGATATCTGCCTGAAGCCCAAACCAGGTCGGGGAACAGCGGGATGGCAGCGCTCCGCCTCCCCGCTGTCCCCCAGCTTGTGGGGCTGGTGGCGGGGAGTAGCGCGCCCCTGGCTTCAAAATGCAGGCTGCTATCCACAAGCCTAAGGAGCCCAACGGGAACTCCCGCGGGCTCCCAAGGCTTGCGGAGAGCTTCCTGAAGCCTGGACAGCGAGAGGGGTCGATGCGCACTGACCCCTCTCGAGCTCCAGGCTTCAGCAAAAGCCTTCATTCACCCCATAGGATGCACACACATTTCCCCTTCATTTTTGGATGGGAAAAAGTGCGCCCTATAGGGCGAAAAATATGGTATTTAAAAATATAATAAAGCACCAAACATTAAAAAAACTTCCCTATATAGTGCTGCCTTTAGATGTCTTCTAAAGGTTGTATAATTACTTATCCCCTTCCCCATCCCCTCCAATGAAAATAGGGACATCCTACCACACGGGTAGGCGAACTAAGGCCCGGGGGCCAGATCCGGCCCAATCACCTTCTAAATCTGGCCCGCGGACGGTCTGGGAATCAGTATGTTTTTACATGAGTAAAACATGTCCTTTTATTTAAAATGCATCTCTGGGTTGTTTATGGGGCATAGGAATTCATTCATTATTATTATTTTCTAAAATATAGTCCGGCCCCCCACAAGGTCTGAGGGACAGTGGACCGGCCCCCTGCTGAAAAAGTTTGCTGACCCCTGTCCTCCCATATCCTCCAACATTTCTCTGATGGAACTAGGGACGTCCTAAGGAAAAGTGGGACTTTCTGGAATCAAATCAGAAACCGGGACGGCTTCTGTAAATCCGAGACTGTCCTTGGAAAATAGGGGTGCTTGGAGGGTCTGCAGCAACTGCCCCACCCTGGCTCTTTGATTGAACGGTGCCCAGAAATTGCAGCGTTTAGCATCTAAGCAGTTTGAAGGACAGGCCTTCCTTCCCTCCTTGTTCTGGTGATCTTGGGCTACAGGTCTCGAGTCTCGCCTGCGTTCTTTCCGAACGAAACAGATTGGCTCCCAGCAGGGAGGGTGGGTTTAATGAGAACCGGGTAGGCTCTGGAAAGCACTTTTTCAGGGGGCAGCAGGGTTCAGAGGTCGCAGAGTAAGAGGCGGCCACGACTGCGTGAGCCTGGCGCGCTCTTCTCATTTCGAGACCCGATGCTCTCTGAGCCAGGCGAGGGAGATGAATTGTTTCAAGCGCACGGAAAGAAGAGGCAGAAGATGAGGTGTCTGGGGGGATCACGCCGGCTGCTTGCTATTCTGGAAACGGTTTAGCCGTGGCAGCGTGCCAGAATTGCAGCCAGGCAAGCGGAGGGAAGGGTCTGCAGGAGTCAGAAGGTATCACAGGAAGCAAAAAGAGGACAGGATAAGAGGGCATGGAAAAAAATCTCCTCCATCACCATGAAAACGTATTTGCCAAAGGAACATAGATTCCTGCATTGCAGGGGGTTGGACTAGATGACCGCCAAGGTCCCTTCCAACTTATATGAGAATAATAATAATAATAATAATAATAATAATAATAATAATAATAATTTATTATTTATACCCTGCCCATCTGGCTGGGTTTCCCCAGCCACTCTGGGCAGCTTCCAACAGAACACTAAAATACAATAACCTATTAAACATTAAAAGCTTCCCTAAACAGGGCTGCCTTCAGATGTCTTCTAAAAGTTTGGTAGTTATTTTTCTCTTTGACATCTGGTGGGAGGGCGTTTCACAGGGCGGGAGCCACCACCGAGAAGGCCCTCTGCCTGGTTCCCTGTAACTTGGCTTCTCGCAGGGAGGGAACTGCCAGAAGGCCCTCAGAGCTGAACCTCAGTGTCCAGGCTGAATGATGGGGGTGGAGATGCTCCTTCAGGTATACTGGGCCTTTGAGGCCGTTTAGGGCTTTCAAGGTCAGCACCAACACTTTGAATTGTGCTTGGAAACATCCTGGGAGCCAATGTACCGTAGGTCTTTCAGGACTGGTGTTATGTTGTCTCAGAGGCCGCCCCCAGTCACCAGTCTAGCTGCTGCATTCTGGATTAGTTGCAGTTTCCGGGTCACCTTCAAAGGTAGCCCCACGTAGAGCGCATTGCAGTAGTCCAAGTGGGATATAACCAGAGCAAGCACCACTCTGGAGAGACAGTCTGCGGGCAGGGAAGGCCCATCTAGTCTGGCATCCTGTTCTCACAGTGGCCAACTTTCTGAGGTTAGGTGTTGAGTAGGCCTAGGTCTTGGTTTTCCCTGTAGTGATGTATGGAAGTGAGAACTGGACCACAAAGAAGGCTGATCGCTGAAGAATGGATGCTTTTGAATTATGGTGCTGGAGGAGACTCTGGAGAGTCCCATGGACTGCAAAAAGATCAAACCTCTCCATTCTGAAGGAAATCAGCCCTGTGTGCTCACTGGAAGGACAGATCCTGAAGCTGAGGCTCCAATACTTTGGCCACTTCACGAGAAGAGAAGACTCCCTGGAAAAGACCCTGATGTTGGGAAAGATGGAGGGCACAAGGAGAAGGGGATGACAGAGGACGAGATGGTGGGACAGTGTTCTCGAAGCTACCAGCATGAATTTGACCAAACTGCGGGAGGCAGTGGAAGACAGGAGTGCCTGGCGTGCTCTGGTCCAGGGGGTCACGAAGAGGCGGACACCACTAAACGATTAAACAACAACAAGGTCTTGGTGGGAAGGGAGGTCATCAGTCACCAGTCTAGCTGCCGCATTCTGGATTAATTGCAGTTTCCAGGTCACCTTCAAAGGTAGCCCCACATAGAACCGATATTCTGGTCTTCATGATTCTGAACAAAGAGATGGAGAAAGCCTCTTCTGAAATATTCTGAGGAGAGGCCCTTGCCCACCAAAGATGGAAGGTGGTCACCCCACCCCCCTATATTTTTCATTCCTAACTGCTCCCATTTCAGACTGAACTTCAGGTGTTTTGACCTTTCGGCTCAACGCTAGTTATTGGACGAGCAACACAAGGAGAAACTTGGGTTCTGCCGCCGGAGACCAGCGGAGGAGTCGGCACGCAGCGCAGCCCCCAAACCGAAAAGAAGGCGTTGTCAACACGAGAGAACTCTGCATCCCTTTATGTAATTTCAAAGCGCTCCATTGTTTCAGGGCTTTGCAATATAGCAGCTATTTATTTGCTATTGCTTGTCAAACAAAGAGGAACATTTGTTCTTTCTTTCATTTTAACGGTGCTGTGCCTTATTTTCATATATATATGTCGTAGGGGAGCTGCGCGCTGGACTCGTTCTAAAAGAATCGTTTCTTTCCTTTGCCATAGTAATTTAATGCTTAAGAACCTGCTTCTCCCCGTTTTAATGAAACGTTGAAGGGGATTTCCTGGCAGGAGAGAATTCTCCTGGGACCCCAAAGTGTGGGCTGTAAAACAGCAGTGGCCCTTAATCTGCTCCCTCAGGGATCTCTGCCTCGCAGGCCTCTCTAATGAAGGGGCCAGAAGAGGCACTCTTGACATGCACAATTTCTCTTGGTTACCGTATTTTTCGCTCCATAAGACACACTTCCCCCTCCTAAAAAGTAAGGGGAAATGTGTGTGTGTCTTATGGAGCGAATGCAGGGGGGAGGCAGGCAGGAAAAGCCCCCAAAAGCCACACACAAGCTCCGCGGCTCTTGCGGGCTTTTCCCCAGGAGGGAGAAGGGACTGATGGAGCCAGTCAGTCCCTTCTCCCTCCTCGTAGAAAAGCCCGCAGGAGCCGCGCGCTCCTTAAAGGGTGCGCGGCTCCTGTGGGCTTTTGCGGGAGGTGGGGGTATTGCCATAGCCGCGCACAGCCTCTCCCGGCCGGAGAGGTTGCGCGGGGCTAAAGAAGCCATAGCCCTGCACAGCTTCTCCCAGCTGGAGAGGTTGTGCGCGGCTATGGCGCACTCACTGTCTTGGCTTCTTTGCTCTTTGGGGCTGGGGGGGGGCAAAACCCCAGCAGCCCCGAGAACCTCGTGGAGCAGCGGGAAGGCTGCGTGCCTTTGGATGGATCAGGCTAGTCCCTCATCCTGTTCTCACAGTGGCCAAGCAGATGCCTGTGCAAAACTCGCAATCAGGATTCGAACACAGAGCCCTCTCCCCTCCTGTAGCTTCCAGGCATTCAGAAGCATTGATGCCTCTGACCATGGAGAGCAGAGCACAGCCATTGTGGCTAGGAGCCATCCATAGCCCTCTCCTCCTCTGTGAATTTGCCTTGTCCTCTTTGAAAGCCAAAAGAAATGGGGACATAGCATAGGTAAACTACGGAACTCATTGCCACAGGAGGCAGTGATGGGCACAGAGCTGGGTGTCTTTCAAAGAAGACTGGGCAAGTCCATGGGGGAGAGGGTGATTGGTGGCTACTAGCCACAATGGCAATCCTTTGCCTCCACAGCTGGAGGCAGCAGTACATCTGCATACTGTGGGATGTGAAACACAAGAGCAGTCAAGTACAACCTTCCTAGAGTGAACATGTTTACACATGGGGAGGAATGTTTGTCCAGCCAGCAGGTAAGCTTCCTGTTTCCTTCTGGGCTGGGACAGACTTCCTCTGCATGTGACTAGAGGTGGGTGTGGCCTCACCTGTGCAGGTAACGACAAAAGTACAGGGCATGGCAGCCATCTCTCTCTCTTTGACTACAGGCATCAAAGAAGCAACATCTGCTTAGCCAAAGATGCTCTCTTGGCCTCCAGCCCAGAGAGGACAAAGGGACTGTCTCCTTATGAGATAGCTTCCAGGTATATCTTATTTTCTAAGCTAAGTCTGCCTTCTGGGATCCAACTGTGAACAGAATGATGTGTGAGTAAACCTTTTTATACTTTTACAGAAGACTGTGACGTGTCTTATCTTATATGAGGGAATAAGGGGGAAATACCAGAACAATTATTATAGAGGCTTTCGCGAGCCTGAGCAAACGCATCCGCTGTGAGTTTAAAAAGGGGAATGTTACTCTGCTAAAATTGTGAACTTGTTAACACAAGTTGAAAAGGCTGTAATCAAACAATATAGCCTCTCCTGCATCCCTGAACATTCCCACACATACCAGTTGCTGGAAACCAGAGGAAGGGAGAGGGCTTAGGTGAGGTCCTGCGTATGGGGTTTCCCATTGAGGCATCTATGTGAACAGGAAGCTGAACTAGATGGGCCATTGGCCGGATTTAGCAGGCCCTTCTGATGGGCTCATGGAACCTCCAGGTCCAGGCAAAGTCTATCTGGATTGCTAGGGTTCTTGGGTGTCCCCATTGAGAACTAGATGGGCCAATAACCTGATCTAGCAGGCTCTTCTGATGGAACCTCCAGGTCCAGGCGCAGTCTATCTGGATTCCTAGGGTTCTTAGGTGTCCACATTGAGAACTAGATGGGCCATTGGGCCTGATCCAGCAGGGTCTTCTTAGGTTCCTACGCAGTCCCTGACTTACGCCGGGATCAGGGCCTGTAGATCTCAAATGGGAACCAGCATGGCTTGTATGCCCGCTCCCAGACACGCCTCAAGATTCCTGCGCTGCAAAGCGACATTTTTTATTTTTAAAAAAATGCTAGCTAAAGATCTGACTGCGCTGGAAATCAATGTGTGCAAGCCACAAACATCTTGCCCCCGGCTTCCCCGAGGCCGTCTTTGCCCCCTTCCCAGGCTGGCAGGCGGGCGCCGGCGTGGAGTAACTCTTCCTCGTGCCGTGTCCCAGAGAGCCGGATCCATCCCATTTCGCTCCTAGCGATAGTGGCTTGTCTCAACCCCCCAGGGGTCCCTCCCTGAACGCTTCTCTTTCCACTTCTCCGCTTAGATTGTTTCCTTCAAGGTATTTACACACTGGCTTCGCCACTCCCTGGAGACGCCGCTGCGGAGACTTCTCCTGCCTGCCTGCCTCCAATTCCAGCCTCCATTTAGCTTGAACATCCTGGGAACCAGAAGCATCCTCTGTTTCCCGCCCCTCCTCTCCCGGTGTGAGTGCAACCGCAGGTAACGCTGAGCTCTTTTTTAAAGGCCAGCACTGAGCAGGAACGCCAGGCAGCCGGCGCATGGCAGAGATGTGCGCCTGGGGGGGAAGGAAAAGCAGATTCCTGCTCAGATGTTTGTTTCTGGTGCGAAGGCTGCATTCGGAGCCGTCCCTTCTGGGGACAGAAGATCCAGGAATCATAAAATCGTAGAGTTGGAAGGGACCCTGAGGGTCATCCAGTCCAACCCCTGCAAGGCAGGAATCTCAACTAACGTTAAATAAGTTGGAGTTCTTGTTACAGTGGTACCTCGGGTTGCATACGCTTCAGGTTACAGACTCCGCTAACCCAGAAATATTGCTTCAGGTTAAGAACTTTGCTTCAGGATGAGAACAGAAATCGTGCTCCGGCGGCAGTGGGAGGCCCCATTAGCTACAGTGGTGCTTCAGGTTAAGAACAGTTTCAGGTTAAGTGCGGACCTCCGGAACGAATTAAGTACTTAACCTGAGGTACCACCGTACGCGGGTGGCGCTGTGAGTTAAACCAGAGCCTAGGACTTGCAGATCAGAAGGTCGGCGGTTCAAATCCCCGGGGTGAGCTCCCGTTGCTTGGTCCCTGCTCCTGCCAACCTAGCAGTTTGAAAGCACACCAAAGTGCAAGTAGATAAATAGGTACCACTCCAGCGGGAAGGTAAACGGCATTTCCGTATGCTGCTCTGGTTCGCCAGAAGCGGCTTAGTCATGCCAGCCACATGACCCGGAAGCTGTACGCCGGCTCCCTCGGCCAGTAAAGCGAGATGAGCGCCGCAACCCCAGAGTCGGTCACAACTGGACCTAATGGTCAGGGGTCCCTTTACCTTTGCCTTTTACCACTGTATTAAATACATCAAGAAAAAAGCACACCAAGAACTCTGGCCGATATAAGTTTCAATAGTGGGAGTGGTCCCTCCCCGCAAATCAATAGTCAATTGTAACAAAAACTAATCCATTCAAAAGTATGTACCATCTTACCTCGGGATAAATACGCTTCAGGATAAGTATTTCCAGGTTGCGCTCCGCGGCGACCCGGAAGTAACGGAGCGCATTACTTCCGTGTTTCGCCATTCGCGCATGCCCGAGGTAGCGCTGTATGGACCTTTGTTGGCAAGGTGGTGTGTCTGCTTTTTAAGATGCTGTCTAGGTTTGTCATTGCTTTCCTCCCTGCCTTTGTTTATGTGCAAGAGAAAAATATGTTTTATAGGAAATACTAAGCCTTTTCACTGGGGGGTGGATGGGTTGGAGGTTTCTCTGGAGCGCTGGACCGCAGGACTGGTCTTCTCCAGACAACCTGTTCATCCATCCTTTTGCTGCCTTCTGTGACCACTGTGGGGCAGGTTGGGGTGTGTGTGTGTGTGTGTGTGTGTGTCCTTCTCCCCAATGCCTACTTTTCCCAGTGTCCTTGAGTGGCGCTGAGGCCCCATCGTTCTCCCGGTCCAAGGTTACCATAGCAATCGTATCATATTTGAAGAGAAAGAAGATGCTGCAGTTTTTCCCCCCAGCGAACCTGGGCTTATTACTTCTGATTTTTTATTTTTTATTTTTTGCGGTTTGAATAATCAGGGAAATCAGGGAAATAGAAGCAGGCAAACCCCGGGTTGATCAGCCCTGAAGTCTAGGCAGGTTGTGGGTGTGGGGGAAGAGTGAAAAAATCTCATTTTCATCCGACCTGGCTAATAACTGTGTTTAAGAGAGAGAGAGGGAGAGAGGGAACCAGAGACAAGCACAGAGGCTCATCGAGACAGGAAAATGAGCTGTAATAATTTCTAAATTACAGGGTTTCGGGGTCCGTTGCCGAGAAAGCCTCTTTGGGTTTTCCTCCCCTCCTCCCCTCCCCCACCTTTTTAAATATCTCCTTGCAAAAAATATCATGACTCTGCACACCTGTCAACGATTTCATAGGGCAGGTGGGCGGATCGTCTGCAGAATCATCCCCGAAAGAAGAAAATGCTATTTAAGAGAGAGATAAATGCACTGGAGCCTCATTATTGGAATGGCTGGGGAGGGATTTTGGAAAGGGGGGGGGGGAATCCCAAACATGAGGAGGGGGGCTGCCAAGATCAGGGCTGACAACAGTGGGTTGGGGGGGCTGGTGGAATGGCCCCCTACCCCCAGCAGTAACTGACCGTCTAAAATGCTTATACAGGATATAAAATAAACCTGCAGTCTCTTTTTTATTACCAATGAATAGGATAAAAATCTGTACCTGTTGAGAATATTAAGATCCTAATGGCCAATGTTGATAATGTAAGCGTCCCCACGACCCTAACCACATGCTTTAAACATTAAACCTGTCCGCGCAAAACAACGCGGTGTGTCTCGCACAACAACTTTTGCTGCATTCTCACGGGGTTTTGGCTTACGAAAACCTACTAGTGTGGCAGCCCATAATAAGACCAGGCTGCGCCGCCACGCCGTCAAGGTGCAGAAGCGAACGTTCGTAGAGAGTCAGAGATGCTCAGTTCACAGCAAAAGTGCGCAAGGCGTTCTTTAGAATTGTGTACGCGTGGAACATGAAATACATATTTTGTCAAGAGTTGCATAAAACATGCAGGATAACTGGTCCTGGGGCATCTTCTGGACCCCAGTAATTTGTACTGGATCCCCACTTCCCACGCCATAAACCTTGCCAGGAATGTTGTTGTTGTTGTTGTTGTTGAGTCATTTAGTCGTGTCCGCCTCTTCGTGACCCCCTGGACCAGAGCACGCCAGGCACTCCTGTCTTCCACTGCCTCCCGCAGTTTGGTCAAACTCATGCTGGTAGCTTCGAGAACACTGTCCCACCATCTTGTCCTCTGTCGTCCCCTTCTCCTTGTGCCCTCCATCTTTCCCAGCATCAGGGTCTTTTCCAGGGAGTCTTCTCTTCTCAGGAGGTGGCCAAAGTCTTGGAGCCTCAGCTTCAGGATCTGTCCTTCCAGTAAGCACTCAGGGCTGATTTCCTTCAGAATGGAGAGGTTTGGTCTTCTTGCAGTCCATGGGACTCTCAAGAGTCTCCTCCAGCACCAGAATTCAAAAGCATCCATTCTTCGGCGATCAGCCTTCTTTGTGGTCCAGCTCTCACTTCCATACATCACTACTGGGAAAACCATAGCTTGAACTATACTGGCCTTTGTTGGCAAGGTGATGTCTCTACTTTTTAAGATGCTGTCTAGGTTTGTCATGGGTTTTCTCCCAAGAAGCAGGCGTCTTTTAGTTTCGTGACTGCTGTCACCATCTGCCAGGAATGAGCAGGCAGTAAATCACACCAAGTTAGACCTGCCCTCCCTACCCCCAGATCCACAAATATTATTGAAAACCATTGAATGTATTCAATTATCTGAGGTTCTGCTCCCCACCCCAGCAGAAGCCTACCCCCCCCCAATGTCCTATATGGACCATTTTTACCCGTGATTTCCCAAGAAAATCTCAACAACTTAGATTTCCTAAAAAATAGCTCAACAACTACTGACTACGCCCATGGTTGGAGTTATTCTTTATTAGCAAGAACACAATCTGCACAGACTTGGCTGAGCATCAATGGCAAATGAAGTTGATGGACTACATGGAATTGGCGGAAATGACTGGCAGAATCCGAGACCAGGGAGAAGAATCGGTGGTAGAAGATTGGAAAAAGTTTAAAGACTACTTACAGAAATACTGTAAAATTAATGAATGTTAGAAAAATGTTGGAATGAAGTTATATGGCTTTAGTAGAAATGTTATAAGGAATTAGGTATAGATAGATTAATAGGGTATTAAAGGGAAAAATAAGGTTAAAATGTGTTAAGACAATTATAGGATAGAAAACAGAGGAAGATGGAGAGGAATTGCTGAAACAATTAATAAAAGTGGAAGACAAAATGGGAGGTGTGAGGAGGTCGTGGAAACAAGTGAATGAAAGATAAGATATTGAAATTGGATTGTGTTTTGAATGGTTTTTGTTTTGTTTTGTTAATTGTTTGTGTTAGTGTTTTGTAGTGTTTTTTGTATTGTATTGTTGTATTGTTTTTTTGGTTTTTTTGTAGTGCTGTGTTTAAATTGTTGAAAAATTAATAATTTTTTTTTTAAAAAAAAAAAGACTTGGCTGAGCATCATGCCTAATGGGCGCAGCAGCTCGCATGACTCAGTTGCCGAGACTGAAAGTCCCTGCCTCTCCACAGCCCTCTAAGTCCCCTCCTCTCCGGGGCTTTCCCCAAGCAAGCAGAGACTGTGCCTGCATGAAGTCAACCTCTCCTCTGCTCTCTTTACGCCTCTTCTGGCTGTGGGATACAAGAGGGGAGGAGAGCTTGTTGCAGCAGGAAGGGGAGACACCTGCCACTCTTCCCCAGCCTGTCAGGATTGCAGATGTCCCTCTCACACCAAGAACACAGCAAGATGGGGGTTCAATTGCACTTAGATTTATTTGTATTTAAACAGGAGTTTCAGTCCGAGCTCACAGCTCAATCGTCTGCCAAAGACGACGTTGAGCTCACTAAAGGGCGGCTTCTCCTCCAACAGGATATACTCCATCGGCCGTCCCTCCTCTTGTTGGACTGACGCCAAGCCTGGACCCTACTCCTTCACCGTGGGAATTCAGGGGCAGTTTGTCCATCCCTCTCCCCCCGGAGCTGTCTCCACCTCCATCAGAGCGATGTCTAAAGACTGCAGTTTTTCTGAACCTATCTCTGTCTGCCCTTCGCTATTTTGGGAATTCACAGCCTGCATCCTAGGACAGGAGGGGCTTGCATCACTCTCAGTATGGGAAGAAGAAGAAGAGTTTGGATTTGATATCCTGCTTTATCACTACCCTAAGGAGCCTCAAAGCGGCTAACCATCTCCTTTCCCTTCCTCCCCCAAAACAAACACTCTGAGAGGTGAGTGAGGCTGAGAGACTTCAGAGAAGTGTGACTGGCCCAAGGTCACCCAACAGCTGAAGGTGGAGGAGCAGAGACGCGAACCTGGTTCCCCAGATTACGCAAGACTCTGTTTTCCCCAGCCTGCCCCCCCCCCTTCGGAGTCCTCGCTGTCCCTCTGGGAAGAGACATTCCTGACACAGCCAGACTCATCTCTGCCTCTTGGCCTCCCTCCTCTCCTGCCTCTGATTCCGGACTGCTCTCTGACACAGACTCTCCCCGCTCACTAAGCCCTGTTGCTTCTTCAGCATCTGACAGCCCTTCTTCCCAGTCTTCTCCCTCTTCTTCCTCAGTGTAACAGTCCGGTTCATGGGCAATCGAAGTCCCAGCAGGGGACGTCAGGACCAGGGGCAAGATGGCGGGGTGGGAGCAGGAACGGGGGTCCAGAAGCCAGGAGTCAGGAAGCCAAGAGTCTGAGGGTCAGAGAGCTGGGAGTCACGAAGTCAAGGGTCTGAGGATCAAGAAGCAAGGAGTCACGAAGTCAAGGGTCCGAGGATCAAGAAGCAAGGAGTCACGAAGTCAGGGGTCCGAGGATCAAGAAGCAAGGAGTCACGAAGTCAAGGGTCCGAGGATCAAGAAGCAAGGAGTCACGAAGTCAAGGGTCTGAGGATCAAGAAGCAAGGAGTCACGAAGTCAGGGGTCCGAAGATCAAGAAGCAGGGAGTCATGAACCTGAGGTCCGAGGGTCGAGAAGCAAGGAGTCAAGAAGCCGAGGTCCGAGGATCAAGAAGCAAGAAGCCAAATGCAGCAAGGCAGGAAGCGTGTTGCTGTGGCAAAGAGCCGAAGAGAACTTCTGACCTTATATCCCTTCCTGGCTCTTGCCACCAGGTGCAGCGAGTTAGCCACCTCACCTGTGCGGCCGCGCCTTGCCTCTCCAGAACAAACTTAGGAAGGCCCCAGTCCTGCAAAGTCCTACTGGTCACAGGGCCTGGCTCCTGCATGCACACCTGACACTCTAACCACTCATCCCACCACCATACCCAGCTCCCTCGACCGTTCCTCATCAGGCTCGGTTTCCAGACCCTGGGTCACCTTGGTTGAATCGAGGGAGGGGATTTCCCCCTCCGCACTACAGCTGAGCCCACCCCAGTCCTCCACACACATTTCTCTCAGCTCCACTGGAAAATAAGATGGAATAAAGTGTATGACCTACCAGATTTGTTGGGAAAGTGGCCTCCTGGTTGCCATGTTGGTCACCGTATCCTGAGCCCCTCCAGACAAGGGGAGCTTGCTGAAACGTCAGTCCCTCCTCCCATGCATAAAGAGGCCACCTCTGACTCCTGTATCAGTGTGAGGCAGTGTGGTGCAGTGGTTAGAGGCAGGACCTGGGAGAGACCAGGGTTCGAATCCTGACACTCGCCCCATGAAGCCTACTGGATGTGACGCTGACTGCAGCCACTGACTCTCTTAGCCTAACCTGCCTCACAGGGATGTGGTGGGGTTTTAGTGGGGAGGCGGGAGGGATGTGTATACGCCCCCTTGAGCTGCTTGGGGGGGGAAGGTGGGGTTGGGCTAGATGACCCATGGAAACCCTTCTATGGTTCTATGAGTCCGGTTTGCTCTTGAGGGCTTCCCTTGAGGGCTAATGATAGTTGTCTCCCCCCATCTTCTTTTAAAATGTAAAAGAGGGGTGCTTCCTATTATTTTTCTCTCCATTTTGAGTTAAACAACCGTCTCCTCCTCCCAGCACACCCCTGGCTTGGCTTCCTGCTCAGCTCTGAAAAGCCATTTCCAAAAAACGCCCTCGAAGATGATTAAACGAGCCGAATAAATTAATCTCACACAAAAAGATCCTCTCGTTCGGATTCAGAAGGCCAAAGCTTTCATAAGGCTTGCTTGCCCCTGCCCGCCCCAGGTCCCAGCTGGCTAACCCCCCCCAAAAAAAGATCTTTATTGAATATGTGTGCCGGGTGGGTGACCTATGGAACTCACCTCCACAGGAGGCGGTCATGGTTGCGAACTTGGGTGGTTTCTGAAGATTAGGCGAATTCATGGAGGAGAGGACAGTCGCAGCCTCCAAAGTTGATTCTGTATATCCCAGGTGCTGGAAACTTTAAATTTTTTTTGGGGGGGGGCCAAGAGAGTGGGGCCCTAAGCTATAGTTTGTTTCACTTACATGCAAATCCGGCACTGGCTGTTGTGTCTGTGTGGTGTCTGTGTCAACGGTCATTGTCCTGGCCTTAGTCAGAGAGGCTGTGGTGAGGCAGCAGCAAGAAGAAGCTGGCAGCGGCGGCAGGTTAGGGGTTAGGGGGCGCAAATTACTTGCCTTGCCCCGGGTTAGGGGGCGCAAATTACTTGCCTTGCCCCGGGTTAGGGGGCGCAAATTACTTGCCTTGCCCCGGGTGCTGACAACCCACGCTACGCCGCTGGGGGGGGGGAGTCGTTTAACTGCCCCCCCCATTCCAGGTTTTAACAGAGGAATTCCTGCCTTGCAGCGGGTTGGGCTGGATGACCTCGGGGGACCCCTTTGCAACCCTGCAGCTCTGTGATTCAGAGTGAGCAGAGGAGCTGAAGGTTTGCCAGCTTCTTCCTGGCAGCGCAGCAATTAGACCTGGATTTGTGCCTCCTGCTCGATGAGTCTCCGAAAAAAATGATAGCCCCCTCCCGCCTGGACTTGACACATGCCTCGCGCGTATTCGGAGGCCTGGCTTCAGATATATTGACTTTGTTCCCCCATAAGTGCAATTTCGCCTTCCACTCCCCTCCCCGCTTTCTTGTTTTCCTTCGTCTTCCCCGACACCATCGGCTGAGTCAAAATTGAAATCTGTTCAAGCCTGGGATAATTTGCAATAAATCCTCCTGCGAGGTTTTCCGGGGGGGGGGGGCCCTCCAGTATTTTGCATTTTAATTGAGTGTCGGCCCAGGCGATGCCTCCCCGGGGCCTGATCGAGACATTTTAGGTGCCCGAGAAAATCCAAATGGCAAAGGCTGCCCCACATACCCCACCTGTTAATATGGAGGGGGGGCGGCACAATCTGGAGTGGGGCTCTCCTTCGTGGGTCTGTGGGGAGGGGAGAATGGTCTGCTTCGGGTACCTTCAAAACGGTGCGTGTCATCTTAGCTCAGTCAGTAGAAGGTGGGACTCTTCATCTCAGGGTTCTGGGTTCGAGTCTAACGTTGGCCTCATCCAGCCGCCAGGCTCCTACGGAACCTCCAGGACCAGAGGCAGTCTATCCAGATTCCTAGGATTTACAGGTGAAACTCGGAAAATTAGAATATCGTGGAAAAGTTCCTTTATTTCAGTAATTCAACTTAAAAGGTGAAACTAATATATGAGATAGACTCATGACATGCAAAGCGAGATATGTCAAGCCTTGATTTGTTATAATTGTGATGACCATGGCGTACAGCTGATGAAAACCCCAAATTAACAATCTCAGAAAATTAGAATATTAAATGAAATCAGCAAAACAAGGACTGCAAGTAGAGCAATACTGGACCTCTGAGGAGTAGAAGCATGCATATGTACTCAGTACTTGGTTTGGCCCCTTTTGCATCAATTCCTGCCCTGCCTCAATGCGGTGTGGCATGGATGCTATCAGCCTGTGGCACTGCTGAGGTGTTATGGAAGACCAGGATGCTTCAACAGCAGCCTTCAGCTCTTCTGCATTGCTCAGTCTCATGTCTCTCATCTTTCTCTTGGAAATGCTCCATAGATTCTCTGTGGGGTTCAGGTCAGGCGAGTTTGCTGGCCAATCAAGCACAGTAATCCCATGGGCATTGAACCAGGTTTTGGTACTTTTGGCACTGTGGGCAGGTGCCAAAGTCAGCATCCCCCTAAAGCTTGTCTGCAGAAGGAAGCATGAAGTGCTCCAATATCTCCTGGTAGACGGCTGCGTTGACCCTGGACTTAAAGAAGCACAGTGGACCAACACCAGCTGATGACATGGCTCCCCAAATCAACACAGACTGTGGAAACTTCACACTGGACTTCAAACATCTGGCATTGTGTGCCTCCCCATTCTTCCTCCAGACTCTGGGTCCTTGGTTTCCAAATGAGATGCAAAAGCTGCTCTCATCAGAAAAGAGATTTGGGGAGCCGAAATAAATGAACTTTCCCATGATATTCTAATTTTCCGAGTTTCACCTGTATGGTGTATTTGGCCACTGTGAGAACGGGATACTGGACTGGAGGTGCAGCTGCCAGGCTCTTATGGAACCTCCAGGTCTAGGGGCAGTCTATCAACACACCTCTGTTTTTAGGGCTGTTTGCCCCAAGGGCCTAAGAAGAAGCTGTTGGATCAGGCCAAAGAAGGGCCATCTATTCTCGCTGGAGGTGTGAATGGCTCTCAGACTTTGAGGAGCTGCTGTCACAGGATCAAGTTTTTTCAGTTTTGTTGAATTAGCTACCGTATTTTTTGCTCTATAGGGTGCACCGGACCATAGGGCGCACCTAGCTTTTTTGGGGGGGAAATAAAGAAATTTTTTTTGGATCCCGCTCGCTGTCTTGGTTCCTTTTTAGCCGCGGGGCTGGGGCAGGGGAAGCCCAAGCTTCCCCCGACCCCAGCCCCCAGAACGGGTCCGGGAGCTGGGGTGAGGTTGCGCGCTACTTCGCCTTCGCTCCCGGAGCTTGCTGCTATCCACAAGCCTTCTGAGCCCAGCGAGAACTCCTGCTGGGGTCCCCAGGCTTGTGGATATCTGCCCGAAGATGCAGGCTGCTATCCGCAAGCCTGGGGAGCCCGGCGGGAACTCCCACTGTGCTCCGAAGCCTTCTGGATAGCTTCCTGAAGCCTGCATTCGCCCCATAGGACGCACACACATTTCCCCTTCATTTTTGGAGGGGAAAAAGTGCGTCCTATAGAGCGAAAAATACGGCAATTAAACAGTTTTAATTAGATTTTGAATAAATGTGCAATGGTTTTTCTCACTGTTTATTTTAGTATGATTGTGTTACTATATTCCTTAGTGGGTTGTGCAAACCACTATTCTGAACAGTGCTTTTTATAGGGTGGGGAAGCAGGCACTGGGTGTGAGTTTGTGGAGTCCAGAAAAGCTAATTTAGGTGATTTCCCAGAAGATGAGGCGCCCTTATTTTTTAATTATGCATTGACTGATTGCATTTATAGCTCACCGTTTTCCTTCATGGAGATGGCTCTCCCCTTTCTTATTTAATCCCCACAACAACAGTCCTGCGAGGTGAAGGAATGGGTTTCTGTGTAGTCAGTTTGAAACGGGACTCAAAAGCCCCCTTTCTTCTTTCTCCAAGGGAGCATTTCTAAAATGCATTAACTTGAGCTGTTGAGCAAATGCATAACAAGAACACAGCTGTATAAACAAAGCTCTCTCCTTTATCAGTCACAGCAATGGATGACCTTGGCTGTTCCAGTAGAGTAGGGATGGCACGTCTAGGTCTTATCTTACGTCCTGACCACACTCTGACGCACAGACCTAGTCTGGGAACAGCGCCAGAGTATGTTCTTAGAGTTGGTGACCTCTTGTTCCAAGATAAGAATATAGGAACAGGAATACCCTTTTATGGTCAGGAATACAGGAAGGAAAACCCTTTTATGGTTAAGAGTACCATAGCAGGAACACCTGTGATGTCAACCTGCATGTATAAGCTGACGTGGTTGGATTCCTGGGGAAGAGGGGAGAGGGTGCCTGGAGGATATATATACTGCATGAAATTTCTCATTTCTTTGGACTTCCTGTGGACTGACCATGCAAGTGCCTTCTGCTATCCGGAGAGCAGAATAAACTCCTTATTTGAAACAACCTCAGTGTCATTTGACTTCCTCCCTCCCTCCCAGGAGCAACGCAGACCCAATCGGTGAACTCCAATAAGGCTACAGGGGTAGTTTAGGCAGAGACAGGCAGTGGCTGGTCCCCAGTGTCACATCCAGTGAACTTCATAGCCTAGCGGGGGTGGGATTCGAACCCTGGTCTTTCCCAGGTCCTAGTACTAGATGCTCACACTGCACACCAACCTACCCTGGCTCCCTTAAGCAAACAAGGGTGCCTTCTGAGCATGTGCAGAGTGCTCCTGCCTGGCAAGCATGCCAGCATCTCACGCCTATCTGTGCTGCCGGCAGAGAAACAGGAGTCAGGAAGGCACAGAGACTTTTTGAAGTCTTATAAAAAAAACGGCGTAGGTTTTTGGTGTAGCCGGGGTGGACTGAGGACTGTGCCGGTCTCGGGTGGCCATTTGACTGAGTGCCTGCGTTCTCCCTTGGCAGGTTTGCTCATATATTAATGGGCCACAAGATGTTAGAAGTTACTTGAAAGTACCAAACAGGCCTAGGACTAGAATAAGAATGAATTGTAAAAGATTATGGACTAGATGATCAAGAAAAGAGAAGAGGATAGCAAACTGAAGGAGTTAATTTTATGAGAAATAGGATTTTGGAGAGCTGTTGCAAAGTGATTCAATGAAATTCAGTGAGGGGGGGGATTTGAGGATGTCAGTTAACAATGAAAGCTAAATTGGGTTTTAGAAGTAATAAGTTTATTATTTTTGTTAGCATTATAATGTATGTTTCTTATTGTGTGTTATATATGTTTGTGATGGATGTTGAAAAGTAATAATTTTTTGGGGGGGGGAAACAACAACAAATCCCCCCCCCCCCCGCTGTGGCCTTTGAGAGAGAGAGAGAGAGAGAGAGAGAGAGAGAGAGAGAGAGAGAGAGAGGAGGGATAAATGGAAAAGCCACCGTTGTCTAGGAAACGACTTTCAGGCCCCCCCTCCCATCCCACCCCCCCTCAAAAAATGGAGCATTTTATTGAAGAACAGAAAGAGGCGATGGGGTGGCACTGTGGGGGCTGGAGTGGATGTGGAGGACCCCTGCCTCACCCCTCCCCATTCTGACAAGGTGGGGGGACAGGAGAGGGGACCCCTGAAACATCTTCCCTGTCTGGCAGACCTGTGTGTGAAGAATGAGGGTCGCCAACTTTTCCACCCGGGCAGGGCGCTGCTGCAGACGAGACTCAGCGCAACTCCCAGCCACATTGACACCATATGTTTAAAGCACTACGATGCTGTTTTAAAGAGGCATGGCTTCCCCACAAAGCATCCCGGAAAGCGTAGTTTGTTGAGGGTGCCAAGAGTCATTACGAGACCCCTGTTCCCCTCACAGAGCTATCATTCCCAGAGTTTCTGGGAAGTTTAGTTTGAGGGTTGCTAGAAGCCCCCTTTTCAGCTCACGGCACTACAGTTCCCAGAGTGGTTTAACAATCAGTTGCTGTTCTCGGGAAACTCTGGGAATTGTAGCTCTGGGAGAAGGAAGAGGGGTCACCCATAACAACTCCCAGCACCGTTGAAAAAACTCCAGTTCTCAGAATTGATTTGGGGGAAGCCATGACTGTTTAAAGTGGTATCACAGGGATTAAATGTCTGGTGTGGCCTTGGTAAAGAAGGTTTTCACAATCTTAGGTAAAGGTAAAGGGACCCCTGACCATTGGGTCCAGTTGTGGCCGACTCTGGGGTTGCGGCGCTCATCTCGCTTTATTGGCCGAGGGAGCTGGTGTACAGCTTCTGGGTCATGTGGCCAGCATGACTAAGCCGCTTCTGGCGAACCAGAGCAGCGCACGGAAACGCCGTTTACCTTCCCGCCAGAGCGGTACCTATTTATTTACTTGCACTTTGACGTGCTTTCGAACTGCTAGGTTGGCAGGGATTACCTTTAATCCCAAGTGTGTAAACCTGAGTTGTGGTTACTTAGACATGACACCCCATTATTATTATTCTGGGGTTCAGATATCAATCACTCTATTCCGTTGCTGCAGCTGACTCCCCTGACGGATTTTTGAGATTCCCAAACGTGGTACAAAAAGAGAGAGTCTGGCGCAATAAAGTAATAATAATACTACTAATACCAGTCATAATAGTTATAATAAAAAGCTTGTTAGCATAATGAGTTAATTACCGTGTTGCCTCATTAGCATAATAACGAGCCTCTTGCCACAACAAGCTAATTGCCATGACAAGGGGCTCATTTTGCCTGCTCATTAGCATAACAATGAGGAAATTGCCACTACAATGAGCTCATTATGAGGCCTCATTAGCATACCAATTAGCTCATTTGCATGCCAAAGTGCAAGTTGATCCATACTGTCTTTTCACCGGAATATTTTTCTAAAAGTTTTCTTGACAAGGAGCCTGTGTCGCCTTCTTGGAGAAAGCGGATCAATTACAGCCGTCTTGAAAGTGACTCGAAAATTCCTGGTGAAAATTGGTTTTCTGAAGGCATGTTCCTTCTCCTTGGCATTTCCTAATGTTTTTTTTCTCTGGGCACCAGAGAGCGATGTGCCAAGGAGAATGAACCCGCGCCCAAAGTTCTGAGCGGTTGGACAGCACTATTCTGTAATTATGAAATTCTCTCCCCAAAATGAAAAGTCCCATCCCATCCATTTCAGGACCTTGCTTGCAAAAAGGGTTCAGATCCTGCCCTGGGGTATATTTACTGCAAAAGGGAGCAGGGGAAATGGGAGGCCAGGGGCTGAGATGAGCTGGAATCCAGCACAGTTTGTCTTCTTCTCCTTCTTTGGCGATCCCTCATAGCCGAGTAAGATTGTCTTCCATAAACTCAGTTTTAACAGTGAGTCCGTAAGTGACTGTGGAGGCCGATTCTGGATCCAGATGTCCTTCCACGGTGGGGACATTGGTTCCCGGGCGGAGAGTTGATCACGGTGTGGATTTGGCAAGCGTCCTTTCCTCTTAGCACGTTTCTCCATTGTGTCCTGAGTTCGAGTGTCTTCAAAGCCCAGGACACCTTTGGTCAAAGTTGTTCTCCAACTGGAGCGCTCGCCCTCCGTGTGGAACGCCCTCCCATCAGATGTCAAGGAAATAAACAACTACTTGACTTTTAGGAGACATCTGAAGGCAGCCCTGTATCAAGAAGTTTTTAATGTTTGATGTTTTATCGCATTTTTAATATTCTGTTGGGAGCCGCCCAGAGTGGCTGGGGAAACCCAGCCAGATGGGCGGGGTATAAAGAAGGAGGAGGAGGAGGAGGAGGAGGAGGAGGAGGAGGAGGAGGAGGAGGCCAGGGCCTTTTCAGTATTGGCCCCAACTTGGTGAAACGCTGTTTCACAAGAGACCAGGGCCCTGCAGGACTTGACATCTTTCCGCAGGGCCTGCAAGACAGAGCTGTTCCGCCTGGCCTTTGGTTTGGACTAAGTCTGACCCTTATGTTTCCCTCCCCTTATGGTTTTGATATACGGGCTACTTTTAAAATGAGGCTGCATTTTAAATTGCATTTTAACCTGTATTTTAAATTGGGTCCCCCCCCCCCATTATGATTTTACTGTAATTTTACTGGTGTTAGCCGCCCTGAGCCCGGCTCTGGCCGGGGAGGGCGGGGTATAAATTTATTATTATTATTATTATTATTATTATTATTATTATTATTATTATTATTATTCCCACCCTATTCTGCCTTGGCCAGACCACACCTGAAATACTGCGTCCAGTTCTGTGCATCACAATTTGTGGCCTGGTGTGCCTTGGGAGTGAGGCATGCCGCCAGAATGACCCCTGCCCGCTGGCCAGCCAGCTTTGAGGGATGCATTCACTGAGCCTCACAGGGCACTGTGAGCTGTTGTGTAGCCACCCTCTGACCAGAGCAACAACTCACGCCACCCTGCGTCCCCAAAAAACTGTGCCCGGGCCGATAGCTTCCCCAGCCCCCTGACGCTATGCCTGCGCTCCAGACCGGGACACCCCTGTTAGAATTCCTGCTCCGTGGTTGCAGTCATGGGATTGCTGTCTATCACATGACGGTGTAGGTTTTGACTCCACCGCGTGGGAAGTGACGGAGACAGGATGTTTGTGTTCCTGTGTTCCGTGAAGTGGGACTATTGTCCTTTGTTCTTTCTCTCTTTGCTGTCTGATGCTAGAGAGAGAGGGAGCCATGTTGCAGTGCTCCGTGTGTGTTTAGATGTAAATAAAGTAGATTAGCCAAAATGCTGAGTTGCTGAGGTCTGTTGCGCAAGCTGCGCAGACTCTCCGGATCCCTAAGTGTGCCGATGTCTGTTGGCATCGGTCGCTGTGATGTTCAGGCTGAAGAAAGCTTTTGAAGCTCCCGAACGATCGACCAGGAGGGAGGGAACCTGCCAGTAGGGCATGTGTCTCTGCCAGGGTTCTACTCGAGTGTAGGCTGAACTCCTGACAACCCCTGCCCAGCGATTGGTGCTGTCTGCATCTCCTGCCTGCTCTCTGGGATTAATTTCATATCCCACCTTTTTCTCCAAGGAGTTAAAAGTCCATGGCTTTTCTCTTCCTCATCGTATCCCAACCAACGACCCTGCGAGGTAGGTGAGGCTGAGAGGAAATGACTGGCTCAAGGTCGCTCAGTGAATATCCAGACCTGGGTCCTAGTCTTCATTCCTGTTGTCTTTGTCCATGGAGTTTTCTTGGCAGGGATACTGGAGTGGCTTGCCGGTTCCTGCTCCAGGTGGATCACGTTTGGTCAAAACTCTCCACTATGACCTGCCAATCTTGGGTGGTCCTGCACGGCATAGCTCATAGCTTCTCTGAGTTATTCAAGGGCCTTCGCCATGGCAAGGCAGGTGATCCATGAAGTGATCCATGAAGCAGAGACATCACCTTGCCAACAAAGGTCTGTATAGTTAAAGCTCTGGTTTTCCCAGTAGTGATGTATGGAAGTGAGAGCTAGACCATAAAGAAGGCTGATGGCCGAAGAATGGATGCTTTTGAATTCTGGTGTTGGAGGAGACTCTTGAGAGTCCCATGGACTGCAAGAAGATCCAACCTCTCCATTCTGAAGGAAATCAGCCCTGAATGCTCACTGGAAGGACAGATCCTGAAGCTGAGGCTCCAAGACTTTGGCCACCTCATGAGAAGAGAAGACTCCCTGGAAAAGACCCTGGTGTTGGGAAAGATGGAGGGCACAAGGAGAAGGGGACGACAGAGGACGAGATGGTGGGACAATGTTCTTGAAGCTACAAACATGAGTCTGACCAAACTGCGGGAGGCAGTGGAAGACAGGAGTGCCTGGCGTGCTCTGGTCCAGGGGGTCACAAAGAGTCAGAGATGACTAAACAACTAAACAAGTCTTCATTCAAAGCTGACCACAACCTGGTGAGGGAGGTTCAGTTCCTTGCGAGGTACAAGATGTGAACCTGAGAGGCAGTGACTGGCCCAAGGTCATACCCAGGGAGTTTTGTGGCTGAGAGGGGTTTCAAACCCTGGTCTCTCCCAGGCCCTAGTCCTCCGCCCTCACCACTATGCCATACTGCCTCTCTCTGGAGTGCGTGTTATGGCTGTAAATGAGCAGTCTTAGACCTTCCCCAGCTGTGCAAGTTCCCTTTCAGGCAGCAACGCCAAAAGCCTCTGTATTCCAAGCATGTCCTCCCCGGCACTGAGCTATGGCTTCTAATTCTCCGGGAAAAGGATCAGCGGCGATAAGGTGAAATTTGCAAATGGCATGTCATTATCCGACCCGGCAGAACCCAAAACAGGACTGATGTATGTGTGTGAGCGTTGGCTGAGCGTGCGAGCATGCGAGCCTCGTGCGGAACCAAGCGGCAGGAGACTCGGATGACAGGTGACAGCGGCAAAAAATGTTTGGCGGCGCCAAGGGTGGGGAGGGCAGACCCGGGAGGAGGGGAACAAAATATTAACCCTGGTTTTTTCATGGCTTCTGAGCCAGGTGGCGAGGTTCGGGCAGGCGAAAGCTCAGCCCAGTGGTCCGGAGGTCGGCTCAGAAGCGGCGAGGGTCAGAATGGGCCAAGAGAGAGCAGGGAGCAATTATGAAGGGGATTGAGAACAATAATAGCATTTGACAGTTTCGCCGCCAGAGCTTTGGCTCCGTGGCCTTTTTGAAGCAGGGAGGCAAGATTTCAAGGCCGCCTCGCTTCAGATGGGCCTCGTAGGGCTACCTCCGTCCGCGACAAAGGCTGCAGGCTCGCTGTGCATTTAGAATAGGGCATTTCACAGAGCTGTAGGCTTTGAAGGGGCACCCCAAAGGTCATCTATTCCAGCCCCCAGGAATCACAGGTGAAGAGTCCCTCACAGGTGGCCAACTGCCCTCTGTTGATGGTGGAGAGTCCAAGGTTATTCGTCCCACTGTTGAACATCTCTTACCATCATAAAGTCCTTTCTTTCTGCCAGAATCTCCTTTTGTGTTTCTGGAATCCCATTGGTTTCAAGTATTGCCCTCAGAGGCAGCAGAAAAACAAGCTCCTTCCTTCTTTCTCTTGACAGTCTGTTAGATATTCGAAGATGGCTACCAGATCGCCTCTCAGTCTCCTCTTCTCCGGGTTTTAAAATGCACAGCTTAGAATCATAGAATCATAGAATCATAGAGTTGGAATAGACCACAAGGGCCATCGAGTCCAACCCCCTGCCAAGCAGGAAACACCATCAGAGCACTCCTGACATATGGTTGTCAAGCCTCTGCTTAAAGACCTCCAAAGACGGAGACTCCACCACACTCCTTGGCAGCAAATTCCTCTGTCGAACAGCTCTTACTATCAGGAAGTTCTTCCTAATGTTTAGGTGGAATCTTCTTTCTTGTAGTTTGGATCCATTGCTCCGTGTCCGCTTCTCTGGAGCAGCAGAAAACAACCTTTCTCCCAAAGAATCCTGGGAATTGTAGTTTGGGAATTGTAGTTTGTTAAGGGTGCCGGGAATCGTAGTGCTGGAAGGGCAAAGGACAGCTCCAAGGCTCCTTTGCAGGATCCCATGTGCTTTACATGCACGCAGCCTGTTTTATTTATTTTTATAATTACATTTATCTCCCTCTTCTGACCCTTAGGCAACACTGCCCCCCTGTCCCTGTGCCTCTGACACCCTTCCCTCTTGACATTTATATCCCACCTTTTCCTGGTGGGGTGTACATGATCTCTTCCTCCCCATTTCATCCTCTGAGAGAGGCCCCGAGAGAGGGTGACTGGCCCCCAAGCGAGCTTCATGGCAGAGCACAGATTCGAACCCGTCACCCAGATCTTAGTCCGACACTCTGAACCAGGGGTCAGCAAACTTTTTCAGCAGGGGGCCGGTCCATTGTCCCTCAGACCTTGTGGGGGGCCAGACTATATTTTGGAAAAAATAATAATGAATCAATTCCTATGCCCCACAAATAACCCAGAGATGCATTTTTTTAAAAAAGGACACATTCTACTCATGTAAAAACATGCTGATTCTTTGACCGTCTGAAAAATGCTTGAACAGAATAATAGGTAAGGATCAGAATAGCTTCCTACCAGGGAGACAGATAAAAAATAATGCAAGAGTAGTGATTGATCTCCTAAAATATATTGATATGAAACCTAGTAAGAAGGTGGCAATGTTACTGGTAGACGCAGAGAAAGCCTTCGACAGTGTGACCTGGAATTTTCTGGTCCACACCATGGAAAGTTTGAAACTTGGGAATAAAATTTTGAATGGTATTAAAGCGATTTATGAAGGCCCCTGGCCTTAGTTTGCCTACCCATGCTCTGAACCACCCCACAGACTTTAAGGACCCCATAGCCAAGTCATTTCATTGCTTCCAGTACACCGATTCCTGCACTGCAGCGGGTTGGACTAGATGACCGCTGGGTTCCCTTCCAACTTTCCAATTCTATGATTCTATAAGACTGTGGAGCCTGCGACCCTCTGGATGTTGCTGAGCTACAGCTGCCATCATATGCACATCTTCCAGCGTTGCCCATTAATCCAGATTTTCTGGACTGCAACCTGTAATTTTATCAATTAAATGACAGGGATACTCACGACCGCAGAACCCCCAGATACTATTATTAAGCTGTTTGAAAAAATAATCATACAGTATTGGAGGTGGATTGTGTGTTAAGTTTTCTATCTGTGGCAAAAAAAAAAGTGAGGATTGCTATAGCTTGAAAGAAAAGCACAACTTCCTCAATTTGTAAATTCGTTTTTTTACTGAGACCTGAAACGGACATCTTATGGACTTGTTTCAGAAGTGCACTGTAAACTGCGGCTTGCCGTAACAGACACTGTTACAGTTGCTGCATAATACCTGGTTTGTACAAAACTGATTGTTTAGTTTAGCTGCATCTGCACTGTGGAACTCCCTGCCTATTGACATTGGGTAGATGCCTTCACTGTAAGGGACACGGGTGGTGCTGTGGGTTAAACCACTGAGCCTAGGGCTTGCCGATCAGAAGGTCGGCGGTTTGAATCCCCGCGATGGGGTGAGCTCCCGTTGTTCGTCCCTGCTCCTGCCAACCTAGCAGTTTGAAAGCATCTCAAAGTGCAAGCAGATAAATAGGTACCACTCTGGCAGGAAGGTAAATGCCGTTTCCGTGTGCTGCTCTGGTTTGCCAGAAGCGGCTTAGTCATGCTGGCCACATGACCCGGAAGCTGTACGCCGGCTCCCTCGGCCAGTAAAGCGAGATGAGCGCCACAACCCCAGAGTCGGCCACGACTGGACCTAATGGTCAGGAGTCCCTTTACCTAGATGCCTTCACTATATTCTAAAAACATTTTTGTTTAGACGAGCGCACAAAGGCAGTGCATGATTTCGATGTGTGTTGTAATCTGGTTTCCAGTTTCTTGCTGATTTTATTTCTCGAATGTTTCAAAGGGTTCCTTTTGCTGATAATTTCGCTGTTGCTTTCCTGTTTATAAACCGCTTTGAGGTGTTGTTTGTTTTTATATAATAATAAAAAAATCAAGTATTGCATAGGTTTTAGGAAATGAGCAGGTAAATAAACAAAGCCCCTGCAAACAAATCGAGACCGCAAGAGATACTGTTGTGTTGCCGTGTTTGTGCAGCCGTCCTAAACCAGCAGAAAGTTCGGCGCCCGAGAGACCTGTGTTGAGTGGCAGCCCCCTGTATGCACACCTGCGCCACTGTGTTGCACGCACACAGGCGCACACAGCCTTTGATTTTATGCCTGAAACGCGCAGCAGGAAGCTGAGCTTGGAGGCATCTGTTGATGGTTTTAGCAGGCGACACAGTTTGGCTCCTCTCTCCGCGCCACGACTTGGGTTTCCAGCTGTTGGCCCTGCCTGAGGCTGCAAATACACCATGCATTTAAAGCACACTGAAAGCGCATCTCCTCCTTGCAGGAGACTCGGGAATCGCAGTTTACCCCTCGTGGATAATGGGCTTTAAATGTATGTTGCGGATGCAGCCCAGGTCTCTTTCCAATGGGAGCTCAAGGATTGCAAGGTTGCACAAACACCATTCGTTTAAAGTCCATTGCATAAAGCCCGTTTAAAGCAGAGACAAAGGTCCTTATAGCTCAAGCGATGGTTTTCCCAGTAGTGATGTATGGAAGTGAGAGCTGGACCATAAAGAAGGCTGATCGCCAAAGAATGGATGCTTTTGAATTCTGGTGCTGGAGGAGACTCTTGAGAGTCCCATGGACTGCAAGAAGATCCAACCTCTCCATTCTGAATGACATCAGCCCTGAGTGCTCACTGGAAGGACAGATCTTGAAGCTGAGGCTCCAAGACTTTGGCCACCTCATGAGAAGAGAAGACTCCCTGGAAAAGACCCTGATGTTGGGAAAGATGGAGGGCACAAGGGGAAGGGGACGACAGAGGACGAGATGGTGGGACAGTGTTCTCGAAGCTACCAGCATGAGTCTGACCAAACTGCGGGAGGCAGTGGAAGACAGGAGTGCCTGGCGTGCTCTGGTCCAGGGGGTCACGAAGAGTCGGACACGACTAAACGACTAAACAACAAACAAAAGTCCATTGCAAGGACAGTTTCCAGGATTCGGGGCTTGTGTGTGTGTGTGTGTGTGTGTTTATATGCACCATGTACAACACAGCCCAGGCTGTAATGGAAGGTCAAGGAATCTCATTCTTTCTTTGATAGACTCCTTAGCACGGTGGATCAGGGGAATGTGGCCGTAACGTATCTTGATTTCCGTAAGGCTTTTGACAAAGTTAGAAATGTTAGAGGGAGTGTTTCTGGGCATGTGCAGAGAGGCTCAGCTACACATATACACCCTGAGCTTAGTTTTCCCTCGGTTTTCTTCTGCAACACTTTATCTCAAATATCCTCTGAACGCTCTTACTCCCGGTACTTGATATCTGGGTTTGACCTTGGTTGCTCGATTTCTGCATTTGATATCCACAACGTGATAAGTAACGTTCAAAGGTATCTCATCTTTGGCAGCCGGTAGCTTAGGAGATTTTTATTCCTGATGCTCGACAGAAGCAATCAGGAGATAGCAAGGGAGATTAAAAGTACAATTCCAGGTTAAAAAGCACGCGCAGGCGTGGATTTGAAGTTCAAACCCCACATTGTGCATTTGAAATTGGAATGGAGAAGTAAATATTTCGGAATATAAGATAAGAACCTAAGAAGAGACTGCTGGATCAGGCCAGGAATTCAGCTAGCCCACCATTTAGGGTTACCATATTTGAAAAAGTAACCCCAAAGTTGTTGAGCTATTTTTTTTTAACAAAGTCAACCCCCGAAAGACAATGACTTGACTTGCCTAAGATCCACCTTTCAGAAATGCCCCCAATTTCACCTTGGAAAGCCCATTGATGTCCAGGAAAATGTAGGGCAGCCCTAAGCATCCTCAGTGGCCAACCAAATGTCCATTATGGGAAACCTGCAATCAGGATTCGAACACAAGAGCACAACTCTCCCCTCCTGCATTTCCAGGAACTTGTATTCAGAAGCATTTATGCCTCCAGCTGTGTAGGGCAGGTCATAGCCATCCTGGCTGGTAGCCATCAATAGCCCTCTCTTCCTCTAATAATTTGTCTAATCCTCTTGTAAAGCCACCCAGGTCCTCACTGTTTTCTGTGGCAGGGAGTTCCATAGTCTAACTCGGTGCTGACTCAAGTAGAACTTTCTTTCCTCCGTCCCCAGTCTTCCAACATTCACCTTCACCGGATGACCACTGATTTGTAGTGCTCCTATCGCTGTGGTCTAAACCACAGAGCCTAGGGCTTGCCGATCAGAAGGTTGGCGGTTTGAATCCCCGCAATGACGGGGTGAGCTCCCGTTGCTCGGTCCCTGCTCCTGCCAACCTAGCAGTTCGAAAGCACATCAAAGTGCAAGTAGATAAATAGGTACCGCTCTGGTGGGAAGGTAAACGGCGTTTCCGTGCGCTGCTCTGGTTCGCCAGAAGTGGCTTAGTCATTCTGGCCACATGACCCGGAAGCTGTACGCCGGCTCCCTCGGCCAGTAAAGTGAGATGAGCGCCGCAACCCCAGAGTCGGCCACGACTGGACCTAATGGTCAGGGGTCCCTTTACCTTTACCTATGGCAACCGCAAGAGGGGGGGGAATGGTCTTAGGTTTGAATCCTGCATGCGGGCTTCGCTTTGGGGCCACCATGAGAACAGCATGCTGGGCTTGATCCAGCAGGCTTTCCTTACGTTCTTCTGAAGCTCAAATCCAGCATTTAGCATTTGAAATCTGGAGAATTTGAGCGCTTATGAATATTTTGGGCTATTTATCTCAATCTTCACATGCGCGTGTTGCAGATGCAAAACACGATATGCCTAATTGGCTGACACACTCCCCATTCATTCTCTCTCTCTCTCTCTCTCTCTCTCTCTCTCTCTCACACACACACACACACACACACACACTGCTGAAACCTCATTCCAATGCTTGAGATGTCTCTCTCTCTCTCTCTCTCTCTCTCTCTCTCTCTCTCTCTTTCCCTCCAAATATCTATTGCATGCACAGCCCGTTCCATTGCAGGCACTGCTTGGAATTTCACACGCTCCTCTCAAGC
Source organism: Podarcis muralis (assembly GCF_964188315.1). NCBI lineage: Eukaryota > Metazoa > Chordata > Lepidosauria > Squamata > Lacertidae > Podarcis > Podarcis muralis. The sequence goes on from NC_135661.1 coordinate 89,272,155, forward strand.
CCAGACCCCCTTTTGCAAAACAGATCTTGAGGCTGCCTTTCCACCTGTTGCTGCCCAGCCTGAGCGAGACCCTCTGACCCTTTCCTTAACGACGGAGTTTTTATTCTGTTCGTGGAATATCCACCTGCCGGCCTTTGGTCCGCTGTTGAGAGCATGGTGTCAGAACTGCCGGGCTTCCCCGGAGCACGCTCAGAGTGCCTTTCACTTTCCACTGAGTAATTTCAGTCCCCTCCCTAGGTCTAGCACTGCTGGGCAATATCACCTTGCCGACAAAGGTCCGTATAGTTCAAGCTATGGTTTTCCCAGTAGTGATGTATGGAAGTGAGAGCTGGACCATAAAGAAGGCTGATCGCCGAAGAATGGATGCTTTTGAATTCTGGTGCTGGAGGAGACTCTTGAGAGTCCCATGGACTGCAAGAAGATCAAACCTCTCCATTCTGAAAGAAATCAGCCCTGAATGCTCACTGGAAGGACAGGTCCTGAAGCTGAGGCTCCAAGACTTTGGCCACCTCATGAGAAGAGAAGACTCCCTGGATGTTAGGAAAGATGGAGGGCGCAAGGAGAAGGGGACGACAGAGGATGAGATGGTGGGACAGTGTTCTCGGAGCTACCAGCATGAGTCTGACCAAACTGCGGGAGGCAGTGGAAGACAGAAGTGCCTGGCGTGCTCTGGTCCAGGGGGTCACGAAGAGGCGGACACGACTAAATGACTAAACAACAACAATTTCAGTCCCCTCCCTAGGTCTAGCACTGCTGGGCACTCAGAGGCCAATCTGTTGTGGGTGTCAGGATGACTTGCCTCCATCCTGCCCCATTCCTGTTAAGCAGGAGCAGCAGCGGTGGTTGGTGCCCATGGAGAGTGGTAGGGCAGAATGCGGGGAGCCCACCAGCAGGTGGCGCCAGAGCCAATGACGGGCAGAGCCAGCTCATTCTCGCTCCTCCCCTTCCTCTTGAACACTGAGACTAAGGGGTGGGGAGCTGACGGCCAGCTGGACCAGATGAAAGTAAGGAGGCAGTGGGGGGAGCTTGGAGGAATCAAGGTTGCTGGGGGAGCGCCCCCGTTTCCCCTAATGGACCGACCTCAAACAATATTGGAAGCCTCCATGGTGTTGGCTCCCATTAACCCATATATCCTGATACATCTCAGACATCACTTGCCACCTTCGTCTCTCCAGCTCCACCACTGGTCACCTGAAGGTCTCCTGCAGTCTTAAATGACACTGTCCTTCTTTCTCCTCTTGCCTTGAACGGCCACCCAGAAAATCTTCACGATCCCCTTGCTCTGAATGGGTGGGATGGTTTCCAGAGGTCTTCTCCTTGCCCTTGCTCTGAATGGGCTGAACGGTTTCCAAAGGTCTTCTCCTTGCCCTTGCTCTGAATGGGCTGAACAGTTTCCAAAGGTCTTCCCCTTGCCCTTGCTCTGAATGGGCTGAACAGTTTCCAAAGGTCTTCTCCTTGCCCTTGCTCTGAATGGGCTGAACGGTTTCCAAAGGTCTTCTCCTTGCCCTTGCTCTGAATGGGCTGAACAGTTTCCAAAGGTCTTCTCCTTGCCCTTGCTCTGAACGGGCTGAACAGTTTCCAAAGGTCTTCTCCTTGCCCTTGCTCTGAACGGGCTGTACGCTTTCCAAAGGTCTTCTCCTTGCCCGTGCTCTGAATGGGCTGAACAGTTTCCAAAGGTCTTCTCCTTGCCCTTGCTCTGAATGGGCTGAACTGTTTCCAAAGGTCTTCTCCTTGCCCTTGCTCTGAATGGGCTGAACGGTTTCCAAAGGTCTTCTTCTTGCCCTTGCTCTGAATGGGCTGAACGGTTTCCAAAGGTCTTCTTCTTGCCCTTGCTCTGAACGGGCTGAATGGTTTCCAAAGGTCTTCTCCTTGCCCTTGCTCTGAATGGGCTGAACGGTTTCCAAAGGTCTTCTCCTTGCCCTTGCTCTGAGTGGGCTGAACGGTTTCCAAAGGTCTTCTCCTTGCCCTTGCTCTGAATGGGCTGAACGGTTTCCAAAGGTCTTCTCCTTGCCCTTGCTCTGAATGGGCTGAACGGTTTCCAAAGGTCTTCTCCTTGCCCTTGCTCTGAGTGGGCTGAACGGTTTCCAAAGGTCTTCTCCTTGCCCGTGCTCTGAATGGGCTGAACAGTTTCCAAAGGTCTTCTCCTTGCCCTTGCTCTGAATGGGCTGAACAGTTTCCAAAGGTCTTCTCCTTGCCCTTGCTCTGAACGGGCTGTACGCTTTCCAAAGGTCTTCTCCTTGCCCGTGCTCTGAACGGGCTGAACGGTTTCCAAAGGTCTACTCCTTGCCCGTGCTCTGAACGGGCTGAATGGTTTCCAAAGGTCTTCTTCTTGCCCTTGCTCTGAATGGGCTGAACGGTTTCCAAAGGTCTTCTCCTTGCCCTTGCTCTGAGTGGGCTGAACGGTTTCCAAAGGTCTTCTCCTTGCCCTTGCTCTGAACGGGCTGAACGGTTTCCAAAGGTCTTCTCCTTGCCCTTGCTCTGAATGGGCTGAACGGTTTCCAAAGGTCTTCTCCTTGCCCTTGCTCTGAACGGGCTGAACGGTTTCCAGAGGTCTTCTCCTTGCCCTTGCTCTGAATGGGCTGAACGGTTTCCAAAGGTCTTCTCCTTGCCCTTGCTCTGAATGGGCTGAACGGTTTCCAAAGGTCTTCTCCTTGCCCTTGCTCTGAATGGGCTGAACGGTTTCCAAAGGTCTTCTCCTTGCCCTTGCTCTGAACGGGCTGAACGGTTTCCAAAGGTCTTCTTCTTGCCCTTGCTCTGAATGGGCTGAATGGTTTCCAAAGGTCTTCTCCTTGCCCTTGCTCTGAGTGGGCTGAACGGTTTCCAAAGGTCTTCTCCTTGCCCTTGCTCTTAATGGGTGGAGTGGTTTCCAAAGGTCTTCTTCTTGCCCTTGCTCTGAATGGGCTGAACAGTTTCCAAAGGTCTTCTCCTTGCCCTTGCTCTGAACGGGCTGAATGGTTTCCAAAGGTCTTCTCCTTGCCCTTGCTCTGAATGGGCTGAACAGTTTCCAAAGGTCTTCTCCTTGCCCTTGCTCTGAACGGGCTGAATGGTTTCCAAAGGTCTTCTTCTTGCCCTTGCTCTGAATGGGCTGAACGGTTTCCAAAGGTCTTCTTCTTGCCCTTGCTCTGAACGGGCTGAATGGTTTCCAAAGGTCTTCTCCTTGCCCTTGCTCTGAATGGGCTGAACGGTTTCCAAAGGTCTTCTCCTTGCCCTTGCTCTGAGTGGGCTGAACGGTTTCCAAAGGTCTTCTCCTTGCCCTTGCTCTGAATGGGCTGAACGGTTTCCAAAGGTCTTCTCCTTGCCCTTGCTCTGAATGGGCTGAACGGTTTCCAAAGGTCTTCTCCTTGCCCTTGCTCTGAGTGGGCTGAACGGTTTCCAAAGGTCTTCTCCTTGCCCTTGCTCTGAATGGGCTGAACGGTTTCCAAAGGTCTTCTCCTTGCCCTTGCTCTGAATGGGCTGAACGGTTTCCAAAGGTCTTCCCCTTGCCCTTGCTCTGAATGGGCTGAACAGTTTCCAAAGGTCTTCTCCTTGCCCTTGCTCTGAATGGGCTGAACGGTTTCCAAAGGTCTTCTTCTTGCCCTTGCTCTGAACGGGCTGAATGGTTTCTGTCAGGGAACTGCCATCGGAGCCGATAGTGGAGGTAAGGCTCCCTAACGATGCAGGAGAAGGGACCAGCAGGGGGAGAGAGAACACTTCCTTTGAGGAAGGGAATAGGAGTGACACCAGGAAGCAAGGGGAAACTGCGGAGAGAGGGCTCCAAGACTCTTCCACAGAGACCAGCGGGGAGAGCCCAGGACCTCCGTTGGGCACGCCCACTCTGCGCAGGAGACTTCCATGCAGGGAGGCGAGGAGGAGACTTGCTGTCAAGGAGTTTCTATGTTGGAAGAAGTTCAGGAAACGCCCACTGACGGATTCTGCCAGCGACTGACACAGCCACGGAGAAAGGGCTGTCCAGCCAGGGAAAGGTTTTGCCAGGCTACGTTGCCTAGAACAGTAGCACCCTTTACGCACAAGCAACCCCAATATCCTTTACAGTTTCCAAAGGTCTTCTCCTTGCCCTTGCTCTGAATGGGCTGAACAGTTTCCAAAGGTCTTCTCCTTGCCCTTGCTCTGAATGGGTGGAGTGGTTTCCAAAGGTCTTCTTCTTGCCCTTGCTCTGAATGGGTGGAGTGGTTTCCAAAGGTCTTCTCCTTGCCCTTGCTCTGAATGGGCTGAACGGTTTCCAAAGGTCTTCTCCTTGCCCTTGCTCTGAGTGGGCTGAACGGTTTCCAAAGGTCTTCTCCTTGCCCTTGCTCTGAATGGGCTGAACGGTTTCCAAAGGTCTTCTCCTTGCCCTTGCTCTGAATGGGCTGAACGGTTTCCAAAGGTCTTCTCCTTGCCCTTGCTCTGAGTGGGCTGAACGGTTTCCAAAGGTCTTCTCCTTGCCCTTGCTCTGAATGGGCTGAACGGTTTCCAAAGGTCTTCTCCTTGCCCTTGCTCTGAATGGGCTGAACGGTTTCCAAAGGTCTTCCCCTTGCCCTTGCTCTGAATGGGCTGAACAGTTTCCAAAGGTCTTCTCCTTGCCCTTGCTCTGAATGGGCTGAACGGTTTCCAAAGGTCTTCTTCTTGCCCTTGCTCTGAACGGGCTGAATGGTTTCTGTCAGGGAACTGCCATCGGAGCCGATAGTGGAGGTAAGGCTCCCTAACGATGCAGGAGAAGGGACCAGCAGGGGGAGAGAGAACACTTCCTTTGAGGAAGGGAATAGGAGTGACACCAGGAAGCAAGGGGAAACTGCGGAGAGAGGGCTCCAAGACTCTTCCACAGAGACCAGCGGGGAGAGCCCAGGACCTCCGTTGGGCACGCCCACTCTGCGCAGGAGACTTCCATGCAGGGAGGCGAGGAGGAGACTTGCTGTCAAGGAGTTTCTATGTTGGAAGAAGTTCAGGAAACGCCCACTGACGGATTCTGCCAGCGACTGACACAGCCACGGAGAAAGGGCTGTCCAGCCAGGGAAAGGTTTTGCCAGGCTACGTTGCCTAGAACAGTAGCACCCTTTACGCACAAGCAACCCCAATATCCTTTACAGTTTCCAAAGGTCTTCTCCTTGCCCTTGCTCTGAATGGGCTGAACAGTTTCCAAAGGTCTTCTCCTTGCCCTTGCTCTGAATGGGTGGAGTGGTTTCCAAAGGTCTTCTTCTTGCCCTTGCTCTGAATGGGTGGAGTGGTTTCCAAAGGTCTTCTCCTTGCCCTTGCTCTGAATGGGCTGAACGGTTTCCAAAGGTCTTCTCCTTGCCCTTGCTCTGAATGGGCTGAACAGTTTCCAAAGGTCTTCTCCTTGCCCTTGCTCTGAACGGGCTGAACGGTTTCCAAAGGTCTTCTCCTTGCCCTTGCTCTGAACGGGCTGAATGGTTTCCAAAGGTCTTCTCCTTGCCCTTGCTCTGAATGGGCTGAACAGTTTCCAAAGGTCTTCTCCTTGCCCTTGCTCTGAATGGGTGGAGTGGTTTCCAAAGGTCTTCTCCTTGCCCTTGCTCTGAACGGGCTGAACGGTTTCCAAAGGTCTTCTCCTTGCCCTTGCTCTGAACGGGCTGAATGGTTTCCAAAGGTCTTCTCCTTGCCCTTGCTCTGAATGGGCTGAACAGTTTCCAAAGGTCTTCTCCTTGCCCTTGCTCTGAATGGGTGGAGTGGTTTCCAAAGGTCTTCTTCTTGCCCTTGCTCTGAATGGGCTGAACAGTTTCCAAAGGTCTTCTTCTTGCCCTTGCTCTGAATGGGCTGAACGGTTTCCAAAGGTCTTCTCCTTGCCCGTGCTCTGAACGGTTTCCAAAGGTCTTCTCCTTGCCCTTGCTCTGAACGGGCTGTACGCTTTCCAAAGGTCTTCTCCTTGCCCGTGCTCTGAACGGGCTGAACGGTTTCCAAAGGTCTTCTCCTTGCCCGTGCTCTGAACGGGCTGTACGCTTTCCAAAGGTCTTCTCCTTGTCCGTGCTCTGAACGGGCTGAACGGTTTCCAAAGGTCTTCTCCTTGCCCGTGCTCTGAATGGGCTGAACAGTTTCCAAAGGTCTTCTCCTTGCCCGTGCTCTGAATGGGCTGAACAGTTTCCAAAGGTCTTCTGCTTGCCCTTGCTCTGAACGGGTTGGATGGTTTCCTGAGAACTCCACAGGTCTTTCTTCTCCTTGCCCTTGCTCTGAATGGGCTTACAGAGTGCTGCCACCTCTCCTCCTTCCTTCGGATCCCTCCTCAAAACCTACTCCTTCAGTGTTGCCTTTGGCCGAGCCCCACTGCAACTGACTCAAATACGTGCAACAGAAATGATGGTGGATTTTATTCTCTCCTCGCCCCCCAGAGCCCCGTCTTAATCTTCCTCTCCTGCCTCCTGCACCTCAGGCAGACCACGTCGGTGATATTGAGCTTGCAAAAATCTCTCTCACTGTCCAGCACGCAAAGGCGCAAGAGGAAACGCGTTTGTGCAGCTCACCATCTGCGATTGATGGAGTAAAGACTGTCTGGCGACCAGCTCAAGGCTGTTCCTTCACCAGGGAAGAAAAAAATGAATCCCTGAAACAGAAAACAAAACAAAAACCCACTTCTCTTCCCACTCGGCTGCCTGCCCTTGTTCATCAGCTCCAAAGCAAGCAGGCAGCCATCCTCATTTCCAAGAATGGATGAGCTCTGCAGGGCTATCGCACCTGGTCCCTCTGATAATGGAAAAGCATATTCGGATGAAGCTGCAGAGGTCAACACATGGAAATGGCATTTGCAAGCAAGTAATTAGCAGCTAACAGCTCCATGCCAGCAATACAGGGAGACCAGAAGGTACTGGGTGGGAGGGAAGGGGACTCTGTATGAAGGAGTCAAGAAAAGGTTTCTTGAGTCAGTCTATGTTCAGGGGAAGTGGGGAATCCAGCCGCCTTGGGAGGTAAAGGTAAAGGGACCCCTGACCATTAGGTCCAGTCATGACCGACTCTGGGGTTGCGGCGCTCATCTCGCTTTATTGGCCGAGGGAGCCGGCGTACAGCTTCTGGGTCATGTGGCCAGCATGACTAAGCCGCTTCTGGTAAACTAGAGCAGCGCACGGAAATGCCTCCAGAGTGGTACCTATTTATCTACTTGCACTTTGATGCGCTTTCGAACTGCTAGGTGGGCAGGAGCAGGGACCGAGAAACGGGAGCTCACCCCGTTGCGGGGATTTGAACCACCGACCTTCTGATCGGCAAAGTCCTAGGCTCTGTGGTTTAACCCACAGCACCACCCACGTCCCGCCTTGGGAGAGGTGCCTTCAATTCATCGTGCTGGGTTTTCAAAGAACTTTACAGGTCTTGCCCTTGTTGGCTCCTGTAATCCCATATCCTAATACATCAGCCATCGCTTTTCACCTTCGTCCACCCAGCTCCACCACCGGCAAGCTCTCCTGCACTCTCAAGAACACCTCCCAGGAGATCTTCATGTTGCCCTTGCTCTGAATGGGCTTAATGGTTTCCGGAGATCTTGCCCTTGCTCAGAATGGGCTTAATGGGTTTCAAAGCACTTCCAAGGTCTTCTCCTTGTGCTTGCTCAGAATGGGCCTAGGGGGCAGGGCCCACACTCACCCTGAACAGCTAAAAGAGGCTCCTGGGAGGCCCCTGGGAGATTGCTGGAACAACTCTTGGGTTGGGGCAACTGGCTAAAATGTTTTAGTGTTTTAAACGGTTCTAATTTTGGTTTCTCTGTTTTGTTTTGTTTTGTTTTGTTTTGGTTGGATTGGTGTTGGTTAAATGTTTAGTTGGGGTTGGCAGTTATTTTAATTTGGGTATAACTGTAAACTTTTTGGGTAGCCGTGTTGGTCTGCCATAGTCAAAACAAAAAAAATTCCTTCCAGTAGCACCTTAAAGACCAACTAAGTTAGTTCTTGGTATGAGCTTTCGTGTGCATGCACACTTCTTCAGATACTGGTTTACCAGTGTGTATCTGAAGAAGTGTGCATGCACACGAAAGCTCATACCAAGAACTAACTTAGTTGGTCTTTAAGGTGCTACTGGAAGGAATTTTTTTTGTGTAAACTTTTTATTATTGTTGCTATTATTATTATTATTATTATTATTATTATTATTATTATTATTATTAATGGTTTCTATTGATTTACTGGTTTGCTTGTTGCTTGTTTAGGATATTCTGTTTTTTAATGTTTGATGTTTCGGTGTGTTTTTATATATGCTGTTTTTATATGCTGTAAGTCGCCCAGAGTGGCTGGGGAAACCCAGCCAGGTGGGCAGGATATAAATGAAAAGATTGTTGTTGTTGTTATTGTTATTATTAGATGATGATTATGGAGAGCTGGACATCCACTCGATTCTCAGAAGTGGCTTTTATGTCCTGCGAAAGCACAAACAGAATACGGAAATTAAGAGACAGGGAAACGTCAGGGTAAACGGAATAAACTGCTGAATGAATGCCGCCGAACGTCACGATGGCACCCTGCTTTGAGACCACTTTAAGCAGTCGTGGCTTCGCCCAAAGTATCCTGGGAGCTGTAGTTCATGAAGGGTACTGAAAGTTGTTGTTGTTTAGTGGTTTAGTCGTGTCCGCCTCTTTGTGACCCCCTGGACCAGAGCACGCCAGGCCCTCCTGTCTTCCACTGCCTCCCGCAGTTTGGTCAAACTCATGTTCGTGGCTTCAAGAACACTGTCCCACCATCTCGTCCTCTGTCGTCCCCTTCTCCTTGTGCCCTCCATCTTTCCCAACCTCAGGGTCTTTTCCAGGGAGTCTTCTCTTCTCAGGAGGTGGCCAAAGTCTTGGAGCCTCAGCTTCACGATCTGTCCTTCCAGTGAGCACTCAGGGCTGATTTCCTTCAGAATGGAGAAGTTTGATCTTCTTGCAGTCCATGGGACTCTCAAGAGTCTCCTCCAGCACCAGAATTCAAAAGCATCAATTCTTCGGCGATCAGCCTTCTTTATGGTCCAGCTCTCACTTCCATACATCACTACTGGGAAAACCATGGCTTTAACTATACGGACCTTTGTCGGCAAGGTGATGTCTCTACTTTTTAAGATGCTGTCTAGGTTTGCCATCGCCTTTCTCCCAAGAAGCAGGCGTCTTTTAATTTCGTGACTGCTGTCACCATCTGCAGTGATCATGGAGCCCAAGAAAGAGTTCTTAAAGGTAAAGGTAAAGGTACCCCTGCCCATACGGGCTAGTCTTGACAGACTCTAGGGTTGTGCGCCCATCTCACTTCAGAGGCCGGGGGCCAGTGCTGTCCGGAGACACTTTCCGGGTCACGTGGCCAGCGTGACAAAGCTGCATCTGGCGAGCCAGCGCAGCACACGGAAAGGCCTTTTCCTTCCCGCTAGTAAGCGGTCCCTATTTATCTACTTGCACCCGGGAGTGCTTTCGAACTGCTAGGTTGGCAGGCGCTGGGACCGAACAACGGGAGCTCACCCCGCCGCGGGGATTTGAACCGCCGACCTTTCGATCGGCAAGCCCTAGGCGCTGAGGCTTTTACCCACAGTGCCACCCGCGTCCCTTTTAAAGAGTTCTTAGAAGACCCCTATTCCCTTCCCAGAGGTACAATTCTCAGAGCGGTTTAACAACCAACCTTGTAGCTCTAGGAGGAGAAGAGGGGATCTCCTAGCAAGTCCCAGCACCCTCAAAAACTACAACTCCCAGGAATCTCTGGGGGGAAGCCAAAACTGTTCTCATACCGCTGTCAATGCATGGTATGAATGTGACCTAATGGTGTTCCCTTTGTGTTGAACTCAGCAGGATGGAGGAAGGTGATGAAACTAGAATCAGTTGGCTCTTCCAGTCAGGGCCTCTGGCGCCCCCTACTGTTAGGCTCTCAGCCTTCTGCCCTACCGGTCACAACGGCTGCTGCTGCTGACCTGAATGGGGCAGAACGGTGGCAAGATTGGTGCTGTAGGGGTCACACTGACTCAAGGGTCGAATTGGCAGCTGGGTGCCCACCAGAGCCGCTGTCTAACTGGGTACGCATCAGCGACGCTGGCGTTGGGAGAGCAGCTCAGTGGCTTTGCCCCACAACCACACACGCTACTGTATTCTGTACAGGCCTAACTGTAAGCTCCTTTGGGGCAGGGACCCTGTGACTTCTCCATTCTTAAAAGGTTCATAGAAGGGCCACCTTCAGGGGGTGAAGCGACTCCCCAGTAAAGAAAGCTTGCGGCGTTTGGGACTTTGTAGTTTAGAGAAAAGGCAGGTCAGAGGCAACAGGACAGAAACTTAGAAAATTACAACTGGCACAGAGAAAGCTGCGAGAAGCCAGGGAACCAGTCAGAGGGCCTTCTCGGTGGTGGCACCCGCCCTGTGGAACGCCCTCCCACCAGATGTCAAAGAGAAGAACAACTACCAGACTTTTAGAAGACATTTGAAGGCAGCCCTGCTTAGGGAAGCTTTTAATGTTTGATGCATTACTGTATTTTAATACAAAAAAAATTCCTTCCAGTAGCACCTTAAAGACCAACTAAGTTAGTTCTTGGTATGAGCTTTCGTGTGCATGCACACTTCTTCAGATACACTAAGAAGTGTGCATGCACACGAAAGCTCATACCAAGAACTAACTTAGTTGGTCTTTAAGGTGCTACTGGAAGGAATTTTTTTTGTTTTGACTATGGCAGACCAACACAGCTACCTATCTGTAACTGTATTTTAATATTTGTTGAAAGCCACCCAGAGTGGCTGGGGAAGCCCAGCCAGATGGGCGGGGTATAAATAAATTATTATTATTATTATTAATATTAAGCAGGTAGCGAAAACTTACTCTCCTGCTCTCAAAACACTCGAACTCACGGGCATCCAATGAAACTGCATGTTGGAAGATTCAGGACAGGTAAAAGAAAGCCCTTCTTCATACAGCACTTGGTTGACCTGTGGAACTCCCTGCCACAAGAGGCAGTGAAGGCCACCAATCTGAATGGTTTAAAACAGGCTTCCTCAACCTCGGCCCTCCAGTTGTTTTGGGACTACAACTCCCATCATCCCTAGCGAGCAGGACCAGTGGTCAGGGATGATGGGAATTGTAGTCTCAAAACATCTGGAGGGCCGAGGTTGAGGAAGCCTGGTTTAAAAAGAGGATTTGACAAAGTCACGGAGGAGAGGGCTATCGATGGCTACTAGGAACGGCTCGGCTCTGCCTCTACGGTTGGAGGCAGCAAAACTTCTGAATACCAGTTGTTGGAAACAGCAGGAGGGGAGAAGGGTCTTGTGTTCGAATCCTGATTGCAGGTTTCCCATTGGAGTATCTGTTTGGCCATTGTGAGAACAGGGGGTTGGACTAGGTGGCCCCTTATCATGCAGGCTCTTGCTATATACTGTTGCAGGAATTCATGTATAGGTTTTGGGGGGGGTAGCCCCTCCAGCAGATATCATGCACATGCAGCCCACTACCAAAATCAGCACAATCGCTTTTGTGACTTTTGTGATTTATCCCCACAAAACCCTTCATCACAGTTTCTTCCTATCTATTCAAAGGGCCTTTGCTGCACGATACCAAATGTAAGAATTCACTGATCAATGTATCTATGTACTGGCTCACTGGGAAAACTTCAGAAATTCATATAGACAGGTGAGCTCAGCTCCTCAGCAGCCCCTCTGCCTGAGTGATAATCCCTGGCCTCCTGATACCTGAGTGCCAGACAGGTAGCCATTCCAGAAATAACAAACCCAGATGAAGACAAAAGGGTGTGATTCACTTGGCTGGGAAACAGGGAAATGTAAAGATCTCTTTTGTTCCACTTGATGGGTGTTTGGTGGAGGGCAAGGAGAACCATGGGGCAGGGTCCAGGATGCTCAGATTCCTGCCACCAGACCTCCCCTTTCATGATGTAACTGTGATGTATGAGTGATGTAGTTTGGGCGGGTGTAACATGGGGATTAGCAGCTAATAAAAGTTTGGGTTCTCTTTTGTTCGGGGCTTCCATCTTGTTCCACCTTGTGGCAGGTGGGAGTCCTGTCAAGACAGTCTTCAAGAAAGACCAAGCCTACTGGCTGCTGTTTTGCTCAGGTATTCCTGGCTGGGGTCCTTGTTTTTTGTCCAAGGGAGCCCTCAGATTTCTTCGTTAACAATACTGTGTACAGCAGCTTTCTCCAACCTCCAGATATTTTGTACTAAAACTCCTCTATCAGCCCCGCAGCTAAGTCACAGCAAAAATGCCACGCGACGGATTACGACATTTTGCAAACGATTCACGCGCAGCGCTTGCGGCCTTTTTGCAATGAATTAAAATACCGGTTTGCTTTAATAATGGGTTAGGCTTCGATTTTCATTAGCTGGGCTGGAACTTGAAAGGGATCTTTGGCTCTGGTGCGCTATTCCTAAGAGGGAATGAAATAAATATATATCCCTGGTTGGCCTAAGAATGATGGGAGCTTCTTTCAGACAAAATTACATGTAGCATCCTTTAGAAAGCCTCCTCTATTGAGGCCTGGCAACGCGCAGATTGATTTCAGCCGACGAATCAGTTAAAAGGAAGGTGATTAATCTTCTGGCATCACATAACATAAGATTGCATTTGCCAATAATAGGCAAATTTGTGGCATTTAAGTTTCGGGTGTGTGTGTGGTAGGTTTCCTCTGCACATCCAACAGTACAGGTTGAATCCTGACAAGACAGAAGTACTGTTTGTGGGGGACAGGGGGCAAGCGGGTGTGGAGGACTCCCTGGTCCTGAAAGGGGTAATTGTGCCCCTGAAGAACCAGGTGCGCAGCCTGGGAGTCATTTTGGACTCACAGCTGTCCATGGAGGCGCAGGTCCATTCTGGGTCCAGCCATTCTGGGTCCAGCTCCACCTGGTATGCAGGCAAAGACCCTCCATGCCCACAGACTGTCTCGCCAGAGTGGTGCATGCTCTAGTTATCTCCCGCTTGGACTACTGCAACGCGCTCTACGTGGGGCTACCTTTGAAGGTGACCCGGAAACTGCAATTAATCCAGAATGCGGCAGCTAGACTGGGGACTGGGGGCGGCCGCCGGGACCACATAACACTGGTACTGAGAGATCTGTATTGGCTCCCAATACGTTTCTGAGCACAATTCAAAGTGTTGGTGCTGACCTTTAAAGCCCTAAATGGCCTCAGCCCAGTATCCCTGAAGGAGCGTCTCCACCCCTATCGTTCTGCCCGGACACTGAGATCCAGTTCTGAGGGCCTTCTGGCGGTTCCCTCGCTGCGAGAAGCCAAATTACAGGGAACCAGGCAGAGGGCCTTCTCGGTGGTGGCGCCCACCCTGTGGAACACCCTCCCTTCAGATGTGAAGGAAATAAGCAGCTATCCTATCTTTAAAAGACATCTGAAGGCAGCCCTGTTCAGGGAAGTTTTTAATATTTAACGCTGTACTGTTTTTAACACTCGATTGGGAGCCGCCCAGAGTGGCTGGGGAAACTCAGCCAGATGGGCGGGGTATAAATAATACATTATTATTTTTATTTTTATTACATTGTATGCCACTCTAAAAGCCCAGAAAATGTACACTGTGAACTGGGCACATCACCTGGGCACCGCATTCAAAGAAGGATATTGCCAGGCTGGAAGGCGTGCAGAGGAGAGTCTGGAAGCCAAGTCTTGTGAGGAACGGTTGAGGGAGCTGGGTCTGTTTAGCCTGGAGAAGAGGAGATTGACAGGAGATATGAGAGCCATCTTTAAATGGCTCTGGAGGGGAGGACCTGAACCAGTGGATTCAATCTGCAAGAACGGAGATGCCTGCTAATACAGTTGTACCTTGGTTGTTGAACGGCTTGGCTCCCGAACAAATCGGCTCCCGAACACAACAAGTGTTCCAGTTTGCGAACGCTTTTTGGAAGCCGAACGTCCGACGCGGCTTCCGACTGAGTGCAGGAAGCTCCTGCAGCCAATTGGAAGCCACGCTTTGTTATCGTTTAGTCGTGTCCGCCTCTTCGTGACCCCCTGGACCAGAGCACGCCAGGCACTCCTGTCTTCCACTGCCTCCCGCAGTTTGGTCAGACTCATGTTTGTAGCTTCGAGAACACTGTCCCACCATCTCGTCCTCTGTCGTCCCCTTCTCCTTGTGCCCTCCATCTTTCCCAACATCAGGGTCTTTTCCAGGGAGTCTTCTCTTCTCATGAGGTGGCCAAAGTCTTGGAGCCTCAGCTTCAGGATCTGTCCTTCCAGTGAGCACTCAGGGCTGATTTCCTTCAGAATGGAGAGGTTTGATCTATCCCCTTCATGGATCCCTGCCTTGCCGTGGCGAAGGGGCTTGAATAACTCAGTGAAGCTATGAGCTATGCCGTGCAGGGCCACCCAAGATGGACAGGTCATAGTGGAGAGTTTTGACCAAATTTGATCCACCTGGAGCAGGAACCGGCAAGCCACTCTAGTGTCCCTTACAAGAAAGCTCCATGGACAAAGACAACAGGAAGCCACACTATGATAGGAATTTTGAGGTCTTAGATATATAGTAATGTTCATAAGTGTACCAACTAAGCATGTACATAGATCAGCACAGGAAGACCGACCTGAAACCATTTTGATTCCCCAACTGACCAAATGTTTTCCCTGCAAGGAGGGAGGGGGAGGGGCAGGGAGGCTTCCCATTGTCTCAGGAATTGAGTAATCAGCATTTTAATTGGCGACAGACTATCAGGAAAGGCAATCAGATAATCTGGCAAACAGGAAGAACAACATTCAAATTTCTGTTTTAGACCGCCTTTTCTGTGATGTAGGTATGATGTATCTAGGGGTGGTCTTGATCTACAGGGTGGCAATTTCAAAAGTCTATATAAGGCCTTGCGCCATTTTTCTGGGTCCCTCCTCTCTCCTGTGTGTGGGGAGTGAGGACCCTGTTGTAACAGATCAATAAAGATCAGGCTTACTAGCTGCTTTACTTCACAATATTCTCTGGTTGGCCTCTGTTATTTTCTCCTACCAATAGGGAACCTACATAAGGACTGATCGCCGAAGAGATGATGCTTTTGAATTATGGTGCTGGAGGAGACTCTTGAGAGTCCCATGGACTGCAAGAAGATCAAACCTCTCCATTCTGAAGGAAATCAGCCCTGAGTGCTCACTGGAAGGACAGATCGTGAAGCTGAGGCTCCAGTACTTTGGCCACCTCATGAAAAGAGAAGACTCCCTGGAAAAGACCCTGATGTTGGGAAAGATGGAGGGCACAAGGAGAAGGGGACGACAGAGGACGAGATGGTTGGATAGTGTTTTCGAGGTTACCAGCATGAGTTTGACCAAACTGCAGGAGGTAGTGGAGGACAGAGGTGCCTGGCGTGCTCTGGTCCATGGGGTCACGAAGAGTCGGACACGACTAAACGACTAAACAACAACAACAACACATACGGACTCTATATGGGCTCTTGGATACCCCATAAGGGAAAAGGACAATTTTTGTTTACAACAACACCTTGGTTTTCGAACGGCTCCGGGAGTCAAACGGACTCCCGGATTGAGTTCAACAACCAAGGTACCACTGTATCAAGAAAAAAGTTTCCAACAGTGAGAGCTATTTGACAGTGGAACAGAAGACCTGGGGAGGTGATGCTTTGCTTCATTGGAGGCTTTGAAAGAAGAGGTTGGGTGCCAGGGAGTGCCAGGGATTCTTGGGCCCAGATTCCTGCATTTCAGGGGGTTGAACTAGATGACCCCCTGGGGTCTCGTTCATCCCTACAGTTCTTCGATTCTGGCAAAATGCATTAGATTGAAATCGAACGCAGCCTTTCCCTGGGTGTCCTTGCACCTGTTTGCCACCACTTCCAACCCCCCCCCAAGTCCATATCCTGTCCCCCCCACCCCAGGAATAACATAAACCAGACTGGGCTGCAGTTCACACACAAAAGATTTAATCACCTCCGAAAAAGCAGCCACACCCTGTGATGGAGGAAGAGGAGCTGGATGGCACTGGGAGAACTGGGAGGGCGGGGAATGGATGATGGCGAGGGGGGGGGGGACGGGACAAAGAGGTCAGGGCGATGGCTGGGTGTGGCAGGCACAGGTTTTTAATGTAAAAACTTGTGTTCATCAACACTCAAATGTTTTTTTTTGGGGGGGGGGGTTGACCTTGAAAAGAAATAAGAGAGTCATGGTTTGGGTAGAAGTTAGAAGAGGACATTTTTGAGGGGGAAGTTGCAGGGGAGGGAGGAGTCTTGCATGACTTTAAATGGGGGTGGGAAAAGGGTCGATTTCAGAGGTTTTAAGGGAAAAGGAAAGGGGGGGTCTGGGTGTCATCAATGTTGGAAGTGGGGCAGGTGAAATGGAGGACCATAGATTTTGGGCGAGTGGGGAGGGAGGGGTGGGCTGGCAGAAATGTGGGCGAAGGCAGGGAAATCGGGGGGGGGGGGTGTCGGTCGACGAGTTCAAATGACTTTTCCGATGAATGAACACACCAAACACAGAATTTCTTTTTATCTAGACCAGCCAGATACAATAAATATAGTAACCGAATATTGTCTCCGTGGGTCCTGGGGGTGGGGTAGGGTGTGCAGCAAATGGGAAGGGGGACCCCCCCCTCCCTTCCCTTAAGTCGGACCACCACCCTGGTAGTAGTTTTTCTGTGGTCTTATGCTCAGTTCTCTCCTGAAATAACCCCCCCCCCCATTCTCTCCTTTTTTTTATTGGAACAGTTATTAATGCATAAAGAGGAGGAAAGGGAAAAAAAGAAAGAAAAGGATCTTTGTTTAGTTTTTCGTGTCATCTGTGCATATGTGTCTTTCCTTGGCCTCCCGCCACCCCCCAACCCCCCTCCCCCTTTCCCAACCCTCTTGAGCACTGGCACCCCTAAAACCATCCACAGCCCCCCCCCCCATCTCTCTCTCCCAACACCCTCTTTCCGGGAAACCGAACTTTCTCCCCCTTTCAGCGAAAAAAACATGGTTCAGTTCCCCTTCTCAATCTCTCTCTCTCTCTCTCTCTCTCTCTTTGTGGCTCGGTTAAGGCACCGCCGCAGGAGATTCTGGAAACGAGCGGTCAATTGCGGAAGAGGTTGGGGGGCAAAGGGGGGGCGGGCCGGATCCGCCCCTTGCCCCCCGTGAATATTTCAGCCTGCGTCTCTCTCTCTCTCCCCCCCCGGCCACCTTCCCTGCCTCCCTTCCTTGGTTTCTCTGCCCCCAACGAGTTGTGCGTCCGGCAAGTCCCTCCGTCCGTCCGTCCGTCCCCCCTCCCCGCCGCCCGCCCCCCACTTTTCAGACTGTGCTTTCGAGCATCCATTCTGTGCTGCTAAAAGTGACCCTCCTGTGGCTCAGGGGGTCCTCGTCCGAGTTCAACTGCGAGGTGGACATGTGTCGCTTTGTCCGTGCCCGACGCGGGTAGCTGTGGCTCTGGAACAGCGAGTAGTCCCCGTCGAAGGAGTGGCGGTGATGGTGAGTCCTGGACAACTCGCGCGCGGGGAACCCCACCAAACCGCCGCCACCGCCGCCCATCTTGGCCCGCAACGGCGGCCCCGACCCGGCATCCTTGACCAAGCACAAGGAAACCGTCGAGCCCCTCAGGGCACCTTCTGCCTGCCCTTCGTCAGAAGACAAGATGGCCACCGTCTGGAGGCTGGTGGCCATCTTGGAGCCTCCTCGGCTGTCCACCTCCGTCAAGGCAACGTCTTGGCGGCTGGGCGCCTCTCCTGCAGCGTCCCCCCTCGGAGGAGGTTCCTTGGAGGCCACTTCTTGGAGAGTCTCGTATTTGTCCTTGGAGGACGAGCGGGGAAGGGGGTGGGCGTGAGGCTGGTTCCCGTTGGTCTGCGAGTAGACGTTGCTGACTTTGGCTTTCTTGTGCTCCTCCTGCCCGCTGTAGACTTTGTACCGGATCATGAGGATGATGATGAAGACCAGGACGGAGGCCACGATGATGCCCCCGATGATGATGATCATGGTGCCTCCCAGGAACTGGGTGTGAAGCGAGTGGCACTGGGTGGCCTCGCCCTCCGTGGTGAACTGGACGCAGCCCACCACCCGGGTTGCCGTCAGGGATGTCACCCCGTCATCGTAGACAGCCAGGACACACAGGTCGTAGTCCCGGCCGGCCGCCAAGTCGTTCACCAGGAAGGTCTTGCTGGACGAGGGGATCATCCTGGGGGGGCGAGGAGAGAAGGAGACATTGGGATCAAACAAATCGAGGGTTAGAAACAGCACCCAGCCACCCCTTCGTCTCTCACGGGCATCATTCCTGCATGGCTTAGGGCCCTTGTATCTACGGGACCGTCTCTCCTGGTCTGCCCTGCAGAGGACCTAAAGGTCCATGAACAACCATAGTTTAGAGGTCCCGGGCTCTAAGGAAGTCAGACTATCCTCCACCAGGGCCAGGGCCTTCTCAGTGGTGGCTCCGACCTGGTGGAATGCTCTGTCCCAGGAGACCAGGGTCCTGCAGGATTTAACCTCCTTCCGCAGGGCCTGTAAGACAGAGCTATTTCACCTGGCTTTCAATTTGAATTCAGCCTGATCTTTTATTTCCCTTCCCTTCCCACCCCCTCCCCTTTTATGAAGATTCCCCGCTCTGGGACCCCACAGCTAATTCTCCCCTGGTCTCCTTGCTGGCCCAAGTAGGACCAATTCAGCCAGCTAGCCCTGGGGATTATCTAATTGATTTTTCAATTTTGAATTTTATTGTCATTCATGTTTTTACACTGTATTTTATGCTGTCTTTATAATTAAGTGTTTTAAAGTGTTTTAAATTTGTTGTTAGCCGCCCTGAGCCCGGTTTTTGAACTGGGAAGGGTGGGGTATAAATAAAAAATTATTATTATTATTATTATTATTATTATTATTATTATTATTATTATTATGTAACTCTCACAGAATCATAGAATTGTAGAGTTGGAAGGGACCCTGGGTCATCTAGTCCAACCCGCTGCAATGCAGGAATCTCAACTCAGCCATCCATGGTAGATGGCCATCCAACCTCTGCTTAAAAATCTGCAAGGAAGGAGAGTCCACCACAACCGTTCCGCTGTCAAACAGCTCTTACTGTCAGAAAGTAATGTTTAGTCGGAATCTCCTTTCTTGTAACTTGGTGCTGTGGGTTCGAGTCCTACCCTCCAGAGGAGGAGAAAACAAGCTTGTTCAGTCTATCACGTGACAGCTCTTTTTATATTGGTAGGTGTGCAGAGGAGGGCGACCAAGATGATCAAGGGTCTGGAAACCGAGCCATATGAGGAACGGTTGAGGGAGTTGGGCATGTTTAGCCTGGAAAAGAGGAGACTGACAGGAGATAGGATAGCCATCCTCTAATATCTGAAGTCACATGGAAGATGGAAGAGCTTTATTTCTGCTTCTCTGAATCATCATCATATATTTATTTTTTTGGCGATCACTCATATCTGAGTAAGATTGTTTTTCATGAACACGGTCTTAACAGTGAGTCCGTAAGTGACTGTGGAGGCCAATTCTGGACCCACACGTCCTTCCACAGTTGGGGACATTGGTTTCCAGGCGGGAGTTGATCATGGTGAGGGTTTGCCAAGCGTGCCTTCCTCTTAACACATTTCTCCCTTGCGTCCTGAGTACGAGTGTCTTCAAATCCCATGACACCTTTGGTGAAGGCTGTTCTCCAACTGGAGCGCTCGCAGGCCAGTGTTTCCCAATTGTTGGTGCTTATACTACATTTTAAAAGATTTGCATTGAGACGGTCTTTAAACCTCTTTTGTTGACCACCAGCATTACGCTTTCCATTTTTAAGTTGGGAATAGAGGAGTTGCTTTGGAAGACGATCATCAGGCATCCACACAACATGACCAGTCCAGCGAAGTCGATGTTGAAGAATCCTTGCTCCCATCTGACTGGCTTGCTCCAGCCACTCTGAGCCCAGAAGACCTGAACCAATGGCTTCAGATTGCACCAAAGGAGATTCCCACTAAATGTCAGGAAGAACTTTCTGACAATAAGAGTTGTTTGACAGTGGAATGGTCTCTCTTGGGAGCTTGTGAACTCTCCATCCTTGGAGGTCTTAATGCAGAAGTTGGATGGTCACATGCCATGGATGTTTTAGCTGAGATTCCTGCATTGCAGCGGGTTGGACTAACTTTTTCTTTAACCCCCCCCCCCGAAACCTTTCTTTAAGGAATTTTAGGTGCCGAAATCCCAAGGGAGCAGAAAAGTTTATTTATGTATGCAACCACGGCTGCATGAATATTATTGGCCCAGAGATGGAAAGAAGATAAAGTCCCGACCAGAGAAGAATAGAAGATGACTTTGATGTATTATGCCGTAATGGCAAAAATGACCGGAAGAATCAGAAATCAGGAAGTCCAAAATTTTAATAAATATTGGGGGAAATTATCTTATAAACCATTGTAAACAGTTAAAATTGTTAGTAGGATTGGAGTAACACTTGTAATTTAATGTTGAATTGTGGATATAATGGAGATGTAAAAGATTTGGATTATTATAAAAGATGCAGGAGGAAATGACTAATAATAGGACCACAAAGGGGAGGGGGGGAGAGTCCAGGAGATTCCTTTAATCTTGTTTTTATGTTCTTCATGTGCCTCCTCTGCGAGAGGGCATCAAAACGAGAACAGGGCCCTTTCTGCAGTGGCTCCCTGTCTGCGGAATGCTCTCCCCAGGGAAGTTCACCTGGCACCTTCACTATACACTTTTAGGCGCCAGGCAAAAACGTTCTTCTTCAACCAGGCCTTTGCCTGTCTTGATCTACATCCTATACCCTTTTTAAAAATGCTGGCTCTTTTGGGGGTTTTAGATTATTATTGGGTTGCTGGTTTTGTTTTGATTTTATGTACAGCGGACGCTCAAGTTGCGAACATGATCCGTGTGGGATGCACATTCACAAACTGCATCTGCATGTTTGCTCACGCACGGGTTGCGATTCAGTGCTTCTGTGCATGCGCAAAGAGCAATTTAGCACTTCTGCGCATGTGCGACCGCCAAAACCCGGAAGTAACCTGTTCCGGTACTTCCAGGTTTCGGCGGTCCGCAACACGAAAAACGCAAACTGAAGTGGCTGTAACCCAAGGTACAACTGTATTTGATATTTTATGTGAACTGCCCTGAGACCTTTGGGTATAGGGCAGTATAGAAATCAAAATAAAAACAATAATAATAATGATGTTGATGATGATGTATGTCGGATATTTTAATATTTTGTTGGAAGCAGCCCAGAGTGGGGAAACCCAGCCAGATGTAAAGTTAAAGGTAAAGGGACCCCTGACCATTAGGTCCAGTCGTGGCCGACTCTGGGGTTGCGGCGCTCATCTCGCTTTACTGGCTGAGGGAGCTGGCGTACAGCTTCCGGGTCATGTGGCCAGCATGACTAAGCTGCTTCTGGCGAACCAGAGCAGCGCACGGAAACGCCGTTTACCTTCCCGCCGGAGTGGTACCTATTTATCTACTTGCACTTTGACGTGCTTTCGAACTGCTAGGTTGGCAGGAGCAGGGACCGAGCAACGGGAGCTCACCCTGTTGTGGGGATTCGAACCACCGACCTTCTGATCAGCAAGCCCTAGGCTCTGTGGTTTAACCCACAGCGCCACCCGCATCCCACCAGTATGTTGGATATGTGATTGTAAAGCTGTAATTTGAAGAAAAAAACCACAACCAAATAAATAAAGCAAAAATAAAGTGAAATAAAAGAGAGGTGGGGCAGGAGAAGACAGGTGCTCAGCACCTTCCTGTGCACCCTGGCAGGAGAGGGATGCAGAGGATCCAGGCGGGAGAGGCGGGGGGGGGGGGCCTTGCAAAGTGGTCCACGGACTGCTGAAGTGCTGCACTTCTGCAGAGCACTCGATTAGTTCCCATTTATTAGCAGAAGCGAGTGATGGAGAGGCCTGAGGAGCAGCAGGCAATTAGCCAAGAATTATAGAACCGTGTCGCCAACAGCTGCAATTTTCTGGGGGTGGGAAAGACAGGAGGGGAGGGGGGAGAGGATATGTTGGGGGGGGGGCGACACACAGATCGCACGTGGCCCAGGCGACCTGGCGGGAAGATGGATTGATCCGGCCGGGGAGGGGAGAGAGCAGGATCCATCATTCTGCCAGCGGAAAGGATTAGCCGGTGTCAGCCTTCAAAGAAACAAGGTATCTGGGCCTCCACACCAGGGTCTTGCTGGGTGCTGGGTCTCCACATCTGTCTCCCACTGGCGGAACATGGCGCCTCTGGAACGGGTGAATTAATCATCGGGAGAGAAGGGGCAAGCTTCTCCTCATGTCCTTGGGAAACTGCCTCCGAGAGGATTGGACAAATTCTGGGAGGAGAAGGCTACCTGTGGCTTCTGTCGGTGGTGCAGGTCCATTCTGTGTCCAGGGCAGCTGTTTACCAGCTCCATCTGGTATGCAGGATGAGACCCTCCCTGCCCATAGACTGTCTTGCCAGAGTGGTGCATACTGGGCCGAGGCCGTTTAGGGCTTTCAAGGTCAGCACCAACACTTTGAATTGTGCTCGGAAACATACTGGGAGCCAATGTAGATCTTTCAGGACCGGTGTTATGTGGTCTCAGCGGCTGCTCCCAGTCCCCAGTCTAGCTGCCGCATTCTGGATTAATTGTAGTTTCCGGGTCACCTTCAAAGGTAGCCCCACGTAGAGCGCATTGCAGTAGTCCAAGCGGGAGATAACCAGAGGATGCACCACTCTGGCAAGACAGTCTGCGGGCAGGGAGGGTCTCATCCTGTATACCAGATGGAGCTGTGAAACAGCTACCCTGGATACAGAATTGACCTGCACCTCCATGGACAGCTGTGAGTCCAAAATGACTCCCAGGCTGTGCACCTGGTCCTTCAGGAGCACAGTTACCCCATTCAGGACCAGGGAGTCCTCCACACCAGCCCGTCCCCTGTCCCCCAAGAATAGTACTTCTGTCTTGTCAGGATTCAACCTCAATCCATTAGCTGCCATCCATCCTCCAACTACCTCCAGACACTCACACAGGACCTTCACCGCCCTCACTGGTTCTGATTTAAAAGAGGTAGAGCTGGGTGTCATCCGCATACTGATGAACACCCAGCCCAAACCCCCTGGTGATCTCTCCCAGCGGCTTCATGTAGATGTTAAAAAGCATGGGGGAGAGGACGGAACCCTGAGGCACCCCACAAGTGAGGGCCCAGGGGTCTGAACACTCATCCCCCCCCCACTTTCTGGACAAGGCCCAGAAGAAAGGAGTGGAACCACTGTATGACAGTGCCCCCAGCTCCCAGTCCCTCTAGACGGTCCAGAAGGATGTTATGGTCGATTGTATCAAAGGCGGCTGATAAACCATGGTTGCAGCTGACTGGGAATTCTGCCCAAAGTTGGTGAAGACTGGTTTGCTGTGACATCCAGACACAGCCAACACCTCAGCTGCACATAAAATCCAGTCAGGATGCTGTTTCTGGAAGGTGCCCCCCTCAATGCCTCTGAGATGCCTACAAGCTGCTCCTGAAGGCCACAGCCCTTTCCTGAAGTTTGTCACCAACATCTGGCACTCTGAGGTGCACTGCGCCTATCCAAGGAGGTTCTACTTAGCCACCGCAGCTACAATTTCCAACAGAACAGCCGGCAAACAGCCAGAAATGACACCTGGGACCGTTGGCTTGCAAAGGCAAGTGCTCTGAGCTACGACACTCCCCCTAAAAATGCAATAAAATCTCAATTCTGAACAGAAGGATGATTTACACTGAACCTAGGAGGTGACCTTATAGCATAGCTGCCAACTTACAGATTTGAAAATAAGGGACCAGCAGCCTCAAAAATAAGGGATCAGCAGCCAAAATAAGGGATTTTGGCTTAGCTTATACAGAAATCCAGCACTGATGGAGCCATGCTGCTTTTGCTGCGACTGACTGGGTTTTGCAGGGGTTGGACTAGATGATCCTAAGGGTCTACAACTCCCACCAAAGAAGAGGGGCAGACAAAACTGATGAACGACGTCGAGATGACAAAGCTTACAGGCAGAATTAGAAACCAGGAAGAGGACCTCTTTAATAAAGAATGGGGAAAGCTTATAATTTAGTTGAAAAGCTATTGCCAAGAGTTACATACATTGGTAGGATTGACAGAAAACTTGTAGTAAAAATTTGAACTATGGGTCGACAAATGATTTATAAAAATAGAGTTATGAAAATTATGCAGAGGGGGGAATCACTACATTAAGATGCTGCACTGGTTGGAGGGAATGCTAAGCAGCACGTCGGGGCTGCCGTCGTCTTGGAGCGAGGAGTTCCATTGGCCCTTCCCCACCCGAGAGGGGGAGGGGAGGGAGAGAGACTCTTGCCCACGCCGCCCGTGAGCCCGGCATGAGGCGGTTGCGGAGCCGTGGCAGCCGCTGAAGCGCCGCCCTTCTGTGTCCCTCCCCATCCCCTCCTCTTCCTCCTCCCTCAGGCCACCTCCTCAGCCACCACTGCCGCCTCCGGCTTCCCCTGGCAGCGAGGCGGAAGTCTCGCAAGAGAGGGGATGCCTACCCGCCCGCCGCCACCCGTCTCCTCAGGACGTGCCCCTGAGGGGGAAAAGGGAGAGACGGAGACGCGGCAGCTCATGCGCGCTCTCTCTCGTGCGGCGAAGGACCCTGAGCCGCTGCTTCCCTCTTGAGCCGGGCGAGCATGAAACCCGGGACATTTAAGGGACATCATCAATCTGGGACAGCAGCGGGACACGGCGCTGGGATAAGGGAGTTTCCCGCCCCATAAGGGACAGTTGACAGCTATGCCTTACAGGAAAGTCAGTCCATCGGTCTATCCAGCTCAGTACTGTCTACATGGACCGACGGAGTCTCTATGGGATTTCAAGCAGGGCTCTCTACCTGGCTTACCTGGAATGGTGACTTCTGCACTGCCGGGAGTTGGACCAGATGAATGCCTTCTACAAGTCTTTGCTGCTGAGGATTGAACCTGGGACTTTGGGTGAGCAAGGCAGGGGCTCTAACCACTGAGCCACAGCCCTCCCCCGGTTCTAGACAACTGGATAGCTCAGTTGGCTAATCGTGCCAAGGTTGCAGGTTCGATTCCCCTAAATCCAACTCAATGGTGTAACATTGGAAAATGTCAATCACTTCTCCTACCTGGGCAGTTATCTTTCCACAAAAGTCAACATTGATGCCGAAATCCAGCATCGCCAGAGCTCTGCAAGTTTGGATTTCTCCTGATTGTAGTGCAGAGTGTTTGAGAACCGGGACATTCGCAGGGAAACCAAAATGCTTGTTTACAAAGCTATTGCACTACCAACCTTACTGTACGCTTGTGAAACATGAACCACTTATAAACGCCATCTCCAACTTCTCGAAAGATTCCATCAATGGCGTCTCCAGAAAATTTTACACATCACTTGGGAAGACAGGAGAACTAATACCAGTGTACTAGAAGAAGCAAAGATCACATGTGTTGAAGCAATGATTCTTCAACATCAACTTCGTTAGACTGGTCGTGTCATGTGGATGCCTGATGATCATCTTCCAAAGCAACTACTCTATTCCCAACTTAAAAATGGAAAGCGTGATGCTGGTGGTCAACAAAAGAGGTTCAAAGACTCTCTCAAGGCAAATCTTTAAAAATGTAGTATAAACACCAACAATTGGGAAACACTGGCCTGCGAGCGCTCCAGTTGGAGAACAGCCTTGACCAAAGGTGTCATGGGCTTTGAAGACACTCGAACTCAGGACGCAAGGGAGAAACGTTCTAAGAGGAAGGCACGCTTGGCAAATTGACACCGTGATCAACTCTCCGCCCGGGAACCAATGTCCCCACTGTGGAAGGATGTGTGGATCCAGAATTGGCCTCCACAGTCACTTATGAACTCATTGTTAAGGCTGTGTTTATGGGAGACAATCTTACTTGGCTACGAGGGATCGCCAGAGAAGAATAAGAAGCATCTAAAGGTTATGGGTTCAATCCCTGCATTGGGCGAAAGATTCCTGCCTTGCAGAGGGTTGGAATAGATGATCCTCAGTTCTCTGATTCTAGTGCTGCCATGCTGAGCACGGAAGGAGGAAGTCTTTGAGGCTGCTTTCATGGCTGCTTCCCTGCCTCTGCGCCTGAACTCTGCTTTAATCTTATTGCTGGCTTTGTGACAATTCCTGGCAGGGAATCCCAGTATGAGCAGCTGTTCCACCTCTCCTGCTCTCCCCTTTCCTGAGAGATGGCTGCAAGGTGGCAGGAGTGGTGGAGATAAGCTGTGCGGGATCGTCGGATCTCTGGAAGGGGAGGGTGTCAAAGCAGGGAAACTCCTCGGGGAGGCAAATGGAAGGGAACGTGCTGGTGGGTCAGTGGTGGAGCAGCTGCTCTGCATGCAAAATCATAGAATCATGGAGAGTTGGAAGGGAACCCGAGGGTCATCTAGACCAACCCCGGGCAATGCAGGAATGTGCATGTGTCTTTGAATGAACAGAACAAATGAGATTAAGATTGTAAGTCAAAGGAGTGGGGAGTGTGTGAATCCAGCGCTGCTGAGCTTATTTTGGGGTTGCTATTTCGTTAGAGGGACGCGGGTGGTGCTGTGGGTAAAAGCCTCAGCGCCTAGGGCTTGCCGATCGAAATGTCAGCGGTTCGAATCCCCACGGCGGGGTGCGCTCCCGTTGCTTGGTACCAGCGCCTGCCAACCTAGCAGTTCGAAAGCACCCCCGGGTGCAATTAGATAAATAGGGACCGCTTACTAGCGGGAAGGTAAACGGCGTTCTGTGTGCTGGTGCTGGCTCGCCAGATGCAGCTTTGTCACGCTGGCCACGTGACCCGGAAGTGTCTCCGGACAGCGCTGGCCCCCGGCCTCTTAAGTGAGATGGGCGCACAACCCCAGAGTCTGTCAAGACTGGCCCGTACGGGCAGGGGTACCTTTACCTTTTTATTTCGTTAGTTCATAATTTATGAATATTGTTGTACTCTGCGAATCCTACAATAGGACTTTTGTTGTTCTTGGGCTGTTTAGCTCATCTTTTTAGTTGTTTGGTTCACCGCGTTTCATAGATTCTGATTGTTTCACTGGTAATTTGTAATTGCTTAATTTCTTAACTATTCTATAGGATTTTACGTGCTTTACGTTGCATTGTTGCATTATGTTCTGTTGTCATTATTTATTGTTTGTAAGCTGTTTCGCAATTTAATAAAACAATAAATCCAAAGAAAAGGAAAAAAGGAATATACAGCTGCCCCTTACAGGGATCGAACCTGCAACCTTGGGCGTTATCAGCAGCACTCTCACCAACCTCACTCTCTATTCCAGGCACCCCCAACCTGCGGCCCTCCAGATGTTTTGGCCTACAAATCCCATTATCCCTAGCTGATGATGGGAATTGTTGTCTCAAAACATCTGGAGGGCCGGAGTTTGCCTATGCCTGCATTTGAGAACCAAGGTACCACTGCATGCATTTAAGGCAAAGCCTTATATTTAAATGCAGACCCTTATATTTGCAGAGCAATGACAAACCTAGACAGCATCTTAAAAGGCAAAGACATCACTTTGCCGACAAAGGTCCGTATAGTTAAAACTCTGGTTTTCCCAGGAGTGATGTAGGGAAGTGAGAGCTGGACCATAAAGAAGGCTGATCGCCAAAGAATGGATGCTTTTGAATTCTGGTGCTGGAGGAGACTCTTGAGAGTCCCATGGACTGCAAGAAGATCAAACCTCTCCATTCTGAAGGAAATCAGCCCTGAGTGCTCACTGGAAGGACAGATCCTGAAGCTGAGGCTCCAAGACTTTGGCCACCTCAGGAGAAGAGAAGTTTCCCTGCAAAAGACCCTGATGTTGGGAAAGATGGAGGGCACAAGGAGAAGGGGACCACAGAGGACGAGATGGTGGGACGGTGTTCTCGAAGCTACCAGCATGAGTTTGACCAAACTGCAGGAGGCAGTGGAAGACAGGAGGGCCTGGCGTGCTCTGGTCCAGGGGGTCACCAAGAGTCGGACCCGACTAAACGACTAAACAACAACATATTTGCAGACCATTTGGATTCCAAGTTGTTTGAGTACCAAGGCGTTTGAGCAGGCACAGGCAAACTCCGGCCCTCCAGATGTATTGAGACTACAATTCCCATCATCCCTAGCTAACAGGACCAGTGGTCAGGGATGATGGGAATTGTAGTCCAAAACATCTGGAGGGCTGAGTTTGGGGATGCCTGCTCTATTCCCTCTCCTCTCTGCTCACCCAGCTCCTGCAAACACCTTCCCACATTCGAATCATTTCCCCAGCAAAAGCATTTCCTGAGATCCTTCGCCTGCCTTATTTATTCATTTATATTAATCTTTTTCTATGCTACCCTTCCTTTGTTGCCAGCGCTGAAGGCAGCCCATTACGAAAACAATAATAACTATTAAAAAAACACCCACCAAAAATTAGCATCCCACATAACGATAATTAAGTCAAATTACTCGTAAGATTGTAAATACATATGATTATCCCTAATGCCATAACATGGCAAGAAATTTAACAATAGCTGTGCGCCGATCAAAACCTGCATGGATTTGGGCTGCGAGCCTGCGCATGCTTACTTGGGAGTAAGCCCAATGGGACTCTGTTGGGCTTACTTTGGAGTAGAAGTGCACAGGGTGGGGCTTAGCTGGCAGGCTGCAGGACCAGCTACAAAGTCTGTCCCACTCAAGTCGGTGGGGTTTACTTCTGAGTAAAGCCTCAGACAACTGTATGGAATAATGCATGGTGGGAAACTATAGCTCAGGCATTCAGAAGAACAAAAAATAATTAAATCACAGGGCTGATCTCACTCAGGTAGACTTCTTTGGAGACTTGAGTGGGAAGTTGCTCAGTCCCTATGTTCAATGGCTTGTCTCTCAGAAGACTAAGAGATGCTGTGATAAAAAAGGTAAAGGACCTCTGACAGTTAAGTCCAGTCGTGGCCGACTCTGCTGGCGTATAGCTTCCGGGTCATGTGGCCAGCATGACTAAGCCACTTCTGGCGAACCAGAGCAGTGCACGGAAACGCTGTTTACCGTCCCGCCAGAGCGGTACCTATTTATCTACTTGCACTTTGATGTGCTTTTGAACTGCTAGTTTGGCAGGAGCAGGGACAGAGCAATGGGAGCTCACCCCGTTGCGGGGATTTGAACCACAAACCTTCTGATCTGCAAGCCCAAGAGGCTCAGTGGTTTAGACCACAGCGCCACCTGCATCCTACCTTACTAGGAGACAAATACCACCGGCACATCATTTTCCTATAGTTTCCTTTCATGTACAACGTGCCGAGGATTTCAAATCACACTTCCATAACCTTTCCCAGTCTGAAAGATGGATAAGGGTTAAGGTAAAGGGACCCCTGACCATTAGGTCCAATCGTGGCCGACTCTGGGGTTGCGGCTCTCATCTCGCTTTATTGGCTGAGGGAGCCGGCGTACAGCTTCCGGGTCATGTGGCCAGCATGACTCAGCCGCTTCTGGCGAACCAAAGCAGCGCACGGAAACGCCGTTTACCTTCCCGCCGGAGCGGTACCTATTTATCTACTTGTACTTTGACGTGCTTTCTAACTGCTAGGTTGGCAGGAGCAGCGACCGAGCAATGGGAGCTTACCCTGTCATGGGGATTCGAACCGCCGACCTTCTGATCTGCCAGCCCTAGGCTCTGTGGTTTAACCCACAGCGCCACCCGCGCTTATCACATGCCGTGATAGATGCCTTCAAATACCTGAAGGGCTGTCCCGTGGAAGATGGAGCAAGCTGGTTTTCTGCTGCTCTGGAGGGAATGACCTGAACCAACAGATTCCAATGACAAGAAGGAGATCCCAACTCAATGTTAGGAAGAACTTCCTGGTGGAATGGACTCCCCTGGGAGCTGGTGGACTCTCCTTCCTTGGAGGTTTATAAGCAGAGGCTGGATGGCCATCTGTCAGGGATTATTTTGCTGTGATACCTGCGGGTGGCGCTGTGGGTTAAACCACAGAGCCTAGGGCTTGCCGATCAGAAGGTCGGCGGTTCGAATCCCCGCGACGGGGTGAGCTCCCGTTGCTCGGTCCCTGCTCCTGCCAACCTAGCAGTTCGAAAGCACATCAAAGTGCAAGTAGATAAATAGGTACCACTCTGGCGGGAAGGTAAACGGCATTTCCGTGCGCTGCTCTGGTTTGCCAGAAGCGGCTTAGTCCTGCTGGCCACATGACCCAGAAACTGTACGTTGGCTCCCTCAACCAATAAAGCGAGATGAGCGCCGCAACCCCAGAGTCAGTCACGACTGGACCTAATGGTCAGGGGTCCCTTTACCATTACCTGCGTGGCGGGGGTTGGGCTGGATGACCTTTGGGGGTCCCTTCCAACTTCACAACAGTATGATTCCATACTTCAGAAGAGGCAGAGCAATTTCAAAAACTCAATACATTTCAACTCCCTAGTGAGCCCTCCTGGTGGAAACTCACATGATAGATCACTGCAGCTTCAACATCTCCGTAACTCTGTTCCTATAGCAAGATAAATTCCAGCACCATATTGTTTTCTCTCTCTCTCTCTCTCTGGTGACTGGGAGTGGCTGCTGAGACCATATAATACTGGTCCTGAAAGACTGGTCTTGAAAGCTCCATCTGGTATGCAGGATGAGACCCTTCCTGCCCGTGGACTGTCTTGCCAGAGAGGTGCATGCCCTGGTTATCTCCTGCTTGGACTACTTCAACGCGCTCTACATGGGGCTACCTTTGAAGGTGACCCGGAAACTACAACTAATCCAGAATGCGGCAGCTAGACTGGGGACTGGGAGCGGCCACTGAGACCACATAACACCCGTCTTGAAAGACCTACATTGGCTCCCAGTACGTTTCCGAGCACAATTCAAAGCGTTGGTGCTGACCTTGAAAGCCCTAAATGGCCTCAAAGGCCCAGGATACCTGAAGGAGTGGCTCACCCCCATCGTTCAGCCCAGACACTGAGGTCCAGCTCCGAGGGCCTTCTGGCAGTTCCCTCCCTGCGAGAAGTGAGGGCCTTCTCCGAGGGCCTTCTCGGTAGAGGCACCCTCCCTGTGGAACGCCGGAACGCCCTCCCGTCAGATGTCACGGAAATAAAACAACTACTTGACTTTTAGAAGACATCTGAAGGCAGCCCTGTTTAGGGAAGTTTTTAATGTTTGAGGTTTTATTGTGTTTCTAATATTCTGTTGGGAGCCGCCCAGAGTGTTGGGAGCCGCCCAGAGGGTGGGGTATAAATAATAAATTATTATTATTATTATCACCACCCACCCACCCACCCACCCACCCATTAATACCCCATGTCAATACAGGCCCCTGCCCTCAAGTCCATCCACATGGCAGCCAAGGACACCGCCCCAACCACGGCGCAGCGACTCGAATGGTGCAACGGGCCCCGACCCACGTCACTCGCCTGTAAACCAGAGAGTCATCCAGGGAGCTGTTGTACTGGATCTGGTACATACGGATGCCAGGGATGTGCCGCTCAGACGGCCAGTGGATGACCACTGAGGTGGACGTCAGGTCAGCCGCCACGATCCTCTTGTCCAGGTGGTTCTTGGTGTCGTTGGCGCCCGACTTGGCAGAGGTGGTGATGTCCGATGAGCCGGGATCGGGCTCCTTCATGTGCCCTGTGTTGTTGACCAGTAAGGGGAGTGGGACAATGCAGATCTCGACGGGAGCCGTGGCCTCACCGGCAGCGTTGGAGGCGATGCAGGTGAAGACACCGTTGTCCTTCAAGGTGGTGATGAGAACCTCCAGGGTCCCGTTCTCGAAGACCGTCGTGCGGGTGGTGTTGTGGATCAGCTTGCCGTCGGGGGCGATCCAGTGGATGGAGGGCTCTGGGTCTCCCACCGCCTTGCACTTGAGGCTGACGCCTTGCCCTTCCATGATGAACGCCTTGGAGGAGTATTGCCGGGTGATGAGCGGGGGCTCGCAGATGAACTCCTCCTCGGGGATGGACCAGAAATACTTGTCCATCAAGTGTTCCGGCGAAGCGCAGGTCTCCAGGTCATCCTCTCGGGTCAACCTACGGAGCCAGAGGAGCTCGCAGTTGCAATGGAGCGGGTTGCCTCCAAAGCTGATGGTCAAGGTGGACGGGTGAGTCCCACGCACGTTGGCCAACACTTGGGCTCTCAAGAAGAGGTTGTCCGGGGGCAGCTTCTGCAGCCGGTTGGAGGTCATGTCCAACCGGACCAGCTTCTGCAGCTGGGAGAAGGTTCCCTCGGCAATGTGGTCGATGAGGTTGTGGTCCAACGTCAAGGTGTTGAGGGTCACCATCTGCCCGATGGCCTCCCAGGGCAGCGTCTCCAGGTTGTTGTAAGAGAGGTCCAGGTCCTCCACGGTCGAGAGGAACTCGTCAAAGGCGGAAGGCTCAATGTGGCTGATCTGGTTGTTGCCCAGGATGAGGTGGCGCAGGTTGCCCAGCCCGCGGAAGTGTTCGTTCTTCAGGGCGGCCAGGCGGTTGCTGTTCATGTGCAAGGCCCTTAAGGCACGCAGGTCAGAGAAGGCGTAGGGCAGGATCTGGCTGATGGTGTTGCGGGAGAGGGTGAGGTGCACCAGGCTGGTCATGTTGGAGAAGTCCTTGCGGCGGATGACGGTGATGAAGTTGTCCGTCAGGCGCAGCTCCACCGTCCGCCGGTCGATGGTGGGCGGGACAAAGAGGAGGCCCGTCTTGGCGCACAACATGGTCAGCGTCGGGGAGATGTTCTGGCAGATGCATCGGCCAGGGCAGTGCTGAGGTTTCGCCATGGTGCCAAGCATCAGAAGAGGCAGGAAAAACTTTTCCATCGTACCGGCACACGCCGTACCTGCGGAGGGAAGGGAGAGAGGCGTCAGTCGGGGACAGAAGCGTGTCGGCAATGACTCACACGGAAGAAGTGACGTTAACTTTATCAGAACAAACAAGGTCTGCTCAGGAGTGCCAGGCCTCATGAGCATAGCAACTCTTCTTGTGGGTCTTGCCCCTGTGAGGCAGTTGTGAAGACTAAAGGTAGGGTTCCCATATGTCCACTTTTTCCAGGACATGTCCTCTTTTTCTGGTCTGGTTGCCATAGGTCCATTAGACTCAGATCTAAGGCACCTGGCTAAGCTAGTCTGCAGCAGAGAATGGCAACAGAGCAGTATCTTAAACTAGCTAAAGGTAAAGGGGTAAAGGGACCCCTGACCATTAGGTCCAGTCGTGGCCGACTCTGGGGTTGTGGCGCTCATCTCGCTTTATTGGTCATGACTAAGCCGCTTCTGGCGAACCAGAGCAGCACACGGAAATGCCGTTTACCTTCCCGCCGGAGCGGTACCTATTTATCTACTTGCACTTTGAGGTGCTATCGAACTGCTAGGTTGGCAGGAGCAAGGCCCTTAAGGCAATGGGAGCTCACCCCGTCGCGGGGATTCAAACCGCTGACCTTCTGATCGGCAAGTCCTAGGCTCTGTGGTTTAACCCACAGCACCACCCTTAAACTAGCTATATACTGTATAAATCCCTTCTCTTGTGGCTGAACTAAAAGGATGCTGGTTCAACTACAAGATCTTGGA
Organism: Podarcis muralis; assembly: GCF_964188315.1. Lineage (NCBI taxonomy): Eukaryota > Metazoa > Chordata > Lepidosauria > Squamata > Lacertidae > Podarcis > Podarcis muralis. Next base: position 89,305,388 of record NC_135661.1, read on the forward strand.
GAAGGCGTTAGCGAGGGCAAGAGTTAACACCCCCCCGGCCCTTAAGGAGAGTCCATATGCACATGTTAAACAGTTCAATGAATGGTTCTGGGCACACTGATGATGTGAACACGAGCCCAAATACTTTCATGTGGCAAGTGAGGGAGCAACAGGTATTATTATTATTTTGCTGTTGAAAGTTAAGAACAGGCATCCCCAAACTCGGCCCTCCAGATGTTTTGGGACTGCAATTCCCATCACCCCTGGCCACTGGTCCTGTTAGCTAGGGATGATGTGCAAGCTGTTATTCAGAATTGTGCACGCTAACCACAGCAAAATAGTGTATTGCACAAAAAGTTGAAAATAAAGACCCCACCCATTCTAACTGATTGGTTAAGGAAAACCTGGCAAAGTAGCTTAATGATAAAACGCAATATATAAAACTCAAGAAAGCAAGTTTATTGAGAGGTGGGCTCTGCTTTTACAATGTGGAATGACAATGCAAAGCACAATATTTAATCTACTCACTTTACTTTAAAGGTCTCTCCTGCCCCCCCTTGCTGTTTGATGTACACGAAGTTCCCGCTATGCAAACACTTGTACGAATATTCATTTATCTGAACACAAAGAATTAGTACCCAAACTTTGGTATACACACTGCAGGTTCAGATATCCAAACATCTGAGCTTGCATATTGTACTGTAAACAAATAATCGGTGCTTTTTTTTCTTTTAAAAAAATGTTTAGGGGTGCTCTCATTTTCCTACTCATATTGAAATACTGCCCCTTGATGAGGCCAAACTTAGATTCACAAAATGTCAAGGGGTATGCGTCCCCCCAGGAAAAAAGTACTGATCAGCCTTAAACATCATGGAACTTTGGAGTGTCAGGCATAGCCCTACTGGCTTTAGCCCAAACGTAGCAGAGTTTTCCTGCACAACGAAGAAGCTAGTTGCGGCAGTAATGACAAGTCAGCTAGACTCAGAATAACTATTTACAGGATTTATTAAAAGGAAAAATAAAACCAGCAGAGTTTCTGCATACAAATAAAAGCAAAATAAATCCTCTCTTTCTCTCTCTCTCTCAAAACCATACACAGCACTTCTACTCCTAACAACACCTCACTTCAAACTGAGCTAGCAATCCCTTGATAACAGAGCAGAGTGCTGGTCGTTAACCAATCAGAGTAAGTAGTTTCTAGGTCAAGCAGCCTGGGCTTTCTGCCAAGAGTAAATTGACACCAGCCTGAGTTAATTGTGCGAAGCTAGAATCTGCAAGTTTCCCACGAGAACCAATTAACAGAAACTGAACACCCCCTCACAGATTCTGCTGAACAATTAACATCAAATACACCTATGTAGGAGATCATTTTTCCAGCAAACCTAAACCCTTGTACATTCGCTTGTTCTTTATCTTTGCCAATGGTTTAGTTAACACATCTGCTACATTTTCTTCACTTGGTACATAAGTACAGGTGATTACATTGTCTTGTACACAGCAACGCACATTTTGGTATTTTACAGAGATATGTTTGGAACGCGATTTGAAACCCTCTGTTTTACTTAAGGTTATACAAGCTTGATTATCAATGTAAACTTGTACTGGTTCTCCACAATTTACATTTAAATCTGCTAACAAATGCTTGAAATAAATCACCTCGTTGCACAATTCACTCAATGCGGCGTACTCTGATTCCGTTGATGATACACTTACAACATCTTGCTTGCGTGACCGCCAGCTGATTAAAGCTCCACCGACCATTATGACTAGTCCTGTGACAGATTTTCTATCCGGCAAATTTCCCCAGTCACTATCACAGTAGCAACTCAACATTTCATCCTCTGAAGAATTTAATTGTAACATATAGCCAATTGTCTGTTTGAGATACCTCAGAACTTGTTTTACCCCTTTCCAGGCATTTAGTGTGGGTTTTGAGACCAATCTACTTAATATGCCTACTGCATAGCTAATATCAGGTCTGGACCACTGTGCTAGATACAATAAACTTCCAATTACAGAATGATATACATCAGGATGTTCAAATTCAGGACTCTCATCTATATGAAGTGTTTTTATGAAACCTGGATCCATAGGCACCACTGCCCCTTTGCAATCCTGCATCCTGTATGTAGTCAGTAGTTGTTTAACTTTGTTCTGCTGACTAATTAGGCAGCTGCCATCTTGGGCCCAGCACACTTCCAACCCTAGATATGTCCTAACCGGGCCTAAGTCTTTCACTTTGAACTTACTGGACAATTGTTTGGCAAACCTTTTAGTTTGTTTACCCACCTGCAGCCTACAATCTTTGCCCCCTCAGGCGCTGCTACTGGTGTAAAGACCTTGTGCTCATTCAGAGAGGACATCTCTTCCTCCATTGCCTGTTTCCAGAGCTCTGCCTCCTCTTTTGGTAACTTTAACACATCCTGAAAACTCTTAGGTTCTGCAATTACACTAAACACATTTGCAGTATCTGGGGAAAAACGCACCGGAGGCACTCCTTTGTTTTGTCTTTTAGATCTTCTGGGAGAAAATTTTTCTTCTGACCCACTTTCCTCCTCAGAACTACGACCTCTCTTTTGTTGCTTAGCAACTGGTCTTTGGCTAACTCCACTTTCTTGAGAGCTCTTATCTGAACTTTCCTCCCCCTCAGACTCTGATTCTCTGTGTTTACCTTCAGAGTCATGAAGCTCCTGGGAAGGTTCAAACCAAACCTCAGTATTGGCATGTAGTCTCTCCCAGCCACTATGTTCACAAAAACTGGCATTCCTGGAGATCACAATGCCATTTGTCCCTTCAGCAAAACGGAAACCTTTTCCCAGCTCCTGGTAACCCACAAACACTAACTGTTTGGTCTTAGGATCTCCCTTCTTCCTCATTTGTTTCGGAATTAATACCCAGGCCTTTGATCCAAACACATGCAAATGGTCAATTTTGGGTTTTTTCTGAAACAATTTAAAGTACGGGGTTGTACCTATTGTTTGATGAAAGAGCCTGTTTTGGAGATAACACGCGGTGAGCATGCTCTCCCCCCAATAAGACATGGGCAAATCAGCATCATCAAGCATGGCAAACATCATATCTTGTAAAGATCTGTTTTTTCGCTCTGCAACGCCATTCTCCTCTGGGGAAAAAACGTTCGTTTTTCTATGCCCAATGCCACGCTTTTGTAACCAATCTTTAAAGGCATTTGACATAAATTCGCCACCTCTGTCCGTCTGAATCCTTTTGAGTTTAATGGACAGAAATCTTTCCACAGATGCCACCCAGCCTTTAAACTTAGTGAACACGTCACCCTTATTTTTCATGGGAAAAACCCAGGAGTAACGCGTGGCGTCATCCACAATTGTTAATGAAAAACGTGATCCACCCCTGCTTACAGCAAATGGACCAATTACGTCCATGTGAACCAGCTGTAGCGGTGACTCACTAACTCTGTCACTTCTGGGGTAAGAGACTCTGTGGGTTTTAACCTTTTTACAAACATTACAATCAAGGTACTTGTTACAACTCTTTAAATTACCCCCATCAGCCAATTCAGACATTTTTAGTACACTTTTCCAGCAAGCATGCCCCATTTTCCTATGCAATAAGTGCACACAGTTGTCATGTATAGCTTTGTTATTCACTGCAGGCTGAGATTTACTGACTACTGCTGCAACTTGAGATCCTGCTTTAAGCCAAAACAAGCCTCCCTCTGACTTAGCAGTGCCTAAAATCTCACCAGCCTTCTTAATAATGCAACTGTCTCCTTCAAAATGCACTTTAAACCCAGCTTTTAGCAAACAATCTACAGACATCAGATTGCTCCTTAATGAAGGCACACAAAGTACATTTTGCAGGCATTCACGAAGACAAGGAACAAAAACTGCACCCCCCGAAATCACTTCAGAAGTACTTCCGTCTGCTAGAGCCACCTGGCTGCGCTGTGCTGAGTTCTTGGAAACAAACAAGTCATCTGAGTTCACGATGTGGCGAGATGCTCCCGAATCGACCACCCAGACCGCTTGTTTCTCATCAGCAATCTTGACCTCGCCGGTCACCAGCTGAGCCGACTGTTTTCGTTTGAAGAATTTCTTTTTACGCTGCTGCTGCTGCTGATCTCGTCTCTGCTCCTGCACCGGCAACTGAGACTTGACCAACTCCGGACATTGTCGTTTTAGATGCGCTGAAGACCCACATCGGAAACAACGCCTAACAGCAAACGCTGACTCCTCACCGGTACGCTGCTTTTGCTCCACCTCTGGCACGGCATGAGAACTCCTTCCAAACCGCCCACCTGTAGAAGCCTCTGCAGCCAACGACCTTTCTTGCCTCTTCTGCCATTCTTCAATCAAACGCCCAGTAACGTAACTGACTGATAAATCATGCTCCTGCATGCCTTCTAGAGACAAAACTAAATTATCCCAGCTTTCCGGGAGAGAACTCAAAATAATAGCCACCTTCTCCTGCTGGTCTAACGCACAGTCTCTTTCCTGTAGCGCAACAAACTTTAACTGTAAACTGTGTAGGTGTTCCTGCATTGTAACCCCAGGCTGTAACATTGCCTTGTACAATGCCTTGCGAATGAACAGCTTGGAAACCGCTGTCTCACGCACATGGAGTTCTTTAAGTGCTTGCCACACACCTCTAGCTGTCTTGATTCCCCTCACATACGGCAACTGGGAATCTTCCAGCCCCAAGACAATTGTGGCCCTTGCTCTTTGGTCTTTATCGAGGTCTTCATCATCAGGCTTCGCAGGAAACTTACTCACCACTTGCCAGAGACGATCCCTCTGCAGCACTGCCTGCATGCGTTCCGACCACAGCAAGTAATTGGAGTCATTCAGACGCTCAAAATCCATCTGAACTGGTTGTGAGGCCATCTTGAGAGCGATGTCCCTGGAACCCGGAACCAGCTACTCACGACCACCGAGAGAGAGAACAGGAACCACAGCACCCAGCACTCACACGCTGCAGCTGTTGTCCTTGTGTCCACTGCGTCACCAGCTCACCACGGTCAGGAACCAGCCAGAGTCCATCTGCTGCACCAACAGGAACAACAACTTCTGGAACTACTGGAACCAACGCCGTTGATGCTGACACCACCGCAACTCAGGCTGGCAGCACAATGCCCATAACCTCATGGAACTTTGGAGTGTCAGGCATAGCCCTACTGGCTTTAGCCCAAACGTAGCAGAGTTTTCCTGCACAACGAAGAAGCTAGTTGCGGCAGTAATGACAAGTCAGCTAGACTCAGAATAACTATTTACAGGATTTATTAAAAGGAAAAATAAAACCAGCAGAGTTTCTGCATACAAATAAAAGCAAAATAAATCCTCTCTTTCTCTCTCTCTCTCAAAACCATACACAGCACTTCTACTCCTAACAACACCTCACTTCAAACTGAGCTAGCAATCCCTTGATAACAGAGCAGAGTGCTGGTCGTTAACCAATCAGAGTAAGTAGTTTCTAGGTCAAGCAGCCTGGGCTTTCTGCCAAGAGTAAATTGACACCAGCCTGAGTTAATTGTGCGAAGCTAGAATCTGCAAGTTTCCCACGAGAACCAATTAACAGAAACTGAACAAAACAAACCTCACTTTTTTGTGTTTTTCTGGTCTGTGGCAGCTGTTTCGATGGAAACCCTGGTGGGATCAGAAAAATAAGGGAGTATTTGCCCCTTCCTTGTTTGACTTCTGCACAGTTTCAGACGGTTTCCCTGGGTTTCCCTTTTCTCATTTTGGGGTCCACATTCGTGGTTGGGAACGCATTAGCAATTCCTGCATAGGAATCAATCAGAATCGCTGACTTGTTACGCGAACGCCCGCCTAACGAACAATTTCCTGCAAACGCATTGCGTTTTATAGCGGGACCTGCATGTATCATGGTCTTGGCTAGGAAGTGCAATAATATAGTAATAATGAAATAATTTTTAAAGGGGGGAAAAAGAATGGTGTATGCATCAAACATGAAATACAGCTGCAAACGAAATTATTCACACACACACCCCATTGCAAATCAGGTTTATTATCAAAATGTACAGACTTTCAGCTGTTTGCAATGAGCAAAGCAAACAGAAGCAATTGAAAAGGCTCAACTGAATGGAGGCTTTAAGTGGTTATTCCCAAATTCAGCTGAAAATACAACTCACGACAGCGGATGCTTGGGTTGCGAACGTGATCCATGCGGGATGCACGTTCACAACCTGCAGCATTCGCAACCCACAGCGGCGCATCTGTGCATGCGCAGGTTGTGATTCGTCGCATGCACAAAGCGCAATTTAGCACTTCTGCACATGCGCGGCCGCCGAAACTCGGAAGTAACCTGTTCTGGTACTTCCGGGTTTCGACGGTCTGTAACCCAAAAAAAGCAAGGTATGACTGTATTTGTTCATTGCAGACAGCTGAAAATCTGCACATTTTGATAATGAGCCTGATTTGCAATGGTGAATAATTTTGATTGCAACTGTATATACATATATAGATATATCTATATTGTCAGAATTATGTCCTGATAATCTGTGCTGGGCAATGACAAACCTAGACAGCATCTTAAAAAGCAGAGACATCACCTTGCCAACAAAGGCCTGTATAGTTCAAGCTATAGTTTTCCCAGTAGTGATGTATGGAAGTGAGAGCTGGACCATAAAGAAGGCTGATCGCCAGAGAATGGATGCTTTTGAATTCTGGTGCTGGAGGAGACTCTTGAGAGTCCCATGGACTGCAAGAAGATCAAACCTCTCCATTCTGAAGGAAATCAGCCCTGAGTGCTCACTGGAAGGACAGATCCTGAAGCTGAGGCTCCAAGACTTTGGCCACCTCATGAGAAGAGAAGACTCCCTGGAAAAGACCCTGATGTTGGGAAAGATGGAGGGCACAAGGAGAAGGGGATGACAGAGGACGAGATGGTGGGACAGTCTTCTTGAAGCTACCAGCCTGAGTTTGACCAAACTGCGGGAGGCAGTGGAGGACAGAAGTGCCTGGCGTGCTCTGGCCCAGGAGGTCACGAAGAGGCGGACACGACTCAACGACTAAACAACAACATATTGCCAGAATTATGTCCTGATAATATGTGCTGGCCTCCTCACCAGCACGTCCTCCTTCTCAGCTCTCAGGAGTCACGACACAACCCCGTCGTGAACGTTTCTCTCTGCGCCCGGGCAGACGGTCCGTTTTGTCTGCCTGCTTCTCGAGACGACGTGGTGAAGGGGCAGCGGCATTGTGATGGGAGAGGCGTCGGAGGACCCAGATGAGAATGAGGAGCCTCTTTTCCTCCCCTGACGGCGGCTATTAATACGGCTCCTATTATGCCACTGGGTGTCTGAAGTCCTCCTTGGAGCTGAGGGACACAGAATGTGGCGCGTCTCAGAACAAAGGCTGCCCGCTTTGCGCTCCTTTCAAGAGCCCTTCACCCACCAGCGATTACCTTGGGAAACAAGGCTCCACTGGAAGGAGAAGGAGGAGGAGGAGAGGCAGGAGGGAGTATCGCGGTCGGGGAAGCGGGGGGGGGGGGCATGTTATAGATGCTGGCAAATTCAGGGTGGGGAAGAGGGCTATTGAAAACTACGAGCCACAACGGCTCAGCTCTGCCTTCCCTGGTCGGAGGCAGCAAGCCACGGAAGAAGAGAGCACCTAGAACAGGGGCCACCAAAGTTTTTCGGCAGGGAGCCAGTCCACTACCCCTCAGACCTTGTGGGGGGCCAAACTATATTTTGAAAGGGGGGGGGGAATGAATGATTTCCTATGCCCCACAAATAACCCAGAGATGCATTTTAAATAAATGCACACATTCTACTGGTTAGCCATATTTTAGAGCACAAATATTTCAATTTATTTCCTGTTCCTCTTTTGTTGCCCTGTAGGGCACATCTGTAGGGGACAAAGAAGGCTGATCGCCGAAGAATGGATGCTTTTGAATTCTGGTGCTGGAGGAGACTCTTGAGAGTCCCATGGGCTGCAAGAAGATCAAACCTCTCCATTCTGAAGGAAATCAGCCCTGAGTGCTCACTGGAAGGACAGATCCTGAAGCTGAGGCTCCAAGACTTTGGCCCCCTCATGAGAAGAGAAGACTCCCTGGAGAAGACCCTGATGCTGGGAAAGATGGAGGGCACAAGGAGAAGGGGACGACAGAGGACGAGATGGTGGGACAGTGTTCTCGAAGCCACTAACATGAGTTTGACCAGACTGCGGGAGGCAGCGGAAGACAGGAGTGCCTGGTGTGCTCTGGTCCAGGGGCCCACGAAGAGTCGGACACAACTAAACGACTAAACAACAACAACAAGGGCACATCTGCATAGCCTAAGACAGGGGTCAGCAAATGTTTTCAGCAGGGGGACAGTCTACTGTCCCTCAGACCTTGTGGGGGGCCAGACTATATTTGGAAAAAAATTAATAAATGAACGAATTCCTATGCCAGATGTGGACAGAGGAGTGTGACCAGGAGGATGATGGGTCTGGAAACCAAGCCTTGGGATGAACAGTTGAGAGAGCAGGGCATGTTTAGCCTGAAGAAGAGGAGACTGAAGGGAGATATGAGAGCCATCTTCAAAATACCTGAAGAGCTGTCACCTGGAAGATGCTAAGGAGAGTAGCACCTGAACCAATGGATTCAAGGTGCAAGAAAGGGTCATGTAGCCAGCAGGACTAAACTGCTGCTGGCACAACAGGACACCATGATGAGTGTCAGAGCACATGGAAACACAGTTTACCTTCCCACCAGAGCGGTACCTATTTATCTACTTGCACTTGGACGTGCTTTCAAACTGCTAGGTTGGCAGGAGCAACGGGAGCTCACCACCATTGCACGGATTCGAATCCCCAACCTTCCGATCGGCAAGCCCAAGAGGCTCAGAGGTTTAGATCAGGTACCGCTGCAGCGGGAAGGTAAACGGCGTTTCCGTGCGCTCTGGTTTCCGTCACAGTGTCCCGTTGTGCCAGAAGCGGTTGAGTCCTGCTGGCCACATGACCCGGAAAACTGTCTGTGGACAAACGCCAGCTCCCTCGGCCTGAAAGCAAGATGAGTGCCGCAACCCCACAGTCGCCTTTGACTGGACTTAACCGTCCAGGGGTCCTTTACCTTTTACCTTTACCTTATGTGTAAATAATAGGGACGCGGGTGGCACTGTGGGTTAAACCTCAGCGCCTAGGACTTGCCGATCGCATGGTCGGCAGTTCAAATCCCCGAGGTGGGGTGCGCTCCCGTTGCTCGGTCCCAGCGCCTGCCAACCTAGCAGTTCGAAAGCACCCCCGGGTGCAAGTAGATAAATAGGGACCGCTTACTAGCGGGAAGGTAAACGGCGTTTCCGTGTGCGGCTCTGGCTCGCCAGAGTAGCTTCGTCACGCTGGTCACGTGACCCGGAAGTGTCTGCGGACAGCGCTGGCTCCCGGCCTCTAGAGTGAGATGAGCGCACAACCCTAGAGTCTGTCAAGACTAGCCCGTACGGGCAGGGGTACCTTTACCTTTACCTTTATGTGTAAATAAACCATATATCATTAAGACACGACAGTCTCCACTGTGCTTCATTCCCAAAGGTAATCCAAAGCCCAGGTAAGCATCTGGAACCTTTGGAATTTTGCTCCCCTTGGAGACTGCGGTTTGCATGCAATACTATAAACACTCATTAATTTAAAAGGAATAAATCCCTGGCCACTCACCAATGGCTTTGTTTCTGAATTTAGCTGAATTTGTTTCCCACGAAGCCATGCCCATGTAAACGTCTATTTATTTAGCAGGTTTATATATCGCCTGTCACCAAAAAAATGAGGTGGATAGCAGAAATTCACTGGAAACACAATGCAGGAAAGCATAGACACACAAAACCCAGATTAATTAACAGTGACTGATAGCCCATAGTTCAGCATTCTGTTTTCACAGTGGTCGACCAGAAGCCCTTATGGGAAATCTGCAAGCAACACCAGAACATAAGATCCATTCTCCCCTCCTGCGGCCGCTTCTGACAATAGATGCAGTGCATAGCCCATGTGGCTAGCAACCCTCTCCTCCATGCGTTCGCCTAACCTTCTTTTAAAGCCACGAAGATTGGTGGACACCACTGCCTCCTGTGTCAGAGAGTTCCGCAGTCTAACTCTACACCATGCAAAGATTTTTATCTGTTCTAGAGTAACGAGAGAGAACTGAGCGGCACAACCGCTTGGGTCGGGGCAAAAAACAAAGTCACCCCAACCATAGGAGCCCTCGATAAAATATTTGAGCGGGCCATGAGCCCCCAAAGTTGACGGGCATTGCCATTCAAATGGCATGCATGTGCCCCGCCATATGATTGATTATGCCGGGTGAAGCTTACCTGCTCCCAAATATCTTATTCAAGTTGGCACCCCTGGCACCGGCTGTCACCTGCCACTCAACGCAGGCTTGTTTACACAGGGATTGATTGACAGCGCCTTGCTCCCCCCTCCCTGACTCAGAGCTGGCTCCTGTTTTTCCAGCCGCCGGCGAACAACCGCCTTTGCTCACCTGCCCTTTGTTGGGATGCGTGGCATTAGCCCTCAGACACCCTCCTCTCACGCAAAACCGTTGCATTTGCAACCCCTCCGACCTGCGCTGGCCTGTCCCTCAAACCGCAGCCGCTGTGCTCAACTGCTCCAGCCACCGCGCCCTTGGCAAGGTCTGGCGACTCTGCTCTTTATTATTATTATTATTATTTATTATTATTTTTTATATGCCTGTTGTCTTTTTCCATGGAGTTTTCTTGTTCAAAAAAACGAAGATCATGGCCACTGGTCCCATCACCTCCTGGCAAATAGAAGGGGAAGAAATGGAGGCAGTGAGAGATTTCACTTTCTTGGGCTCCATGATCACTGCAGATGGTGACAGCAGCAACGAAATTAAAAACCGCCTCCTTCTTGGGAGAAAAGCAATGACAAACCTAGACAGCATCTTAAAAAGCAGAAACATCACCTTGCCGACAAAGGTCCGTATAGTTAAAGCTATGGTTTTCCCAGAAGTGATGTATGGAAGTGAGAGCTGGACCATAAAGAAGGCTGATCGCCGAAGAATGGATGCTTTTGAATTCTGGTGCTGGAGGAGACTCTTGAGAGTCCCATGGACTGCAAGAAGATCAAACCTCTCCATTCTGAAGGAAATCAGCCCTGAGTGCTCACTGGAAGGACAGATCGTGAAGCTGAGGCTCCAAGACTTTGGCCACCTCATGAGAAGAGAAGACTCCCTGGAGAAGACCCTGATGCTGGGAAAGATGGAGGGCACAAGGAGAAGGGGATGGCAGAGGATGAGATGGTGGGACAGTGTTCTCGAAGCTACCAGCATGAGTTTGACCAAACTGCGGGAGGCAGTGGAAGACAGGAGGGCCTGGCATGCTCTGGTCCAGGGGGTCACGAAGAGGCGGACACGACGAAACGACTAAACGGCAACAACGGCAATTGGGCAGGCGATTGGCAGTTGTGGTGAGGCAATTGGCAGCTGTGGGGGCATCTTATACACAGAAAAATACAGTACATCTGCAAGCTGCTATTCTTTTTTAGTTGGGACTTTGCTTGTTTTCCATTTTTGGGCTAACAAAACACGGGTCACAGTAGTAGCATATATAAATAACCTTTTTTGACACCTGGGAATTTCTGTCTGAATTATCCCCAACCAAAACGACGGTCTTAATTCATTTTATTAATTAATCGTTATGATAATTGCTATATATTTATTTGTGCCTCGCTTTCCCCTCTCCTGACAGGGACTCATTACCGATAAGAATAATAGAAGGACAAACAAGTAAAATAAGAGAGCAAGACGATTAAGTATATAAAGAGGAGTGGAATGTTTTTGTGGATGTTTTATCTGGAAAATAACTGTAAAGAAGTGAAAACGCTAGCAGCATTTGGGCAAATTCAACAGCATAATATATAATAAAGGAAGAATTAGGGGAGAAAGTGATCTAAATGGATATATAAAAAATATGCAGGGATGGTGGGGAAATCAAAGGAACCAGGAAAGAAGGGAAGTCGTTGAATGTTTTTATTACAAAGAAAGGTATAAATGGTGGAAATGTATATTTGAATGTGAATGTGTTTTTGAAAACGGTAATAATGAAAATTATATATATATATATTTTAAAAAAAATACAGATAAATATAAGAACAGTTCAAAAACATAGAGGGCAGACCTAGCCTCCAACATTCCTCAGATGAAAATGTCCCCATTGTCATCCGAGAAATGTTGGAGAGTATGTAATTGTCATGCCCTGTTACTCACATTTTATCTAAAGGTAAAGGTAAAGGGACCCCTGACCATTAGGTCCAGTTGTGGACGACTCTGGGGTTGCGGCGCTCATCTCGCTTCCGGGTCATGTGGCCAGCATGACTAAGCCGCTTCTGGCGAACCAGAGCAGCGCACAGAAACGCCGTTTACCTTCCTGCCGGAGCGGTACCTATTTATCTACTTGCACTTTGACGTGCTTTCAAACTGTTCAGTTGGCAGGAGCAGGGAGCTCACCCCGTCACGAGGATTCGAACCGCCAACCTTCTGATCGGCAAGCCCTAGCCTCTGTGGTTTAACCCACAGCGCCACCCACATTTTCTCTAAACAGCCCCAAATGCTGCAATCTTTCCTCATGGGAGGCGTCACTCCACTCCCTTGATGATTTTGGTTGCCCTTTTCTGAACCGTTTCCAACTCTATGATATCCTTTTCAAGATGAGGTTACCAGAACCGTTACCAGAAATCGCGTTAAGAACTTAATTCGTTCCGGAGGTCCGTTCTTGAAACTGTTCTTAACCTGAAGCAGCACTTTAGCTAATGGGGCCTCCTGCTGCTGCCGTGCTACCAGAGCACGATTTCTGTTCTCATCCTGAAGCAAAGTTCTTAACCCGAGGTACTATTTCTGGGTTAGCAGAGTCTGTAACCTGAAGTGTCTGTAACCTGAAGATTCTGTAACCAGAGGTACCACTGTACTCCAAATGTGGTTGCACCACAGATTTGCAGAATGGTATTATGATTAGGGCTGGGTGTTATATCGATATATTATCCAAAAACGGCTTGAAATCCATATCGTGATATCGGTTTAACAATTTTTGACCTGGCACAGGGACTGGAAGGTGTTTAAAAGATACTTGCAAAACTATATCGAAAAATCAGAACTCCTATTAGAATAAACAAGCCTCGTTTCAAATATTGGAATACTAAATAAGGTGGATAACAATGTCTAATAGAAAAAGAAATATGAAGTAAGGTTAAAGGTGTGTGAAAGAAAGTAATAGAAGTAGAAAGAAACTGCAATTGAGTAGATTGGAAGTCTAACACAAAGGGTGAGGGGTGGTGGATGGTGATGGGAATTATCTGTGGGATTGAGTGTAGGTATGTTGTAGGTATGTTATAGGTATGTTGTAGGTATGTAGGTATGTTGTATGAAATGTATGTTTGTAGGTTTGTATGTGTATTGATGTTGAATTATTTTAACAATAAAAAATTATAAAAAAATAAAAACAAATAACAATTTTTGACCTGGCAATATATCACAATTCTTGATGTGTGCATGTGCTATGCAAAATCACCATGTGGGGAAAACCGTGAAGCCAGCCAACGCCTCTACAAAGCTCCACCCTTATTTCTGACATTGTGTTATATTGGTATAATGGTACCCTGGTTCTCAAACTTAATCCATTCTGGAAGTCCGTTCCAAAACCAAAGTGTTCCAAAACCAAGGCACGCTTTCCCATAGAAAGCGATGCAAAACGGATTAATCCGTTCCAGACTTTTAAAAACGACCCCGAAAACAGCAATTGAACATGAATTTTACTACCTAACAAGACCATTGATCCATAAAATGAAAGCAATAAACGATGTACTGCAGTCACACAATCAATCAATCAATCAATCAATGGCTGAACTGGGTTCCACACAGTCACAAAAACAAAACAAAAAAGAGCCGCAAAAACGCAAAATAAATAGCAAAATAGCAAAAACAGACAGACCTCGGCGTAACACTCAAATCGGAAGCGTAACACTCAAAACGGAGCACGTTCAACTTCTGAAAAAAGTTCGCAAAACGGAACACTTACTTTTGTGTTTGCAGTGTTTGGGTTCCAAGTTGTTTGAGTACCAAAGCATTTGAGAACCAAGATACCACTGTATATCGCAATGTTTAGTTGGCAATATATCGCGATGTTGAAAACCAGATATCGCCCGGCTTTAATTATGACACTGGTAGTTTTGTTTTCAACATTTTCCCTAATTATCCCTAGCATGGAGCTTGCCTTTATCACAGACAAAGCACACTGGGTTGACATCCTCCTCCAGCTCATTCCTGTGCAGTCACTGCCAGTTCAGTCCCTACTAGCAAGATGTGAAATTATGGGGTGGGTGTGTTTGGCCTCGATAAGCATCCCTTGTGGGAAGGTTGCTGGAGTGCTTTTGTGGCTAGACACAGCCTGTGGATTATCCACTCTCCAAGTCAGAGGGAATGCACATTATTTATTCACTACAAACCGGAAACCAAAGCTTGGCTGGTTAATACAAATCAATAGGTAGATTTCAGCAGCCTCGCCGCCTGGCTCCTTGGCCCATGGGGCTTCAAAGCTCCTTTCCCTGCCCACTGTCTTCCTGTCAACACCACCGCCCATTGAGAGGCAGTGTGGTGTAGTGGTTAGAGTGCTGAGCTGGGACCTGGGAGACCACGGTTCGAATCACCACTTAGCGGGGAAGCTCACTGGGTGACCTTGACCCAGTCGCAAGGGCTCAGCTGGAGTGGTTTAGCAATCAATCGCCAAGAAACTCTGGGAATTACAGCTCTGGGAGGGGTATAGGGATGTCCCCTAACAACTCTCAGCTCTTTAAACTGTTGCAGGAATTTATGGTGTAAATTATCCAGCAGATATCATGCACACGCAGCCCACGACCAAAACCAGCACAATCGCTTTTGTGATTTGTCCCCACAAAACACTTAATCACGGTTTCTTCCTATCTATCCAAAGGGCCTCTGCTGCACGATACCAAATGTAAGAATTCACTGATCAATGTATCTATGTACTGGCTCACTGGGAAAACTTCAGAAATTCCTATAGACAGGTGAGCTCAGCTACTCAGCAGCCCCTCTGCCCGAGTGATAATCCCTGGCATCCGGATACCTGAGTGCCAGACAGGTAACCATTCCAGAAAGAACAAACCAGATGAAGACCAAAGGGTGTGGTGAACTTGGCTGGGAAACCGGGAAATGTAAATATCTCTTGTTACACTTGATGGGTGTTTGGTGAGGGCAAGAAGAACCATGGGGCAGGGTCCAGGATGCTCAGATTACTGCCACCAGATGTATGAGTGATGTAATTGGGGGGGGTGTAACATGGGGATTAGCAGCTAATAAAAGATTGGGGGCTCTATTGTTTGGGGCTTCCATCTTGTTCCACCTTGTGGCAGGTGGGAGTCCTGTCGCGACAGTCTTCAATACAGTGGTACCTCGCAAGACGAATGCCTCGCAAGACAAAAAACTCGCAAGACGAAAGGGTTTTTTGTTTTTTGAGCTGCTTCGCAAGACGATTTTCCCTATGGGCTTGCTTCGCAAGACGGAAACGTCTTGCAAGTTTGTTTCCTTTTTCTTAACACCGTTAATACAGTTGCGACTTGACTTCGAGGAGCAACTCATAGAACACGGTGTGGTAGCCTTTTTTGAGGTTTTTAAAGACTTTAGTATTTTTGAAGCTTTTCCAAAACTTTCCCGACACCGTGCTTCGCAAGACAAAAAAAATCGCAAGACGACAAAACTCGCGGAACGAATTAATTTCGTCTTGTGAGGCACCACTGTAAAGACCAAGCCTACTGGCTGCTGTTTTGCTGTGGTATTCCTGGCTGGTGTCCTTGTTTTTTGTTTGTTTGTTTGTTTGTTTGTCCAAGGGAGCCCTCGGATTTCTCCGTTAACACTCTTAATTCATCCCTTTATCCAGCACCATGAGGCCTAGAATCTTGGTTGGTTCTTAGGGAAAGGGCTGCAGCCCTGGAGGGCAGAGAGCTTGCTTTGCATGCCGAAGGTCTCCAGGTCCAACCCCAAGGAGCAATTCCAGGTGAGCCTTGGAATGCCTCGTGCCTGAGACCCTTGACAGCCGCTGCTGCCGGTCCATGTTGACAGTACTGAGTTCAGTGACCCATTGGCTTGACTTGGTACAAGGCAACTCCATTGCTGAGCAAAGGCTGGCTATGAATGACAGGTGTGGAGATGAATGACAGCCTTGGCTTAGGAAAAGCAGAGGAGCCCTGGGGCTGAGAGCAGCATCCTAGCACGCTCTGCAGCTGCAAGGGATTCTGGAAGCTCCCCATTTTGCCCCCCTTGCTGCCACTGAGCCTGGCACCCTTCGCCCCTTCTGCTTCCAGCTTCCCCACTGTGATGGCCTGGGACTCAGGCTCAGGCTCGGAACCAGAGGAGACTCAGTCTGCACCGGATCCTTTGCATCAGGCGGCATCTGAACCAAGACTGGGGCCTGATCCTGAAGAGTCCCAGTCTGCACAGGTTCCCCTGCAAGGGAGCCCTCAGATTTCTCCGTTAACATAACAAACTACAACTCCCAGAATTCTTTGGTGGGGGGAGCAATGACTGCTTAAAGTGGTTTCACAGTGCTTTGAATGTATGAGATTGGGAACCTTGGGATGAAGCGATTATGTTCTCCTGGGTTTCCAAGCTGAGGAAAAGCTGAGTGTAGTCGGACAAACACTCTGGAAAATATCTAAAAGGAGAAATACTGAAGGCCCAAATGCAGACCATTCCAACAAGAAGGAAAAGTGGGAGGCGTCTGTTTGGCTTCAAAAGGAGCTTGCAGATGAGCTGAGCATTAAGAAGAAATGAAAGATAGGGGAAATGACAAAGGAGGAGTATACACAAGTAGCAACAATTGCAGGGAGAAGGGCAGGCTGGCTAAAGTTCAGAATGAGCTCAAGCTTGCAAAGGGAGGTTAAATATAATAAAAAAGTCTTGGACGTAACATTATGTTTGCTGACTGGGAACAGTTGTGGACCACAGGTATGAAATTTACGGCATGTAATGCCCTAAGAGAGAATATTATGAAAATGATTTACAGGTGGTACATGACCCCAGTCAAGCTTGCAAAAATCTATCATTTGCCCGACAATAAATGTTGGAAATGCAAAGAAAATGAAGGTACATTCTTTCACCTTTGGTGGACGTGCCCAAGGATTAAGGTTTTCTGGGAGATGATCTATAATGAAATGAAAAAGGTATTTAAATATACCTTCCTGAAGAAACCAGAGGCCTTTCTCCTGGGCATAGTCGGCCAATTGGTGCCAAAGAAGGACAGAACTTTCTTTATGTATGCAACAACAGCAGCAAGAATACTGATTACAAAGTATTGGAAGACACAAGATTTACCCACCCTGGAAGAGTGGCAGATGAAGGTGATGGACTATATGGAATTGGCAGAAATGACTGGCAGAATCCGAGACCAGGGAGAAGAGTTGGTGGAAGAAATTTAAAGACTATTTGCAGAAATACTGTAAAATTAATGAATGTTAAAATGATGTTGGATTGAAAATAAGTGGTATTGGTAATAAGATTAATAAGAATATGCAAATATGGATTGATAATGGATGAAAATATATAGTTATAATAGGTTAAGATATAGAGTAAAGATAAATGAAAGAGGGTAAGGATTTGCTGAAATGTTTTTCTAAACGGGAGTACAGAAAGGGGAGGTGTGAGGAGGTCAAGGAAATAAGTAACCGAGCCTAAAGATATTGAAAAATGGATTTATTTTTAAATTTTTTCTTTTTAGCTATTTATTCTTTTTTGTACTTTGTATCTTTTTTTTACCTTTTTTCTATGTGTGGTTTTTAGCTTGTTAATTTTTGTTTTAACTTTTTCTATTCGGTAAAATTGCTAATTTTTGTTTTAACTTTTTCTATTCTATGTTTTTTGTAAAACCTTAATAAATATTTCTTTAAAAAAATATATAATAAAAAAGGTTCCTTTGGCTATGTTCGAAGCAAGAGGAAGAACAAGCAAGTGTCAGGTCCTCTGCGTGGGGAAGATGGGGAAATGCTATGGGGTGATAGAAAAAAGGCGGAACTGCTCAACGCCTGCTTTGCCTCCGTCTTCACCCAAAAGGAAAGCGAAGCCCAACCTGGCGATAAGAGAATAAATGATGGAAGGAGGGAGCTGCGGCCCAAGATAGGAAAAGAGGCAATAAGGGAACACCTAGCTACAGTACTTTAAATTAATTCAAATCTCCAGGGCCTGATGAGCTGCACCCAAGGGAACTAAAGGAGCTTGCGGATGTAATTTCAGAGCCTCTGGCTATAAACGTGGAGAATTGTTGGAGAACTAGTAAGGTCCCTGCAGACTAAAGGTAAAGGTAAAGGGACCCCTGACCATTAGGTCCAGTCGTGACCGACTCTGGGGTTGCGGCGCTCATCTCGCTTTACTGGCCGAGGGAGCCGGCGTACAGCTTCCGGGTCATGTGGCCAGCATGACTGAGCCGCTTCTGGCGAACCAGAGCAGCTCACCGAAACACCGTTTACCTTCCCGCCGGAGTGATACCTATTTATCTACTTGCACTGTGGCGTGCTTTCGAACTGCTAGGTTGGCAGGAGCAGGGACCGAGCAACGGAAGCTCACCCCGTCATTGTGGGGATTCGAACCCTCGACCTTCTGATTGGCAAGTTCTAGTGGGCAAATGTTGTCCCCATCCTCAAAAAGGAGGAAAAAGAAGAGCCAGGTAACTACCGACCAGTGAGCTTGACATCGATACCAGGAAACATCCTAGAAAAAGATAATTAAATGGTCGGTGTGTAAGCACTCTACAAACACACAATTGTTGCCTTCACACTTGCCATATAGACATACACGTAAGGACACCCAGCATGAAGAATGGTCACAGTTCATTTTAATCTTTTTTTTGTTGCACTAGGGCAGGGGTCAGCAAACCAAAACTCCGGAGCCGCATGTGGCTCTTTTACACCTTTGCCACGGCTACGGGGCGGATACTAGTGAGGGGAGGAGGCGCATTGTGTGCTCTGACACTCCCCACTGTTTTAAATGTCGCAATGGTTTTGTGGCTCCCAGTTTTTTCTTCTTCGGACCAAGTGGTTCTTTTTGTCTTCAAGGTTGCAGACCCCTGCACTAGGTCATGGGTAGGGAAACTACCCGGATCCGGCCCAATTGCCTTCTAAATTTGGCCCGTGGACGGTCCGGGAATCAGCGTGCTTTTACATGAGTAGAATGTGTGCTTTTGTGCTGGTCCTGGGGGGTTACTGTGCGGTGTGGTCCGAGTCCAGTCCAAGGTAGAGGGTGCGGTATGGAGGCTGTCCGTCAAAGCTGAAGCGGGGTCCAAGGCAAGGAGTCGGGTGAGGTCAGGAACTCTGGCAGAAGAGCAGGACAGGGTGCAGGCAGGAACAGGCTACCAACAATGTTGCTCCCGCAACCTGGGTCTGGGGCTGACTGGCTTTTATCTCCTCTGAGGCATAGGGCGGCCCCGATCCTCTGGTGACTCGCCTCTCCTGGCCTTAAGGTGAGCACTCCTCCTGCGGGAATTTAGTTCCCTCCGCCTCTCTGCCCTGAGCCTCTGCAGCTCAGGAGAGGCTGGAGGGTTACTGGACCCAGAGGCAACCTCCTCTTCCCCTGACGGGGCTGAGAGTGGAGCACCTGCAGGCAGTGGGTCCTCCATCACCTCAGGAGCCAGAGCAGACTCAGCTGGTGCCTGCACCTGAGGATCCAGCACAGGTGAGGACCCTTCAGGCTCATGCCCCAGCCCCGGCTCAGCTGGTTCTGGAGGCGGGGACTCCTGTGCAGGCTGGGATTCCTCAGGATCAGCCTCCGAGTCTGAATCCCAGGCCATCACAGCTTTTATTTAAAATGCATCTCTGGGTTCTTTGTGGGGCATAGGAATTCGTTCATTATTTTTTTCAAAATATAGTCCGGCCCACCACATGGTCTGAGGGACGTGAACAGGCCCACGGCTGAAAAAGTTTGCAGATGCCTGCGCTAGGGTCTGTACCCCTACCCTCTCTGCTCACCAAGCCCCCCATATTAACCCCTTAAAGCATCCCCTCCACATTCATGCAACTACTAAGCTCACTTTCCACCTTTCCAACGCCATTCCTTCATGCAAAGCCAGGATCGCGATGTAGCACTAGGAATCCTCCACTAGGGGCTGCGTGATGACAGCCTTACATTTTTATGGCTATAGGCAGAAAGAGCACTCGGCTTTGCTGTTTCAGCATCAGACCAGACATGGACCTTGTATGACTGTTGGCCATGCTTGTCGCTGAACCTGATGGGAGCTGGAATTCAACAATGTCTTGGAAGGAGTCCCCCGCCCCACTAGTGCAAGAGATCTTCTGTCTATTCTGTCGTACGATTTCCCTGCAATGTGGTGTGTGTAATTTTTAAAGACATTCTGGCTCATTTATTAAGAAGCATCTTTCATGTCTGGTTTTAAATGTCAGCCAAGTTGCGGGCCTGAAGTTCAAATAGTGGGAGATAAGATACACACACTCTATATGGATCTTCCTTTCACTTAATCTCAAAGTCAGGGCAGAATGCTGCAGCACGATTGCTGACAGGAGTAAGGCCTCATCGGCATATGATTGCTGGGCTCAGAGATCTAAGGTTGTTGCTGCTCTTGGGTCAAGATCAAGGTGTTGCTATTGATCTATAAATGCCTTAACTATCTGGGACCAGTTACGTGTGAAACTGCCTTACCCCATAAACACCCAGTCGACCAATATTGGTGTATGCAGTGCTTTTTCTCTAAAAGAAAAGTTTAGGGGTACTCTCATTTTCCTACACATATTGAAATACTGCCCCTCAATGAGGCCAAACTTAGATTCACAAAATGTTTAGGGGTCATAGCTGTCAACCGTCCCTTATTTGACGGGAAAGTCCCTTATCCCAGCGCCGTGTCCTGCTGCTCTCCCTTATTGATGATGTCCCTTAAATTTCCCGGGTTTCAAAGGAAGCAGCTCCTCTCCCTCCCTCCCTGCCGGCCAGGGAGGAGGGAGGCTCCAACTGTGTTGCTCGGCTGTGTTGCTCACCCAATAAGGAGTCTAAGAACGACTGGGGGGTGGAGCTTGCATGCCTTGTGCCCATCAAATCGGCCGCGTTGCCTGGGGACTCGCCTTTGCTCAGCGCTTCCCAGCGGAGAGGTGACGGTGGTTTTTCTTGCTGCATCCCCTTTGCCGGGTTGCTGCGCTGTGGGAACCACCACTTGAGGCTTCGTTTGGCTGCTGGCTGGGCTTTCTGCCTTTGGCTCGGAGGGGCTCAGAAGTCGAACATACCTGTGTTCGGAAAATCCCTTATTTTGGCTGCTGGTCCCTTATTTTCGAGGCTGCTGGTCCCTTATTTTCAAATCTGTAAGTTGACAGCTATGTTAGGGGTATGCACACCTCTGCGTCCCCCCCAGAAAAAAAGCACTGGGTGTATGCTTTACTCTGCTTTTAGTTTATTGCTGCATTTATTCTGCTTTTTAGGTTTATTCTCTTTGCAAGGCACTTTTTAAAATAACCAAGCGGTGTATACATTTTATGAAAATGAAGAGATTACTCGATAGAGATCTGTATTGTGGAGGAAGCCACTTCCAAAAGCACCGGGGCAGGTAGAAGAGATGACAAAGAGCAGATCCTGCAATATAATCTATATCATCGACTGCAAAAAAAACCCCGCAGAAGGCTGTACCCAGTACACAGGTAAAACTGCAACCGACCTGCACACGCCTTTCTGAAACCACAAATCGGCCATTTTGACCAGAGTAATCATTTCAGTCCTGAGAAGCACAGCCAGCCAGACTTATCAATAATTGCTACAGAGATGCTGAGAGATCCAGCGACGTTAGCAAAGGCCGGACGCATGAATGCTGCATGGGCTGAGCTGGAGGAAAGCGCAGCGTCGCTGAGCTTCAGCAAATTAAACCACTCTGAGCATCCCACAATCGAAGCTGCTGTCATTTTCATAGCAGAGGATGGAGGCGGATGTCACTTAAACTCAGTTTCAATTCTCATCTGTCTCTCTGTCTACCTACCTACCTACCTACCTACCTACCTACCTAGATGTCTGCCAACATGACAGGAAGGCTGGCAAAGTCAACCCTGCCGTGTGGGAATAATAATAATAATGATAATGATAATAATAATAATTTATTATTTGTACCCCACCAATCTGGCTGGGTTTCCCCAGCCACTCTGGGCGGCTTCCAACAAAGATTAAAAATACATTAAAATGTCACACATTAAAAACTTCCCTGAACAGGGCTGCCTTCAGATGTCTTCTAAATGTCAGGTAGCTGTTTAAGACATCTGGTGGGAGGGCCTTCCACAGGGCGGGCGCCACCACCGAGAAGGCCCTCTGCCTGGTTCCCTGTAACTTGGCTTCTCGCATTGAGGGAACCGCCAGAAGGCCCTTGGAGCTGGACCTCAGTGTCCGGGAATCCCTTGCAGGTGACCGCTGAGCCTGGAGACAGACAGACAGGTTGTGCATCCAACAGCGGTGACCAGAGGAGGAATGGCCGCTGGGAGGAGGGCAGAGAGAAGAAACGCCATGATGCGTATGCAGCAGCAGAACCAGACGCTTTCATCTGCCCCGGCTGCAGCAAAACATGTCTCTCCCATATTGGTCTCAGCTGCAACTGTCCCAACAGCTTGACCTCACCCCCAAAGATGCACTCCTCCACTGTCTCCCAAGACAGACAAATGCCACAATTATGTGGCACCAGTAATGGTGCCAATTCCATCGATCAAGGCGATCTCACAGGTAAAATGGTGCCAAGTTGTTCAGGGCTTAAAAAAAAATGATTGCAGCATTCACAAATTTAAAACAGATTTGTGCCAGGGCCTTCTCAGTGATGGCTCCGACCTGGTGGAATGCTCTGTCCCAGGAGACCAGGGCCCTGCAGGATTTAACCTCCTTCCGTTGGGCCTGTAAGACAGAGCTCTTCCGCCTGGCCGTTAATTTGAATTCAGCCTGATCTTTTATTTCCCTTCTCTTCCCCCTCCCCTTTTATGAAGATCACCCGCTCTGGGATCCCACAGCTAATTCTCCTCTGGCCTCCTCGCTGGCCCAAGTAGGACCAATTCAGCCAGCTAGCCCTGGGGATTATCTAATTGATTTTTGAATTTTATTGTTATTTATGTTTTTATACTGTATTTTATGCTGCTTTTACAATTAAGTGTTTTAAATTTGATGTTAGCCGCCCTGAGCCCGGTTTTTGAAGTGGGAAGAGCGGGGTATAAATTAAAAATTATTATTATTATTATTATTATTATTATTATTATTATTATTATTATGATGGCGTAGCTGGGCCACCAGCCAAAGCTGATGGAAGGCACTCTGGGCCACTGAGGCCACCCGAGTCTCAAAAGACCAAGAAGGACCTCAAACCTGCTGCTTCAGGGAGAGCGTAACCCCACCAAGAGCAGGCAACCTCCCATCTATCCAGTCTAGGGAACCTCGGTCTGATCTGGATTGAGCTTCGGTTTGTTAGCTCTCATCCAGTCCCCTACTGGTCCAAGCTTTCCTGATGTTCTTATGGAGCGTCCAGCCATAGCTGTCAACTTACAGATTTGAAAATAAGGGACCAGCAGCCTTGAAAATAAGGGATCAGCAGCCAAAATAAGGGATTTTGGCTTAGCTTATGCAGAAATCCGCCACTGATGGAGCCATGCTGCTTTGGCTGACACTGACTGTGTTTTGCAGGGGGTTGGACTAGATGATCCTAAGGGTCTACAACTCCCACCAAAGAAGAGGGGCAGACAAAACCGATGGACGGTGTCGAGATGGCAGAGCTTACAGGCAGAATTAGAAACCAGGAAGAGGACCTCTTTAATAAAGAATGGGGAAAGGTTATAATTTAGTTGAAAAGCTATTGTCAAGAGTTACATACATTGGTAGGATTGACAGAAAACTTGTAGTAAAAATTTGAACTATGGATGGACAAATGACTTATAAAAATAGAGTTATGAAAATTATGGGCACAAGATATTGGTCATAATATTATGTTTGCTGACTGGGAACAGTTGTGGACCACCGGTTTGAAATTTACGGCATGTAATGCCTTAAAGGAAAATATTATGAAAATGATTTATAGGTGGTACATGACCCTAGTCAAGCTTGCAAAGATTTACCATTTGCCTGATAATAAATGTTGGAAATGTAAAGAAAATGAAGGTACATTCTTTCACCTTTGGTGGACGTGCCCAAGGATTAAGGCTTTCTGGGAAATGATATATAATGAACTGAAAAAGGTATTTAAATATACCTTTCTGAAGAAACCAGAGGCCTTTCTCTTGGGTATGGTCGGCCAATTGGTGCCAAATAAGGATAGAACTTTTTTTATGTATGCTACAACAGCAGCAAGAATACTTACTGCAAAGTATTGGAAGACACAAGATTTACCCACTTTGGAAGAATGGCAGATGAAGGTGATAGACTATATGGGACTGGCAGA
Organism: Podarcis muralis; assembly: GCF_964188315.1. NCBI lineage: Eukaryota > Metazoa > Chordata > Lepidosauria > Squamata > Lacertidae > Podarcis > Podarcis muralis. Next base: position 89,329,740 of record NC_135661.1, read on the forward strand.
AATGACCGGCAGAATCCGAGACCAGGGAAGAGAGACAGCGGAAGAAGATTGGAAGAAATTTAAGGACTATCTTAAGAAATCTTAATGAATGCTAGAATGACGCTGGATTAGAAAATATGTGGTTTTCAGCGGTAATGGTTAAGTATAGAAATGAAAGGTTAAAAATTTAAACGGAAAATAAGGGAGAGGATTTGCTGAATTAACAATTGGAAATTAGAATACAGAAAGGGGAGGTATGAGGAAGTCGGGGAAGTAAGTTATAAGAAAATAAGGGATTGAAATTATACTTGTTTTTGTTTGTTCTTTGTTTTGTTTTGTTTTTATATAAACTTTGGAAACTTTAATAAAAATCTTTTTTTTTTTTTTTAAAAGAAAATTATGCAGAGGGGGAAATCACTACATTAAGATGCTGCACTGGTTGGAGGGTATGCTAAGCAGCACGTCGGGGCTGCCGTCGTCTTGGAGCAAGGAGTTCCATCGGCCCTTCCCCGCCCGAGAGAGAGGGAGGGAGGGAGGGAGAGAGAGAGACTCTCACCCATGCCGCCTGCGAGCCCAGCATGAGGCAGTTGCGGCACCGCCACGGCCACTGAAGTGCCGCCCTTCAACGTCCCTCCTCATCCCCTCCTCCCTCAGGCCGCCTCCACCGCTGCCGCCTCCGGCTTCCCCTGGCAGCTCGGCAGAAGTCTCGCAAGAGAGGGGCTGCCTGGCCACGCACCGCCACCCGTCTCCTCAGGATGCGCCCCCTAAGGGGGAAAAGGGAGAGGTGGAGACGTGGCAGCTTGTGTGCGTGCTCTCTCGTGGCAAAGGACCCTGAGCCACTGTTTCCCTCCTGAGCTGGGCGAGCATGAAACCTGGGAAATTAAGGGACAGCAGCGGGGACACAGCGCTGGGATAAGGGAGTTTCCCGCCAAATAAGGGGCGGTTGACAGCTATGCCTTATAAGAAAGTCAGTCCATCGGTCTATCCAGCTCAGTACTATCTACATGGATCGACGGAGTCTCTATGGGATTTCAAGCAGGGCTCGTGTGCGTGTTCTCTCATGGCGAAGGACCCCGAGCCACTGCTTCCCTCCTGAGCTGGGTGAGCATGAAACCCGGGAAATTAAGGGACATCATCAATCCAGGGCAGCAGCGGGAAATGGCGCTGGGATAAGGGAGCTTCCCGCCAAATAAGGGACGATTGACAGCTATGGCCTCCATCTCCAGGAGCAGTCTCTCTCGACCCGTAGCTCCTGTGGGGCATTGGGCCGCTGCGAGAACAGGGCGATGGACCAGATGGGCTGTTGGCCTGATCCTGTCCCTTCCTGCTAAGCTCCAGCCTATTCCTTCCGCTCCTTCATCTGCTAGTGGGAAGTCCTTTATGAGAAAAGGAACGTGCAACATTCCACAGCAGAAACATGATCTGGCACGGTGGGGGAGATGGAGTGGGGGAGAACCGCTGATTTTTTTGCCGACGGCAGCAGAATAACCCGAGCCAGCTAGTAGCAGAATTGTCCCCCGGGAGCCATGTACCGAGTCTGCAGCGCTAATCAATTTGCTCGGAAGTTGCAAGCGAATGGCGCGCGCCTTTACTCGGAAGCAGGTCCTGCTCCGCTCGGTGGAGGCTTAGACCACAGAAACGTGCTCAGGAGAAGAGGCCAAGGTGCGGCCGGCCCAAGACATTTTGACCCTTCAGGCAAAGCAGACGTAAGAACGCGAGAAGAGGAATGTAGGAATCTGCCTTAAAGTGGGTCAGCCCCTTTGTCTAAAATGTATAATCTATTGTTGGAGTTATGGAATTCTGGTGCTGGAGGAGACTCCCATGGACTGCAAGAAGATCAAACCTCTCCATTCTGAAGGAAATCAGCCCTGAGTGCTCACTGGAAGGACAGATCCTGAAGCTGAGGCTCCAAGACTTTGGCCACCTCATGGGAAGAGAAGACTCCCTGGAAAAGACCCTGATGCTGGGAAAGATGGAGGGCACAAGGAGAAGGGGACGACAGAGGACGAGATGGTGGGACAGTGTTCTCGAAGGTACCAGGTCTGACCAAACTGCGGGAGGCAGTGGAAGACAGGAGGGCCTGGCGTGCTCTGGTCCAGGGGGTCCCGAAGAGTCGGACACGACTAGACGACTAAACAACAAATTGTTGGAGTGGCATACAAAGGATGAACAAGTTAAATCTGTGATGATAGACTGGGCAAGAGATGTGGGAGAAAACAATGTTTTAACAAAAAAATTCCTTCCAGTAGCACCTTAAAAAGGTGCTACTGGAAGGAATTTTTTTGTTTTGACTATGGCAGACCAACACGGCTACCTATCTGTAACATAATGTTTTAAGACTGGGATAGGTTGTGGAGGAAAGGGGTCAGGGTTCACTGCATGTACGGTGTTAAAGGAAAATATTATGAAAATGATGTATAGATGGTACTTAACTCCTGTAAAATTAGCAAAGATATATCATAATAGTGATCATCTATGCTGGAAATGTAAAGAAAAAGAAGGTACCTTTTATCACATGTGGTGGACCTGCCCCAAGGTGAAAGACTTCTGGGAGAAGATTTATAATGAATTGAAAAAAATATTGAAATATACATTTACTAAGAAACCAGAGGCCTTTCTTCTTGGAATAATAGGTCTGGAGTTGCCCAAGAAAGATGTTAGATTGTTTTTGTATGCCACAACTGCAGCTAGAATTTTGTTAGCTACGAATTGGAAAACACAAGAAGTCCCAACAGTGGAGGAATGGCAGATGAAGAGCTAGCCGACCTGACTGGAAGAGTCCACGACCAGAAGAAGGACCAGGAGGAATGGATGAAATTCAAAAAACATTTACTTAAATATGCTAAGATAACTTAATTGGAAAAACTTGCAAATACCCATAGCTGTCAACTTACATATTTGAAAATAAGGGACCAGCAGCCAAAATAAGGGACCTGCAGCCTCACCTGTTCCAGGCACTCCAGTCTTCCTGTCCTCCTGCAGTCTGGTCAAACTCATGCTGGTAACTTCAAGAACACTGTCCAACCAACTTTGTAACCAGAGGTTCAACTGAATAGAATCTGAATCACATGCACCACAAGGCCTATGCAGCCTCAACTTAAGATGGCTCCCCGGCCTGGCTTTGCACTGCAAATTTTGCAACAAAATGGCAACAAAATGGCATCCAGCATTCAAAAAACCCCTCAGCTTGCATTAACTAGCCACACACAAGGCATGCAAGCTCCACCCCCCAGTCGTTCTTAGATTTCTTATTGGGTGAGCAACACAGCCAAGCAACACAGTTGGAGCCTCCCTCCTCCCTGGCCGGCAGGGAGGGACAGCAGCGGGACATGGCGCTGGAATAAGGGACTGTCCCTTCAAATAAGGGACACTTGCCAGCTATGCAAATACCAGATAGGCTTAGGATTAAAATATGTGATGTTAGTGAATAATATGTTTAAAGTTAAAATGAAAAGATATATTGATGTTAAGTGATTAAGTTAATTTTATGAGAAATTTGGTTTTGGAAAACTGTTACCATGATATACACTGAAACTCAGCCGGGGGATTTGAGGAAGTCACTTAACAATGTTACTAAGATTGGATTAACTATAGCTAAGATTTATGTTTGTTTGTTTGTTTATTCAAAAAATTTGGAAAATCAATAAAAAAATTGGAAAAATAAATAAAATAAAGTGGGTCAGCCCCTTGCTCCATCTAGCTAGTGCTGTCTGCACGGGCTGGCAGGGTTTCAGGAAGGAGTGGCTTACAAAATGTAAGGCAGCTGTCGAGCAAGGCCAGGTCATCCACAGGGCAGGGACAGAATGCAAGGAGATTTTTATTAATAGAAAATAACACAGCAGAGTCCCTTGGTTCGTCTCCTCCCCCCCTTCAATTTTTTTTATTCATTTTATAACACAACTAAACAGAAAAGCAGACAATACAAAAAAAATTCTTATCTTGCCCTTATTTTTTCTAAACATTGTTAGGTGAGCTTCCCCAAGTCCCCTCTATCTGATTTTCATTTTACCTCATCTTTAGCAGTTTACATATATCATAATTTTTAACCATTTTTCTATCACACTTACTTTTACCATAAAAATCTTCACATTTTATCACTTGCAAATAATACTATTTTAAAATACACTATATTCTACTTCTAACCCTACAGCCTATATCCACTTCCAAAGCTATTCTAAGATTTAAATAGTAACATATTTTTTTCAAATATTCTTTAAACTTCTTCCTAATTCGTCTTAATCCAGCGGATTAAGTTGCGGAAACTGACCACGACTTCCTTCCTTCCCCCTCTAGCCTCTCACTCGGGATCCCTCCCCCCCAAGCAGACGAGAGGGGCTTGAGCTCCTCCTCTGGGCCTGTCTGATTCATTGCTCAGCAAGGTGCAGGATTCGAACGGGGTGCCCGAGGGGGGAGGACAGCCGGCAGGCCTGTGACTGTCCTGCTGCTGTGTACACAGCACATAACACCGGTCCTGAAAGACCTACCTTGGCTCCCAGTACATTTCTGAGCACAATTCAAAGTGTTGGTGCTGACCTTGAAAGCCCTAAACGGCCTTGGTCCTGTATACCTGAAGGAGCGTCTCTACCCCCATCGTTCAGCCTGGACACTGAGGTCCACTTCCGAGGGCCTTCTGGCAGTTCCCTCATTGTGAGAAGCAAAGCTACAGGGAACCAGGCAGAGGGCCTTCTCGGTGGTGGCACCCATCCTGTGGAATGCCCTCCCATCAGATGTCAAAGAGATAAACAAGTACCAGACTTTTAGAAGACATCTGAAGGCAGCCCTGTTTAGGGAAGCTTTTAATGTTTAATAGGTTATTGTATTTTAGTGTTCTGTTGGGAGCCGCCCAGAGTGGCTGGGGAAACCCAGCCAGATGGGCGGGGTATAAATAAATTATTATTATTATCTTCATCATCATCATCATCATCATCATCATCATCACCCATCCAGTCCAGCATCTTGTTCTCACAGTGGCCGACCAGTGGAACCAGAAATCACGATCTGAGCATAAGAGTCATCTCCCCTTTCTGTTGCTTCCAGCAACGGATGTTCAGCGCACAGCCATCCTGTCTAGTAGCCATCCCTAGCCTTCTCCTCCTCCGTGAATTTCAAGGCCTCTTTCAAGGCCGTCCACACTGATGGCCATCTCTGCCTCCTGTGGCAGGGAGTTCCACAGTTCAACTCTGTAACATGTGAAGAAGGAACTTCCTTTCATCCGCCTGGAATCTATTCCGGGAGAAGCCAGACTAGCTAGGGCCGTCTTTAGCCAGGGGTGCAAGGGGTGCGGGGCAGCCTGGCGCCAAATTCTGGGGGGCACCCAATGTATTGGGGGGGGGCACCAAATGAATACCTACTGTACACCGGTCCCTCTCGATTGGTGGCAGTGAAAAGCGATGGAGCAAAAGTCCCTACCCACCTGTCGCTCTGTTACTCCGTAGCGTCAAATATTCCTGACGAGTCAGGAAACAAAAGCAGTTATTTCTGCTGTGTCGTTGTTACAGGTGAGCAATTTCCCCCGATGGTGCATATGCTAAAGACAGCTCTGAGACTAGCTCCCTCCTTCAGCATGTGAAAACAGATTTATTCTGACCAGCTTTTGGGAGGCTGATTTTTTATATATATATATTTTGAAAAGGGCTTTGAAATTTTGCTGTATTTCAATAAATTTGTGGTTGGGTTTGGGTGTTTTTTAAACAATGCCTTAATTCTAGTAGAGTGTATTTACTTCTTAACGATGGTCTTTCATATGATTTTAGCTATGTGTGTTCTATCTGTATCCATTCTAATTTCTGGGGAACAGATGGCATATAGTTTAAAAATAAAAATGGCGGTGATTCAATTGCAGGGGTTGGACTAGATGACCGTAGAGGGTCCCGACCAACTCTACAGTTCTGTTGCCTTTGGAGTCCCTAACCCTGCGCAGGATCATGCTTCCACGCCCCGCTGAACTGAAGGGTCTGGAATGATCTGTTGCACCTTCTTGGGAAGACGAGGGTCCATTTCCACCCTTCCCCGAGCTTTCAGGGATGGAGAGGGGGCTAAAGGACCTGTCCCCACCCCACCCACCCACCATTATGGCTCCCCTACTACTCTGCCGTGACCTTCACGAGGATGCCTCGAATCTCTCCCTCCAGATGGAGATCGGAGGAGACAGACCGCAGATTGCTGACGCAGGTCTCCGGGGAGGCCGGCGTAGATGCCGCAAATGGCAGCCTTTCCCTCCCCACAGCCCCCCTGCCTGGCGGTGGGTGGGCTGGCTGGAGCTAGGCTCCTGTGTGTTGAGAGCGAGGCTTTGTGTACCTGGCCTTCTATCTGGGAACTGGGGCAAGCGGCTTCCTGGATCAGGCCAGTGTAGATAGACTGTAAATAACTCTGAGGAGTTTGCTAACACAGCTGTTGCACGCATAGCTGTGGCTAGCAGCTCAAACCAGGTTTCAGGTCTTGAGTGAGGTATAGTGGTACCTCGGGTTACAGACACTTCAGGTTACAGACTCCGCTAACCCAGAAATAGTACCTCGGGTTAAGAACTTTGCTTCAGGATGAGAACAGAAATCGTGCTCCAGCGGCGTGGCAGCAGCGGGAGGCCCCATTAGCTAAAGTGGTGCTTCAGGTTAAGAACAGTTTCAGGTTAAGAACAGACCTCCGGAACGAATTAAGTACGTAACCAGAGGTACCACTGTGCAAGGTTTGTCCACTGGAGAGACAAAGCCATACCTGAAGGTTGCAAGAGTCAATACTGTTTCCTCAGACCAAGGTAGAGCAAAAGCTCTAGTCCCATGGAAGACAGGTAGCCAGAGGTTTGAACTGGTCAATCCAGTTGCAGGTAGTTCCAAATGCGGAACTGGTACAACAGGGGTATACTATGTGTATGACAACAGTTTGTTTATGTCTCTTGATGCTGCACTAGCTTCTGAGAGTGTGAGACAGGAAGTCTCAGAACTGTTGGGGTATTGTTGGAGAGTTTAGTTTCACTTCTGTGTGTGATGCTGTTCTGTACCACTGCTGAGAGAGCACAGACATGCTGATGGTTTCTTTGTATAAAGTAAAGGGTAAAGGGACCCCTGACCATTAGGTCCAGTCGTGACCGACTCTGGGGTTGCGGCGCTCATCTCGCTTTACTGGCCGAGGAAGCCGGCGTTCAGCTTCCAGGTCATGTGGCCAACATGACTAAGCTGCTTCTGGCGAACCAGAGCAGCGCACGGAAACGCCATTTACCTTCCCGCCGGAGCGGTACCTATTTATCTACTTGCACTCTGACGTGCTTTCGAACTGCTAGGTTGGCAGGAGCTGGGACAGAGCAACGGGAGCTCACCCCGTCGCGGGGATCCGAACCGCTAACCTTCTGATCGGCAAGTCCTAGGCTCTGTGGACGCCACCTGCGTCCCTTTGTATATAGACTGTAAATAAAGTAGTTTAGAGCTACTGATTAACTCTTCTGCTATGAGATGCTTGAAGACGAGAGTGCTCCCTCTCAGGAGGGAGGGGTCGCCTATCATCGGTCTCTCGAGACTGAGGAAGATTTACAGCCAGAGAGTGGCCATCGGACGGTGTCTTGGGAAGGTGGACCTGGAGGTTTCTTAACAACATGAAAAGAACCTGGGCCAATTAATTAAATTAGACCTACAAATTGTCCTGCATGCTATGGATGCAAGGCAAATGAATTATATTTTATGCTGAGAGTTAGGGTTTGTTTTGGAACACCCTATTCTTTAAAAGAGGGTGCAGTTTGCTGAGATAGCTTTGTTTGTCAAATGCTTGGGTACCAAGATGTACATGCTAAGGCTTGGGAGCTTTTTGCAGTGGAAGCCTAATTTTAAAAAGGTGCAATACTTCCTTTCCAAAGGAAGGTGCTACTTCCTTTCCAAAACCATCAGGCACACAGAGCAGCAAAATTGTTCACTTGCAAGGAAAGAGAAGTATATCTGCAGCCAAGAGGTTTGCAGACTAGAAAGACCCCAGTGATGTGACTGGAAGCAGAATTCATTCATTAAAATACACATACAGTGGTGCCCCACAAGACGAATGCCTCGCAAGACGAAGAACTCGCTAGACGAAAGGGTTTTCCGTTTTTCGAGCTGCTTCACAAGACAAATTTCCCTATGGGCTTGCTTCGCAAGACGAAAAAATTTCTGGGTTTGAATTTCTGTGTGCTGGGTGACTGGGGAACAGTTGGGGAGGGGTTTGCAAGAATCTGGAAGCTTGTGTGGGTTTTTTTCTGCATTGTTATGATTTTCTGTGACCATTGAGCCACTCTGCTGTTTTTTAAAAAAAATTCTGGATTTGAATTTTGAAATGCTCTTTACAGTATGTGTGACTTTAAAGAGCACTTAATAAACTCTTGTTGTACGAAATTTGGCTTTGTTTGGACTTTTTTTGACCATAGGAACGCATTAATTGATTTTCAATGCATTCCTATGGGATTTCGTGCTTCGCAAGACGAAAAATTCGCTAGATGAAAAAACTCGCGAAACGAATTAATTTCGTCTTGCGAGGCACCACTGTATATATATATATACCAGATTATCCAAAGACTTGAGACTTCCAATCCAGTCATGCTTTCCTCAGGGAGCTGAGACTTTCGTTGACACCTGTCTTGGTGCTGCCACTAAAACATCTGTTTTGATTTGTCAAAAAAAGGGGGGGGGGAGAACCTGGCCGAAGGGTCCATCTAGTCCAGCACCCTTTCCCCACAGTGGCCTAATATCCTAGGGACTGAGATAGACTGCTTCTGGGCCTGGAGGTTCCACAATAGGGAGGGAGAGATCATCCTCTGAGGCCCTTCTGTTTCATGTGTCTCCTCCATGAGAGGTCCAGAGGATGGCATCATGAGACTGGGCCCTTTCTGCCGTGGCTCCCTGTCTGTGAGATGCTTTTCCCAGGGAGGTAATAATAATAATAATAATAATAATAATAATAATAATAATAATAATTTATTTATACCCTGCCCATCTGGCTGGGTTTCCCAGCCACTCTAGTTGGCTCCCAAAATAATAATAATAATAATAATAATAATAATAATAATAATAATAATAACAACAACAACAACAACAACAACAACAATAATGCTGCAATAAAACATCAAACATTAGAAACTTCCCTAAACAGGGCTGCCTTCAGATGTCTTCTAGAAGTCAGATAGTTGTTTATTTCCTTGACATCTGATGGGAGGGCGTTCCACAGGGCAGGCGCCACCACTGAGAAGGCCCTGTGCCTGGTTCCCTGTAGCTTCTCTTCTTACAGTGGGGGAACTGCCAGAAGGCCCTCAGCGCTGGACCTCAGTGTCTGGGCAGAACGATGGGGATGGAGACGCTCCTTCAGGTCTACTGGGCCGAGGCCATTGAGGCCATTGAGGGTTTTCAAGGTCAGCACCAACACTTGGATTTGTGCCTGGAAATGTACTGGGAGCCAATGTAGGTCTTTCAGGACCGGTGTTATGTGGTCTCGGTGGCTGCTCCCAGTCCCCAGTCTAACTGCCGCATTCTGGATTAGTTGTAGTTTCCAGGTCACCTTCAAAGGTAGCCCCACATAGAGCGCATTGCAGTAGTCTAAGGGTAAGATCTAGGTGCTTCTACCTTGGTTTGGGTCCTCCCTTCCAGAGCAGGAGAAAACAAGCTTGCTCCATCCTCCAAGGGACAGCCTTTCAGATATTAGATGATGGCTTTCAGTCTCCTCCAGGCTAAACATACCCAGCTCCTTCAACCATTCCTCATCAGGCTTGGTTTCCGGACCCTTGATCCTGTGTTCATCAGCCTTGCTGATTGTAACGCCCCATACAGAATGAGGAATTAGCAGGAGATGCAGATCTCAGGGCCAACTAGGCACAATGGCTATATTCTATCTCCATTGTCGAAAGCAGTGTACCTCTGAAGACCTTTTGCTGGGAATTGCTGATACGGAGAGGGCTGTTTCACCCAGGTCCTGCTTGTGGGCTCTTGGGGCATCCGCGAGAGCAGGATGATGGACTCAAGGGCTCCTTTCGGCCCGATCCGCCAGGGCTTGCCTGATGTTCAGAGAATCAGACTCTGCCAGCCATTCATCTCTGTGTTTGCGTTCCAATCTCCCAGAAGCCTGTTCTCAGAGCAGCTCCCAGCATATCAAATGATTGTCGCTACATATCCCAGTTCCAACGCGCCCTATGAATAATTGCAATTGCAAATAACCGTCATGTCTAAAAGTAAACATGAGTTAAGAATATCCGTCTGCGCAACTTTGAACAAGGCGAGACAATTGAATTTACTTGAGCCAACAGCTTAAAGCGACGCAGGAGAGAGAAGGAGGCCTAATTCAGAAAGTGCATTCTTCCTCTGGGTCTTAAGGACTAGATAAATGGCCTGATCCATCCGTCTCTTCAGATGTTCTTATGCTTATTGAGCATTCACCCTGAGCTTCTTGCACAAACTTTAGATTAAACTGCAACTAATCCAGAATGCGGCAGCTAGACTGGTGACTGGGAGTGGCCGCATAACACTGGTCCTGAAAGACCTACATTGGCTCCCAGTATGTTTCTGAGCACAATTCAAAGTGTTGGTGCTGACCTTGAAAGCCCTCAATGGCCTCAAAGGCCCAGTAGACCTGAAGGAGTGTCTCCACTCCCATCGTTCTGCCCGAGGGCCTTCTGGTGGTTCCTTCCCTGTGTGAAGCGAAGTTAGAGGGAACCAGGCAGAGGGCCTTCTCGGTTCTGGTGCCTGCCCTGTGAAAAATCCCTGTGGATGTTTGATCTTTTATCGTGTTTTAAATATTCTGTTGGGAGCCGCCCAGAATTATTGTTGTTGTAGACTTGTGAAATATTTGTAGAGCTGCTCGCTGCCGTGGCACCCGACACATAGAATCCTAGAGTTGGAATAGACCACAAGGGCCATCGAGTCCAACCCCCTGCCAAGCAGGAAACACCATCAGAGCACTCCTGACATATGGTTGTCAAGCCTCTGCTTAAAGACCTCCAAAGAAGGAGACTCCACCACACTCCTTGGCAGCAAATTCCACTGTCGAACAGCTCTTACTGTCAGGAAGTTCTTCCTAATGTTTAGGTGGAATCTTCTTTCTTGTAGTTTGGATCCATTGCTCCGTGTCCGCTTCTCTGGAGCAGCAGAAAACAACCTTTCTCCCTCCTCTAGTTGACATCCTTTTATATATTTGAACATGGCTATCATATCACCCCTTAACCTCCTCTTCTCCAGGCTAAACATGCCCAGCTCCCTTAGCCGTTCCTCATAAGGCATCGTTTCCAGGCCTTTGACCATTTTGGTTGCCCTCCTCTGGACACGTTCCAGTTTGTCAGTGTCCTTCTTGAACTGTGGTGCCCAGAACTGGACACAGTACTCCAGGTGAGGTCTGACCAGAGCAGAATACAGTGGCACTATTACTTCCCTTGATCTAGATGCTATACTCCTCTTGATGCAGCCCAGAATTGCATTGGCTTTTTTAGCTGCCGCGTCACACTGTTGGCTCATGTCAAGTTTGTGGTCAACCAAGACTCCTAGATCCTTTTCACATGTACTGCTCTCAAGCCAGGTGTCACCCACATCATATGGGGACTTCCGGTGAGGAAAAATGGGGGGCACCATGGCAGCGAGCAGCTCCTGAAGCCAGCCAGAGCCAACTGCGCTACCAGGCTGGCTCAGGGCTGCTGAGGCTGCCACTGCCATGTTTCCCAGGGACAGATTTGCAAACCTGGGGACATTCCGGGGACGGAATTTGTCCAGGGACAGATATTCAAATCCGGGGGCTGTTCGGTAACCCTAGTGTAAGCCCCTGCAGTCCAAAGACAATTGGAAAGCTTTTCCCGTTTCCTTCCTCCTTGCAGAGAAATATTTGAGGTCAATTTGGGAGAGTCAAAATGGCTGCAGGATTGTTCTCCTGTACTATTTCAGACACGTGGTTTATATACTTACGTATGTGTTTGCCTTGTACATTTGTGAACATTTATTTTATATACAGTGGTACCCCGCAAGACGAACGCCTCGCAAGACGAAAAACTCGCTAGACGAAAGGGTTTTCCGTTTTTTGAGTCGTTCCGCAAGACGAATTTCCCTATGGGCTTGCTTTGGAAAACGAAACGTCTTGCGAGTTCTTGCGAGTTTGTTTCCTTTTTCTTAAAGCCACTAAGCCATTAATAGCCGCTAAGCCGTTAATAGCCGCTAAGCCGCTAATAGCCGCTAAGCCACTAAGCCGCTAATAGCCGTGCTTCACAAGACGAAAAAACCGCAAGACGAAGAGACTCGCGGAACGGATTAATTTTGTCTTGCGAGGCACCACTGTATATAAGACCTTAGAATTCCTATAACGGTATCACAGAATCATAGAATTGTAGAGGTGGAAGGGACCTCGTGAGTCATCTAGTCTACCCCCCTGCAATTCCACAGCTGTCTCTGGGTGGGCTTGACCCACCAACCTTCTGGTTAACAGCCAGACAAACTGACCCAGTGCACCACTAAAATAGCTTCCTAGATTCTGAATGAGGGGAAAGGGTAAAGGGACCAGGAGATGATGCCATCCTGGAGAGATGCTGCCGGTCAGTGTAGACTGTTGTTATTGTTGTTTAGTTATTTAGTCGTGTCTGGCTCTTTGTGACCCCCCTGGACCAGAGCACGCCAGGCCCTCCTGTCTTCCACTGCCTCCCGCAGTTTGGTCACACTCATGCTGGTAGCTTCTATGACGCTGTCCAACCACCTTGTCCTCTGTCGTCCCCTTCTCCTTGTGCCCTCCATCTTTCCCAACATCAGGGTCTTTTCCAGAGAGTCTTCTCTTCTCCTGAGGTGGCCAAAGTCTTGGAGCCTCAGCTTCACGATCTGTCCTTACAGGGAGGAGACTCTTGAGAGTCCCATGGACTGCAAGAAGATCAAATTTATCCATTCTGAAGGAAATCAGCCCTGAGTGCTCACTGGAAGGACAGATCCTGAAGCTGAGGCTCCAAGACTTTGGCCACCTCAGAATGTTGGGATTTCCCTGATGTTGGGAAAGATGGAGAGCACAAGGAGAAGGGACGACAGAGGACGAGATGGTGGGACAGTGTTCTCGAAGCGACCAGCATGAGTTTGACCAAACTGCGGGAGGCAGTGGAAGACAGGAGTGCCTGGCGTGCTCTGGTCCAAGGGGTCACAAAGAATCGGACATGACTAAATGACTAAACAACCAGAAGAAGTTTAGAGAAAAGTCAAGGAAGAGGTCAAATCTCCTCTCGGCCATGAAGCTCCCTTGGTGACCTTATGGACCAGCCACTGCCCACCTCACAGGGTCTCACTCTCTGGATCATCACCATGTCATGGTGAGTGGGCTTGCACATTCCTATGACCCTTGTGAGCGAAGCCATCGGGAATCTCGTACTCCCAGCAGGGTCACCCAAAGCGGTAAGGTCAAAGGGAAGGAGCTAGACAAAGAATGATCCAATAAGTCCTCAATAGCAGAACAGGTGGATGATAACAAGTGGTATGTTACAACGGCTGTGAAAGCTGCAGCAGATAAGAATCTATTGGTCTTCATTATACTCATGCCATTGGAATAGAGTCTTGCTGCGAAGACTGTGCGTTGGTCAGTGTGCACTGATCGACACACATAAAACAAATTCACGCAGAGGCATCTGAGTGCTCACTGGAAGGACAGATCCTGAAGCTGAGCTCCAATACTTTGGCCACCTCCTGAGAAGAGAAGACTGGTGTCTTTGTTTGACAATCCACGTGAGCCCAAGGATTTTCCTATATCAAGGCAACCCAGACCTAAGGCCTGGCTCTGTATAACGTAGCTTCTTCCTGTGTTCCTAGGCCAGCATTTTCAACACTGACTGGAAGTGGCTCTCCTGGATTTCAGACAGGAGCCTCTCCCACCTGATGCTGTGAGGTGCTGGGGTTTGAACCCAGAATCTCCTGCATGGGTGATGGACCCTCGTTCACTGCGATTCCTGCATTGCAGCGGGTTGGACTGGATGACCCCTGGGGTCCCTTCCAACTTAATGCTTCTCTGAGGCAGCCTTGAAGGCCTGGAGCCCCGATTGCCACCCCTCGCCTGGCACAGCTACAGGACAGGAACACTGCCAGACTCCACAAGATCCAAGCAGGAGAAAGGAAAAACAGGGCGCCTTCTCCTTGTCCCTATGAGACCAGTTCCCAGAGGGGCCCAGATGTTGCATAAGTATCAGTGGTGTCAGAAGTGCAGAGCAGGTGTCAGACGAGAGCAGGAGCTGAGCCTAGAAACTAATAATAATTAGCATCCCCAGCTTTATTTATAGACAGTGCTCAAGTTGGTTTGCAGGCTTTGGCTGAGTCATCTTATGACGGCCCTGTGAGGTAATCCATCATCATCATCATCTCGTTGGAGAATTAGGGCTTGAGGCCGAAAGGGAACTGCAACCTGGTTCAGGCTCAGCGCAAAGGCCTCTTTTGCCCCAGTATCCTGTTCCCGACAGGGGACAGCTAGAGGCCTTTGGGGGAACGGTTGCAGCATTTGGGACTTTTTAGTTTGGAGACTTTTTAGAGGGACGCGGGTGGCGTTGTGGGTTAAACCACATAGCCTAGGACTTGCTGATCAGAAGGTCGGCGGTTCGAATCCCCGCGACGGGGTGAGCTCCCGTTGTTCGGTCCCTGCTCCTGCCCACCTAGCAGTTTGAAAGCACCTCAAATGCCGCCTTTGTTATAGCTGCAATCTGCGCCTCCATGGAAAGGGAGGTGTTGAAGATTACACCCAAACTCTTAACGGACGGTGCTGGCACTAATTGCACCCTCGCAAGAGATGGGAGTTGCCCCCATCAATCCCATATCGTCCCGTCCTGTATCCAGTTCTGAGCACCACAATTTAAGAAGGAGACTAACAAGCTGGAAAATGTGCAGAGGATTGCGACCAAGATGATCAAGGGTCTGGAAATGGTTGAAGAATTTGGGTTTGTTTACCTTGAGGGGGGAAAGAGACTGAGAGAAGACACAATAGCCATATTCTAATATCTCAAGGGCTGTCACATGGAAGAAGGAACAAGCATGTTCTCCCCTGCTCTGGAAGGTAGGACCCGAACCAATCGATTCATGTTACAAGAACAGGAGATTCCGACTTAAACATCAGGAAGAACAACCCTTGGGAGGTTGTGGATCCTTCTTCCTTGGAGGTTTTTAAGCAGAGGCCGGATGGCCATCTGTCATGGATGCTTTAGTTGAGATTCTCGCATTGCAGCGGGTTGGACTGGATGACTCCAGGGGTCTCTTCCAGCTGTACAGTCCTATGATTCTAAGATCTTTCTCCTGGAATGGTTGCAAAAGGTCTCTCAATACGATAATCTTTATTGAAAAAATCTACATCAGACATTCAAAAACCCACAAGCCTGCTATCCCAGCTATCCCAGCCTGGTTAACCCCCTAAAAACTCTGATACCCCACAATTAAATACAATATACTCCCACAGAGACTACATTACACTGCGTTTAAAACCAAAATCGCATTTGGATAGAAACTGTTTCTCAGGCGGCTAGTTTTTATAACCCTGGACCTTCTTCCAGAAGACAGAAGCTGAAAGAGATCATTTCCGGGGTGCACACTATCCTGCACTATCTCTGCAGCTTTCTTATGACACCTGGAATAATAATAATAATAATAATAATAATAATAATAATAATAATAATAATAATTATTATTTATTTGTACCCCACCCATCTGGCTGGATTTCCCCAGCCACTCTGGGCGGCTTCCAACAAAGACCAAAAATACACTAAAATGCCACATATTAAAAACTTCCCTGAACAGGGCTGCCTTCAGATGTCTTCTGAAAGTCTGGTAGTTGTTTTTCTCTTTGACATCTGGTGGGAGGGCGTTCCACAGGGCGGGTGCCACCACTGAGAAGGCCCTCTGCCTGGTTCCCTGTAACCTCACTTTTCACAGGGAGGGAACCGCCAGAAGGCCCTCAGCGCTGGCCCTCAGTGTCCAGGCTGAATGATGGGAGTGGAGATGCTCCTTCAGGTATACTGGACCGAGGCCGTTTAGGGCTTTAAAGGTCAACACCTTTATGGAAGCATAGATTTGATCCAAGGTGGGAAGAGTGCACCAATTATTCTCTCCGCAGTCTTTACAGCCCTGGACAGCATTGTTTTTTCCCTGATCGTGCAGCTCCCAAACCACACACACAGACCGTAAGTGAATACACTCCCCACAGTACGATGGTAAAATGCCATCAAGGCTGCCTGATGCCTTTGAGAGCAGCTGCCAGCCAGAGCCGTCAGCACTGATCTAAGTGGACCAGTGTTCTGGCTCAAACTAAAGCAGTAGCAGCTTGTGTTCTTAATAAATCTGCATGGGGCTTCCACACAACCCGACTCTAAATAGTATTTCTTTTTTAAGGGGGGAAAAGTGAGAGTGTGCCTGTGTGCTTTAAAAAGGAGTGAAATGTGTGGTTCTCCTCCTCCCTGCCCTTTTTTTGTGTGGGGGGGGGGAACCTATCAAAAAGAGCTGTTAAAAACATCTATATATAACTCTTCCCCTCGGAGACTTGATGGGAATGTTGCCATTTGGAGATCTTGGAAGAGGAACTTAGCTGCAAATTGCAATAAACCTTCCACACAGATGTACGGGAGCAGAGAAGGAAGATGGCTGGAGCGAATTGGGGGCGAGATTAACCTTTGTAAAAAAAGCCTGAAGCATTTTTGTTAGGGATTGTAGGGAAAGACCTGCCAAGGAAAATGAAGAATATATTTATGGATGTGACAACGGCGGCAAGAGTCTTAGGGTGGAAGAATGAAGAAATCTCGACGGAAGAACAGTGGCGAGAGAAATTGATGGACTAAGCGGAATTGGCAAAATTGACCCACAAACTACATGACGACAACTGTGACTTTAAAGAAGAATGGGAACCTTTTACAAAGTATCTAAAGAATCAACAAAATGAGTTGGACTCCTTGGCAGGTTTTGAATAAACATACATTACTGGTTAACATCAGGAACGCGGGTGGCGCTGTGGGTTAAACCACTGAGCCTCTTGGCCTTGCCGATCTGAAGGTTGGCGGTTCGAGTCCCCGCAACAGGGTGAGCTCCCGTTGCTCAGTCCCTGCTCCTGCCAACCTAGCAGTTCAAAAGCACGTTGAAGTGTAAGTAGATAAATAGGTACCACTCTGGCGGGAAGGGAAATGGCATTTCCGTGCGCTGCCCTGGTTCGCCAGAAGTGGCTTAGTCATGCCGGCCACATGACCCGGAAGCTGTACGCCGGCTCCCTCGGCCAGTAAAGCGAGATGAGCGCCACAACCCCAGAGTTGGCCACGACTGGACCTAATGGTCAGGGGTCCCTTTACCTTTACTTTTACAATAGATAGATAGCCTAGAGATTTTTTTACATTTTTATAACATGCAGAGAACAATATTTGTTAATAAACCAGGAAGAGGAACTGTGGGAAGTCGTAGGGGGGGGGGAGGGAGGATATGGGGGGGAGGGAACGGGGGAAAATACAATAGTTGAAATAATTTGTAATGCCAAAATTGTTAATAAAAATTATTATATAAAAAAAGGAGCGAGTTGGGGGTGGAATCAGTGAGAGGGGAGGGACTGCCAGGATATCGAGAGAGGGAAACGAATAAGTGCTGGGGAAGAAGGGGCTTGCCTTTGAGCTGTCATAGAATTGGGGAGTCGGAAGGGACCCCCAAAGGTCATCCAGCCAACCCCCTTCCCTTCCAACCCCCCAATTCTATGATTCTATAGGAATCCCAGAGAGATGGCCATTGCAACCTCTGTTAAAAAAAAAAAACCCAAGGAAGTCGAGTCTGATCCGCGCTTGCAAAAAGCTTCCCTCAACCCCCGCAGGCTTTCGCGAGCCTTCCCACTTCTTGACAGAGTCAAAGACTGATGGATCCTGGCTTAACATTTCAATATGTGCCACTTCATTAAAGGAACGGAGTGCCGGGGGGAGACTTCGCTGCAAGGGGGCTGCCCTCTAATCTGCCCGACAAAAGCCAGAGTTATTAAAACCATTAGAAGCTATACGTTTAATAATTCTTCCGCTGACTTCAGGGCTTTGCGTTTGTGTGTGTTTTAATTGCAATTATTCGTGGCGAGGTTTACAGAAAAAAAAAAATCACGAGGGGGTTGGCGAGCTGCTTTCAGACGCGGTTCCTGGAGCCCCCGCAGTTCCTGGAGGCCCATCCCAGCCCCAACATCCCTGCTAGTTGCACCTTGACCTTCTTGACCATAGCTGTCAACTTACAGATTTGAAAATAAGGGACCAGCAGCCTCGAAAATAAGGGATCAGCAGCCAAAATAAGGGATTTTCCAGGCACAGGTATGTTCAACCTCTGAGCCCCTCTGAGTCAAAGGCAGAAAGCCCAGCCAGCAGCCAAATGAAGCCTCAAGCGGTGGTTCCCACAGCGCAGCAACCCGGCAAAGGGGATGCAGCAAGGAAAACCACTGTCACCTCTCCGCTGGGAAGCGCTGAGCAAAGGCGAGTCCCCAGGCAATGCGGCCGATTTGATGGGCACAAGGCATGCAAGCTCCACCCCCCAGTCGTTCTTAGACTCCTTATTGGGTGAGCAACGCAGCCAAGCAACACAGTTGGAGCCTCCCTCCTCCCTGGCCGACAGGGAGGGAGGGAGAGGAGCTGCTTCCTTTGAAACCCGGGAAATTTAAGGGACATCATCAATAAGGGACAGCAGCGGGACACGGCGCTGGGATAAGGGAGTTTCCCGCCAAATAAGGGACGGTTGACAGCTATGTTCTGGACGGGGGTTTGAAGACCTTGCTACCGTATAGCCATCCTGACCAGCACTCATCCATAGCCCCCTCCTCTTCCATGAATTTCTCCAACCCTCTTTTAAAGCCATCCAAGTTGGTGGCAGTCCCTGCTTCCAGTGGGATGGAGTTCCACAGTCTCTGCGCTGCTCGAAAGAAGACTTCCTTTTATCAATCCCAAAACTTCCAATGTTCAGCTTCGTAGAACACCCGCGAGTTCTAGTGTTAGGTGAGAGGAAGAAAAGCTTTCCTCATGCCTCTTTCTCCATGCCATGTGTAATTTCATGATGATGATGATAATAATAATAATAATCATAATCATAATCATAATTTATTATTTAACTCGCCCATCTGGCTGGGTTTCCCAAGCCACTCTGGGCGGCTTCCAGCAAAATATTAAAATACAATAATTCATCAACTATTAAAAGCTTCCCTAAGCAGGGCTGCCTTGAGATGTCTTCTAAAAGTCAGATAGTTCTTTATTTCCTTGACATCTGGTGGGAGGGCGGGTGCCACCACCGAGAAGGCCCTCTGCCTGGTTCCCTGTAACTTGGCTTCTCTTAATGAGGGAACTGCCAGAAGGCCTTCGGCACTGGACCTCAGTGTCCGGGCAGAACAATGGGAGTGGAGACGCTCCTTCACGTATACAGGACTGGGGCTGTTTAGGGCTTTCAAGGTCAGCACCAACATTTTGAATTGTGCTCGGAAACGTACTGGGAGCCAATGAAGACCTTTCAGTACTGGTGTTATGTGGTCTCTGGGAGAGCCAAGCAAGTTTGGGCAACTATGGTGCATTTGCAGGAGAGGATGAAGGTCACCTGAGGAGACCCATCCAGGCTGCTGAACTTTTGGTTGAGCAACTGTGGGATAGAGGAGAGGATTTCTCTCTCCCCTCGACCAAGAGGGTACTGGCTCCATTGTGTGTGTGTGTGTGTTTTTTTTGTGTGTGTGTGTGTGTGAGAGAGAGAGAGAGAGATAAACTCATCTAGACATCAAGTGCCGCTGAAACCCTTTTCTCCCTGGAACCAGACAAATTGTGTCGTGCCAAGACTCCGATGCGTTTTTAATAATATAATGTCGTTGGCTTTTATTTCTGACGAGCGAAAGGCCCACCAGATGGTGGGCTTGGAGCTATAGGCATGCAGCGGCAATGATGAGCTGGAGGCCTGCCAGCCCCAGCTTCCCTTCCCAGCTGATTTCTCCTCGCCCTCATGTCTCCTGGCACGCTGCCTCTCTATCCCTCTGCTGGGGACTTCGCCTCTGGACTGCAGCTTCAGCTGTTCCTTCCAGTTATAGTAAGTTCAGCAGTCTTTGCTTCTTCATTTCTGTGGTCTGTTGGTTGTTGGAATGTGGAAAAATGCAAATAGAATTGAGAGGAGACTGGGGATTGGTGCTGCGGCTGGTCAAGTCACAAAGCAGGGGGAAGGCAGTGCTATTTCCATATACAGTGGTACCTCGGGTTACATACACTTCAGGTTACATACGTTTCAGGTTACAGACTCCGCTAACCCAGAAATAGTACCTCGGGTTAAGAAATTTGCTTCAGGATGAGAACAGAAATCGTGCTCCAGTGGCGTGGCAGCAGCGGGAGGCCCCATTAGCTAAAGTGGTGCTTCAGGTTAAGAACAGTTTCAGGTTAAGAACAGACCTCCGGAACGAATTAAGTACGTAACCAGAGGTACCACTGTACAATTTTGATGGGGCTTTGTTTTGGTTTTTTTGAATGTGGGTCTCTCTCTCAAAGGGGACGCGGGTGGCACTGTGGGTTAAACCACAGAGCCTAGGACTTGCTGATCAGAAGGTTGCCGGTTCGAATCCCCGCCACGGGGTGAGCTCCCGTTGCTCAGTCCCTGCTCCTGCCAACCTAGCACTTCGAAAGCATGTCAAAGTGCAAGTAGATACAGTGGTGCCTCTCAAGACGAAATTAATTCGTTCCGCGAGTTTTTTCGTCTTGCGATTTTTTTCGTCTTGCGAAGCACGGTGTCAGAAAAGTTTTGGAAAAGCTTCAAAAATCACCAAAGTCTTCAAAAACCTCAAAAAAGGCTACCACACCGCGTGCTATGAGTTGAGTTCCTCGAAGTCAAGTCGCAACTGTATTAACGGTGTTAAGAAAAAGGAAACAAACTTGCAAGACGTTTCCGTCTTGCGAAGCAAGCCCATAGGGAAAATCGTCTTGCGAAGCAGCTCAAAAAACAAAAAACCCTTTCGTCTAGCGAGTTTTCCGTCTTGCGAGGCATTCGTCTTGCGAGGTACCACTGTAAATAGGTACTGCTCTGGTGGGAAGGTTAATGGCGTTTCCATGCGCTGCTCTGGTTCTCCAGAAGCGGCTTAGTCATGCTGGCCACATGAACCGGAAGCTGTACGCCGGCTCTCTCGGCCAGTAAAGCGAGATGAGCGCCGCAACCCCAGAGTCATCCACGACTGAACATAATGGTCAGGGGTCCCTTTACCCCTTACCTCTCTCTCAAGTGAAAGGTTTCATGTACCCCAAGCACAGCGTCCTGCTGCTGCTGTGCTGCTGCTGCACAATTTCTGTTCTTATCCTGAAGCAAAGTTCTTAACCCGAGGTAATATTTCTGGGTTAGCAGAGTCTGTAACCTGAGGTACCACTGTACTCTGCTTGATTGTGAAACACCTCAAATCAGGTAACAAAAAAAAAAAGGCGAAACATTTAAATCAAGCAAAAGGGACACACATGCAAAAGTTAAAATACCTAAAGCGGATTAAGATCACCACCGCTTGCAGGTAAACCGCTCCCCAATTTGAACCCTTTAGCTATTTATTTATTTTTAGGGCTGCATCCATTTCCTGCCTTTCCTCCACAGAGCTCAAGTTGAGGAGCCCGCAGTTCTCTTGCCATCACAAGGTTCCTTGTCGCCAACCTGATTTCCGTCTTCCTTGCCGTCTCTGGGGATTCTCCAAACCTTGCCGTCTGCCTCCTGCCTCGGATTCCAGATTTGTGGGCGCAAAGCCCTCCTCGCTGGTTTTAAAATACCTGCCACCTTCTCTGCTCTGCCGGGTTCCTGTTCCCCTGCTCCTTTTTAAACCCAGAGGGTATTTTTAGCTTTCTGGCTGGCTCGCTGGCTCTTCCTCGCGGGCTCCCTCTGGTTTCTTTCACACCCCAGAGGGAGCCAAGAGAGAGAGGCTCCATGGAGATGGATTTCGCAGATGTGCCGTGCAGCGGGGCTCTGCGCCGGATGAGGAGGCCCGTTGGCAAACAGAGCCCTCGCCATTCAATTCCAGCCGTTTCCCCAGCTTTAAATCCAGCCCTTCCACAGTTCCATATTAGTTGGCATGTGTTTTTCTCATTAAAATGAGGAGGCGGGAGAAATAATCAGCGCTGAAGAGATAGCTCAGTCGGTAAAGCGCGGGACTCTTAACCTCAGGGTCATGGATCGGAGCCCCACATTGCGCAAAAGATTCCAGCATTAGAATCATAGAGTTGCGGACCTCAAGGGTCATCCCAACGGTTGGAGGATGGATGGCGGCTAACAGATTGAGGTTGAATCCTGACAAGACAGAAGTACTGTTTTTGGGGGACAGGGGGCGGGCGGGTGTGGGGGACTCCTTGGTCCTGAATGGGGCAACTGTGCCCCTGAAGGACCAGGTGAGCAGCCTGGAAGTCATTTTGGACTCACAGCTGTCCATGGAGGCGCAGGTCAAATCCATGTCCAGGGCAGCTGTTTACCAGCTCCATCTGGTACGCAGGATGAGACCCTCCCTGCCCGCAGACTGTCTTGCCAGAGTGGTGCATGCTCTAGTTATCTCCCGCTTGGACTACTGCAACGCGCTCTACATGGGGCTACCTTTGAAGGTGATCCAGAAACTGCAATTAATCCAGAATGCGGCAGCTAGACGGTGACTGGGGGTGGCCGCCGAGACCACATAACACCGTCTTGAAAGACCTACATTGGCTCCCAATACGTTTCCGAGCACAATTCAAAGTGCTGGTGTTGACCTTGAAAGCCCTAAACGGCCTCAAAGGCCCAGTAAACCTGAAGGAGCATCTCCACCCCCATAATTCTGCCCTGACATTGAGATCCAGCGCTGAGGGCCTTCTGGCAGTTCCCTCATTGCAAGAAGTGAGGTTACAGGGAACCGGACAGAGGGCCTTCTCGGTAGTAGCGCCCACCCTGTGAAACACCCTCCCTTCAGATGTGAAGGAAATGAGCAGCTATCCCATCTTTAAAAGACATCTGAAGGCAGCCCTGTTTAGGGAAGCTTTTAATATTTAACGCTGTACTGTTTTTAACACTTGATTGGGAGCCACCCAGAGTGGCTGGGGAAACTCAGCCAGATGGGCGGGGTATAAATAATTATTATTATTATTATTATTATTATTATTATTATTATCCAGACCAACCCCAAGGAAGGAAAGTCCACCATTGTCCCAGGGAGTCGAACAGCTCTTAGTGTCAGAAAGTTCTTCCTGAGCTTGAGTCCATCTCGTAACTTGAAGCCATTGGTTCGAGTCCTACCCTCCAGAGTAAGGGGTTCAGCCTCAGGGTCCCTTCCAACTTTACTGTTTTAGGAAATTTCAGGGCAAATTTCCCCTTAACATGCACGCCTTGCATAAGCACACTTTTAACATTTGTCTTTTGGCAAAGCGATTTCCCCCAATTTTGGTCTGTTGTTATTAGGAACAGATAAACATACAGTGGTACCTCGGGTTACAGACACTTCACGTTACAGACGCTTCAGGTTACAGACTCCGCTAACCCAGAAATAGTACCTCACGTTAAGAACTTTGCTTCAGGATGAGAACAGAAATCGTGCGGCGGCAGCGGGAGGCCCCACTAGCTAAAGTGGTGCTTCAGGTTAAGAACGGTTTCAGGTTAAGTACGGACCTCCGGAACGAATTAAGTTCTTAACCCGAGGTACCACTGTACTAGGGGTCAGACCTGGAGTCCTGTGTTTCAGTTCTGGGTACCCTGCTTAAAGAAGGGTATTTCAACAACAATAATAATTATTTATTGTTTATACCCCACCCATCTGGCTGGGTTTCCCCAGCCACTCTGGGCGCCTCCCAACAAAGCACTAAAATACAAACCTATTAAACATTGAAAGCTCCCCTAAACAGGGCTGCCTTCAGATGTCTTCTAAAAGTCTGGTAGTTATTTTTCTCTTTGACATCTGGTGGGAGGGAGTTCCACAGGGCAGGCACCACCACCGAGAAGGCCCTCTGCCTGGTTCCCTGTAACTTGGCTCCTCGCAGTGAGGGAACCACCAGAAGGCCCTCAGCGCTGGACCTCAGTGTCCAGGCAGAACGATGGGGGTGGAGACGCTCCTCCAGGGATACTGGGCTGAGGCCATTTAGGGCTTTCAAGGTCAGCACCAACACTTTGAATTGTGCTCAGAAACGTACTGAGAACCAATGTAAGTCTTTCAAGACTAGTGTTATGTGGTCTCAGTGGCTGCTCCCAGTCACCAGTCTGGCTGCCACATTCTGGATTAATTGCAGTTTCTGGGTCACCTTCAAAGGTAGCCCCACATAGAGCGCATTGCAGTAGCCCAAGCGGGAGATAACCGGAGCATGCACCACTCTGGTGAGACAGTCTGCATGCAGGGAGGGACTCATCCTGCGTAGCAGATGGAGCTGGTGGACAGCTGCCCTGGACCCAGAATGGACCTGCGCCTCCATGGACAGCTGTGAGTCCAAAATGACTCCCAGGCTGCTCACCTGGTCCTTCAGGGGCACAGTTACCCCATTTAGGACCAGGGAGACTTAGAAAAGAGGAGCCTGACAGGCTAGCTATCCTCAAATATCTGAAGGGTTGCCACATGGAAGATGGAGCAAGCTTTGGGGTCTTCTTGGTTTAGGGAGAAGTCAAGCAGGAGGCGACAGGAGAGAAATTCATAAAACTGGCCTGGAGAAAACGGATAGAGAACAGTTTTCCTTCCTCTCTCACAACACCATGAATGTTCAATGAAAATGAATGTTGGAAGGTTCAGGACAAAGAAAGTAAGTCCTTTATGCTGTGTTTGTGCAGTTGGACTATGGAACTCCCTGCCACTGGAGGCAGAGATGGTCACCAACTTGGATGGTTTTAAAAGGGGGTCAGACAAATTCATGGAGGAGAGGCTACGAGCCAGGACGGTTGTGCTCCTCTGGGATTTGGAGGAAAGCTGTCAGGGATGCTTCAGCTGTGGTTCGTGAATTGCAGGGGGTTGGACTAGATGACCCTTGGGGTCCCTTCCAACTGCACAGTTCCAGGATTCTATAAAAGGAAGGTTGAGAGGGAGGGGGAGAAAGGGGTCCATTGTGTTTTGGTGCATGTATTCAAGAGAGGAGAGGGGCTTCAGCGACAACAGGATTGGGGGGTGGAAATCCCCTTGGTTTTTATTCCCTGAACCTCACACTTTCATGAGCCATCTCAGACCATTTCTGGGGGGGTGGGGGGTGTTTTTCGGCAGTCAGATTGACGCACTCAATTGGCAGGTGGACGGCTTCTACCAATTTGACAGAGCACTTTGGGATGGAGGAGAGATGGCTTTTCTCCTTCTTCCGGGGAGAGGGAGAGAGAGAATGAAAGCCACTGAATGGCTGATCCCGGCGGTAACTCTTATTACTCTGTCAATTTGAGCTGAATTTTCAGCTCCCCCCCCCCTTTCCAAAAAGGAGAAAGGCTATTTTGGATTCAAAGCATTGTGAGCAGAGAAAAGTGCCGGAACTCAAGATCTGCCTCTCTTGCACACCTAGAAGATGAAAAAACAGCAAGCCACATTCCCTGCAAGGCTCACCTAGAGATCTCTATCCTCTTGTCTGCCTCTACTTCCTTCCCACCCCCCTCATAATAATGGATCTGAGCAGGGATGGGTCAGGGTGGGGCACATGGTTTCGCAAATCCTCATTTAAACCGCACAACGACCCTGTGAGGGAGGTCAGGCTGAGAGGCAGTGACTGGCCCCAGAGATGAGATCCGTTTACGGGACACTCCCCTTCCGGCGGAGTCCCAAATAGACATCCAGTAAGATAAGTGCTCTAGGGATGCGGGTGGCGCTGTGGGTAAAAGCCTCAGCGCCTAGGGCTTGCCGATCGAAAGGTCGGCGGTTCGAATCCCCGCAGCGGGGTGCGCTCCCGCTGCTCGGTCCCAGCACCTGCCAACCTAGCAGTTCGAAAGCACCCCCAGGTGCAAGTAGATAAATAGGGACCGCTTACTAGCGGGAAGGTAAACGGCGTTCCGTGTGCGGCTCTGGCTCGCCAGATGCAGCTTTGTCACGCTGGCCACGTGACCCGGAAGTGTCTCCGGACAGCGCTGGCCCCTGGCCTCTTGAGTGAGATGGGCGCACAACCCTAGAGTCTGGCAAGACTGGCCCGTATGGGCAGGGGTACCTTTACCTTTACCTTTAAGATAAGTGCACGCAGAATCAGCAGAGATCAGCCGAATCAGGGTTGTGTTGGAATCGTAGCATCAAGCATTTTTTATTTACAGCAAAGAAATAAAAGCAACTGTTGTGTGAACAGTGTTAATGGAGAAATCTGAGGGCTCCCTTGGACAAAAAACAAGGACACCAGCCAGGAACACCAGAGCAAAACAGCAGCCAGGAGGCTTGGTCTTTATGGAAGACTCGCGACAGGACTCCCACCTGCCACCAGGTGGAACAAGATGGAAGCCCCAAACAAAAGAGAACCCAAACTTTTATTAGCTGCTAATCCCCATGTTACACCCCTACACACACTACATCACTCATACATCACGGTTACATCATGAAAGGGGAGGTCTGTTCGCAGTAATCTGAGCATCCTGGACCCTGCCCCATGGTTCTCCTTGCTCTCCACCAAACACCCATCAAGTGCAACAAAAGAGATATTTTCATTTCCCTGTTTCCCAGCCAAGTTACTCACACCCTTTTGTCTTCATCTGGGTTTGTTCTTTCTGGAATGGCTACCTGTCTGGCACTCAGGTATCAGGATGCCAGGGATCATCACTCAGGCAGAGGGGCTGCTGAGGAGCTGAGCTCACATGTCTATAGGAATTTCTGAAGTTTCCCCAGTGAGCCAGTACACAGATACATTTATCAATGAATTGTCACATTTGGTATCGTGCAGCAAAGGCCCTTTGAATTGATAGGAAGAAACTGTGATGAAGTGTTTTGTGGGGACAAATCACAAAAGTCACAAAAGTGATTGTGCTGGTTTTGGTAGTGGGCTGCATGTGCATGATATCTGCTGGAGGGGCAACCCCCCCCCAACCTAGACATAAATTCCTGCAACAGTAGCTTTCTCACACATCCTCTCTGTCCAGATGTTTATTGGCCTGACTTCCCTTTACATAGACAATTCAGAACAAATGGAATCATCCAGTCATGTGACCTCCGCGATAGTACATAGCAATGAAAATACTGACACCCATGGGGATTCGAACCCAAATCTCAATCAGGTCTTAGTCCAACCAAACACCCTAAACCTCCACACTGGTTCTTTCAGGCGATGTGGCCAACAAACCTGCACAGATATATGCTGCAGCCATGTGGACTAGAAACTCCCCCCCCCCCAATTATTTCAAAATAATTATTAATGAAAATCCTCTCTGCCCCTATTCCCATCTCCCTTTGAAGAGAGAACCCAGGAGTCCTGACAGCGCTGGGGAAGCTGTGGCCTTCCAGAGGTTGATAGACTACAACTCCCATCACTTCCTGCTGTGACCACTGGTCCTGCTGGCTGTTTGGGGCTGCGGGGAGCTGGAGCCCAGCGCCGTTTAGGGGGCCACCGGTCTTCCCAGTTCCTGGGAGCTCTTCATTGTTAAGTAAAGCAAGAAAACCTTTACGGTCTCTTCCCCCAGTTGCTGGGCAGATTTGGGAGGAATTTAGCATCTATTTCTGCAGTTTTCCCTCTCTCTCTCTCTCTCTCTCTCTCTTTCTCTCTCTCTCTCTCTCTCCAAGAAGATACGATCATCATTGCTCTCAAGCAAGGAGGGAGTCTGGGCTGAACCACAATGCAAGCAGAAGGAATGATACTCCCATGCAAGGAAGGAAGGAAGGAAGGAAGGAAGGAAGGAAGGAAGGAAGGAAGGGATGTAGCTAGAACCTGCAGTTCAAAACCTTTTCCAATAAACCTTTTTTTTCCTAGGTGTTTCCTAGAGTCCCATGGACTGCAAGAAGATCAAACCTCTCCATCCTTAAGGAAATCAGCCCTGAGTGCTCACTGGAAGGACAGATCCTGAAGCTGAGGCTCCAAGACTTTGGCCACCTCATGAGAAGAGAAGACTCCCTGGAAAAGACCCTGATGTTGCGAAAGATGGAGGGCACAAGGAGGAGGGGATGACAGAGGATGAGATGGTGGGACAGTGTTCTCGAAGCTACCAGAATGAGTTTGATTCAACTGCTGGAGGCAGTGGAGGACAGGAGTGCCTGGCGTGCTCTGGTCCAGGGGGTCACGAAGAGGCGGACACGACTAAACAACAACAACAACAGGCTGGTGGCCACCACTGCCTCCTGTGTCAAGGAGTTCCATAGTTCCACTCTGTGCTGCATGAAAAGGTCCTTTCTTTCCTCTGTCCCAAATCTTCAAAAGAACACCCCAAAGTCCACGAGGCAAGGCTGCAGAAGCCATGCTCATTCTTCCTCCGCAAAGGCTTGTTCTTCTACAAGTTCCGTGCTTCCAGCATTAAACCACACTCTCCCACTATTTCATTGGAGGCTGAAATTACCCCCGTGGCCCTATCATTTCCATGGCTTCCCTGGGATCCCTTTTCTTTTTTAAAATAATCACTTGCCACTTTGGCGGTCTTCCAATTTCCGGGCAAGCTGGCTGATTTTAGTAACAAGTCGCATTTTTGTTGGGTAAGGAGATCAACAATTCCGGGCCTGCTGATGTGTTAATTTTTCAATTTTCAGTTTCCCCTAGAATAATCCTTTCCCGGACGCCCCCTCAAAAACCTTGGTTGAGGCATGCCTTATCTGCCCAAATCTTACGCAGTTAGCACCACGACACAAAGCCTTCATTCAGCTTCTCTGCAGTAGCTGTATCTTCCTTCCCGAGTCCTTTCACACCTCTGCGTCTACCACGTCCAGCCACACACCCTCCCATCCGATTTCTGGCTTCTAGTATATTTAAAGAAGGCTGTTATTGTCTCGGCATTTTTAGCAATATGCTTCCTCATATTGCCTTATTGTCAACGACTGCTTGCAAAAGAAATTATTTTTAATTTCACACGTTCAGCCTATTTATAGCACGCAACAAACAGACCTGAGTGTTGTTCTAAATAAAATCTGCCCTTTTTTCCCTTATGGGGTATCCAAGAGCCCATATAGAGTCCTTACGTAGGTTCCCTATTGGTAGGAGAAAATAACAGAGGCCAACCAGAGAATATTGAGAAGCAAAGCGGCTAGTAAGCCTGATCTTTATTGATCTGTTGCAACAGGCTGCTCCCCTCACACGCAGGAAAGGAGAACAAAGGTGTGCCTATAGACATTTTAAATTCCCCGCCCTGCAGCTCAAGACCACCCCTCCCTACATCATACATACATCACAGAAGGGGTGTAACCGAAGACCCCTCCCAGATACATCATACCTACATCACAGAAAAGGCGGTCTACAGCAGAAATCTGAGTGCATTGTTTATCTCCTGCTGTTGTTTATATCACCTGTCTGGCAAGTAACCTGTTAATGCTTACTTGATTGGATACCCTGGGGAGCCTGGCCAGTCTTTTGCAATGAAAAATACTTAGTTCCTGAACCAGGTCACAGGCTCACACCCTATTCATATCTTAAACGTGCCCTTAAGACAGGATTTGTGAAGGAAAAGACAATGGGGAGGCTTTTCCAGTTTCCTTTGACCTTGCAGAGAAAACATTTGCTCAGTTTGGGAATGAAAAATGGTTTCAGGTCGGTCTTCCTGTGCTGATCTATGTACATGCTTCGTTGGTACATCTATGAACATTTGTTATACATCTAAGACCTTAAAATTCTTATCACAGTGTCAGAAGCTCTGCTAGAAGGTTTTCTGTAAATCCTTGTTTCAGAACTTAGGACCTGGCTATACAGCTGCAAATAAAAAGTTTTAAATGCGTTGCAAAGTACAGACTACACTAGATCGCAATAGGGAGCTGTGTCAAATGCCTTTTTCAAAACCTTTTTAAAAACAGCATTTTCACAGCTTTGTTTTTTTAAAAATATGCATGTAGATTCTACCTTAGTGTATTTTTCTGAAATCCTGGACAGCCTCTGCCAGTCCGTGCAGACTGCACTGAGCTAGGGCAGACCAGTGAGTCTGGCTCAGAGTAAGACAGTTCCTTGTGCTCCAAAAGCTTCAAAGTTATCCAAAAAGCCCTGGCAGAAATCGAAGATCAGGTGTCGTCAGATCACCAAGGCCCAAAATATCCCACTGACGGTTGTAAAACCATGAGAGGAAGAGCATAAAGACCAGAGGCAAAGCTATTATCGGATGCTATCAAAGGTGAATGAATTGATGTCTGATATCATCGGATTTTTGCAGGTGTTCAGCATCCAGGATCTGCAAAGCGCAACCCTGTAACTGGTTGAAGGACGGAGGCAAGCAGGGCTGTTTCAGGTGTGAGTGGAGACTCACAGAATCATAGATTTGTAGAGTTGGAAGGGACCCTGTGGTCATCTAGTCCAACCCCCTGCAATGCAGGAATCCCTGACATAACCCAGGGCCGGATTTTGGTCCAAACTCTCCACTATGACCTGTCCATCTTGGGTGGCCCTGCACGGCATAGCTCATAGCTTCTCTGAGTTATTCAAGCCCCTTCACCACGGCAAGGCAGTGATCCATGAAGGGATCCATGAAGTGGAAGTGAAAGCTGGACCATAAAGAAGGCTGATCGCCAAAGAATTTATGCTTTTGAATTCTGGTGCTGGAGGAGATTCTTGAGAGTCCCATGGACTGCAAGAAGATCAGACCTCTCCATTCTGAAGGAAATCAGCCCTGAGTACTCACTGGAAGGACACATCCTGAAGCTGAGGCTCCAATACTTTGGCCACCTCATGAGAAGAGAAGACTCCCTGTGAAAGACCCTGATGTTGGGCAAGATGGAGGGTGCAAGGAGAAGGGGACGACAGAGGACGAAATGGTGGGACAGTGTTCTTGAAGAGACCAGCATGAGTTTGACCAAACTGGGGGAGGCAGTGGAAGACAGGAGTGCCTGGCGTGCTCTGGCCCAGGGGGTCACGAAGAGGCGGACATGACTAAACAACTAAACAACAACATCCTATCTCCTCTGAATCTCCTCTTCTCCTGGGCCAAACATACCCAGCTCCTCCCAAGTCTTGCTTTCGAGACCCTCGATCATCTCGGTCGCCCTCCTCTGCGCATGTTCCAGCTTGCAAATAACCTTCTTCAATTGTGGTGCCCAGAATTGGACACCGTATTCCAGGTGGGGTCTGTCCACGGTGGAATAGAGCAGTACTTTGGCTTCCCTTGATCTGGACATTAGACTTCTTTTGATACGGCCTGGAATTGCATTGGCCGTTTCCGCTGCTACACCATGCCCTTCTAGGTGGTTTCTATCAGAATCTTCTACGGATGTTCTCCCCATGTGGGACTTCTGTTATCCCTTAAGTCACACTGACCAGATGCTTGGAAACTGTGGCTGGATGGCTGCATGGGAGCCAGTTGAAGTTTAATCCTTCCAAGACAGAGGTCCTCTGGCTGGGTCGGGACAACATGGGGTTGGGTGGCCAACTCCCATCTCTTGCGGGGGCGCAATTAGTGCCAGCACCTTCTGTCAAGAGCTTGGGTGAAACCTTTGATGCCTCTCTTTCCATGGAGCCACAGCAAAGGTGGCATTTTTCCATCTCCGCCGTATTAAGCTGTTGGTCCCTGACCTTTCTCACCCTGATCTGGCCACAGTGATCCATGCGATGGTCACCTCCAGGCTTAATTATTGTAACTCGCTCTACGTGGGGCTGCCCTTGAAGCTGACCCAGAAACTCCAGCGGGTGCAGAATGCTGCAAGGAGGCTCCTTACGGGGTCTTTGCCACAGGATCACATTCATCCAGTGCTTTACCAGCTGCACTGGCTCCCGGTGGAGTACAGGGTCAGGTTGAAGATGATGGTTTTGACCTTTAAAGCCCTATGCAGCCTAGGACCCACATACCCACGGGACCGCCTCTCCTGGTATGCCCCCGGGAGGACCTTAAGGTCCACCAATGACAACACTTTGGAGGTCCCGAGTCACAAGGCGGTTAGATTGGTCTCAACTAGGGCCAGGGCCTTTTCAGTACTGGCCCCGACTTGGTACAACGCTCTGTCACAAGAGACCAAGGCCCTGCGGGACTTGACATCTTTCCGTAGGGCCTGCAAGACAGAGCTGTTCCGCCTGGCCTTTGGTTTGGACTCAGTCTGACCCTTATGTTTCCCTCCCCTTAGGGTCTTGATCTATGGGCTACTTTTAAAATGAAGCCGCATTTTAAATTGCATTTTAACCTGTATTTTCAATTGCCCCCCCCCTTATGTTTTTACTGTAATTATATTGGTGCTAGCCGCCCTGAGCCTGGCTTTGGCTGGGGAGGGCGGGGTATTAATAATAATAATAATAATAATAATAATAATAATAATAATGAGTCTGATATTTGTCCCTCCGTGCTGCTCAGAAGCCGGAGAAGATCTCCCTTCACTGCATTGTAGCTGCCTGGGCTCCCCTTATCTTGCTCTTCTTTGGCTTCAATTGACACTCTGCTCGCTGCTCCGACACCTCCTTCCTCTCTGCTACACCCTGAGTCAAAGCTATCTCTCTGCTGGCAGAAACAGCCCGCTGTGCATTGCTGGCTGAGGACGGCCACTTGATAGGGGACCTGTCACTCCCTGCTTTGCTTATCGGCAGAGCTCAGGGCCCCCTGCGCTGTGGCACTCGGGAGGGGAGATTTATAGGCCACAAATCTTTGCAAAAAGACAAAGAGGGCATTTGGCAACAGAGGACAGGACAAAAGACCAACCCCCAATTTTCCCCTGTCCTACGTTGTAAGAAAAAACTGCTCCTTTATCCCTTATGGGGTACCCAAGAACCCTTATAGGGTCCTTATGTATGTTCTCTATCGGTAGGAGAAAATAACAGAGGCCAACCAGAGAATATTGAGAAGCAAAGCAGCTAGTAAACCTGATCTTTATTAAACTGTTGCAACAGGGTGCTCCCCTCTCACGCAGAAAAGGAGGAGGAACCCAGAACAGTGGTGTGCCTGCCCTTATATAGACTTTTGGAAATTGCCCACCCTGCAGCTCAAGACCACCCCCAAAACATCATACATACATCATAGAAGGAGGCGGTCTACAGCAGAAATCCTGCTTTGCCAGGATACCTGATAATGGTCACTGATTGCTTTACCTGGGCAGCCTGGCCATTCTTTTGTGAAAGTAAATACTTAATTCCTGAGTCCAGGTCACAGGCTCACCCTATTCATACCCAAATGTGCCCTTAAGGCAGGATTTGTGAGCACAGAGACAATGGGGAGGCTTTCCCCATTTCCATCCAAACTGCAGAGGAATATTTGAGGTTCATGGCATGTAATGGTGCTTCAGGTCAAGAACAGTTTCGGGTTAAGAACAGACCTCCGGAACGAATTAAGTACTTTACCCGAGGTACCACTGTACTTGCACTTTGATGTGCACCTTGATGTGCTTTGAAAGTGCTAGGTTGGCAGGAGCTGGGACTGAGCAATGGGAGCTCATTCCATCGCGGGGATTTGAACTGCCGACCTTCTGATCAGCAAGCCCAAGAGGCTCAGTGCTTTAACCCACAGTGCCACCCGTGGCCCAAACTATATACAGTGGTACCTCGGGTTAAGAACTTAATTCGTTCCAGAGGTCCGTTCTTAACCTGAAACTGTTTTTAACCTGAGGTACCACTTTAGCTAATGGGGCCTCCCGCTGCTGTTGCACCGCCGGAGCACGATTTCTGTTCTCATCCTGAAGCAAAGTTCTTAACCCGAGGCACTATTTCTGGGCTAGCGGAGTCTGTAACCTGAAGCATCTGTAACCTGAAGCATCTGTAACCCGAGGTACCACTGTACATAAATATGTGCAAATGGTCTTGTTTGCGTTGCTTTCCAACGGGTCACAGACTCCCAGCTTTTGCCAGGGTGGAATTTGCACGGTGGGATTTTAATTCCATGCTGATGAGAGCCCAAAGATCTCTTTCCTTCCAGACTCCTTTTCCAACGAGAGCAGCCAAATGCGCTCGGCTCCTCTGCAATTGGTGCGACCTCAGACATGCTCAAATCTTTATTTCCACCGTCCCCCCCCTTTGGCCCCCCCTCCTCTTCTTCCTGCCTCTTTTCCGTTCTGCAGCACCCACAGCCGAGCAGCTGTGTGCAGCGACACCCTCCCTCCTTTCAGCATCTTCCCAGATGTTCCCAAATCCCGCTTTCAAATACACTGCTGCAATTTTTGTCTTCTCCTCTCTCTCCCTGTCCGCACCCAGCGGCACTTCCATTTCGGGCCAGGAGGAACATCAACCGCAAATTGATCTCTTGCTTGGGAAATGGGCCTCTTAGCTCTCCCTTTAATTCAAGTTCCAGTTTCATACAAACGTAGAATTGCAGACTCGGAAAAGATCCCTGAGGGTGAACTGGTCCAACCAGATCTGCAGGAATCGTAGAATCCTCAACAGATGGTCACCTTGGGTTCTAATGAGTAGGAGAGGATGCATTAATTGCAATTTATCCCTCTAGCTGCCCACATGTGTGGGATGAACAGAGTTTCAAAATCCAGTGCTTGGCAGCAAAATTTAAAGTATAGGAATTAGGCTTGTTTTGAGGAGGTCCAGGTATGAAATAAGACGGCTTCAACCTTCTTACCCGGCTTAAGACAGAACCAGGAAACAACAAGTAAGTAAGTTTAAAAATAAGATTTACATGCTGTATAATCAAGCTCTGGTTCACAGCAAAGGTAGCAGTAAAAACTGTGCAGGCAAAATACTTATATGTATAATACTTATATTTTGAGTGGTACCTCTAGATACAAACGGGATCCATTCCGAAGCCCTGTTCGCATCTAGAGGTAAACGTATCTAGCGATGGCACGTCTGCGCACACGTGCATCGCTTTTCGCTGCTTCTGCGCATGTGCGTGATGTCACATTTTGAGCGTCTGCGCATGCGCAAGCGGCGAAACCCGGAAGTAATGCGCTCTGTTACTTCCGGGTTGCCGCGGAGCGCAACTTGAACACGCTCAACTCGAAGCGTATTTAACCCAAGGTATGACTGTACTGTAAAACCAACTTCAGCTATGTGCTGGTCAAATGAAGACAGAGAGGAACAGGAAGTACTATATGCTCCTCCCCAGGAGAGGAGGGGAAATGACATCACACAGAGTCCTCTCTACCAATTGTATTTCTATGGTCTGAGTATCGGCCTATCAGCAAAACAACTCTGTGCTGTTAGTCCCTTCTTATGCTAACTAGCAAGAATGTGCGTTTGTTAGGTTGGGCTGCTAATCTCCCCCACAAAACCACCAAGGAAGAAGACAGGACTGAATGAACCGTCAAGCAAAATAAGCACGTGTTTGGGGCATCAAGGGGAAGGGGCACCATTTCCATTGCCGGATTTTTAACATTTAAAAATGTCACAAAATTGCTCAGCTGAAGTCTATTCAAAATCCCAACAGAACAATAAGGCAAGCTGGACGGCTAAGTGCAGAAGATGTGTTACGTAAGTTGAGTTTTTGAGGATCTGATCAAAGACTTTGCAATTAGAAAAGTGGGGGGGGGGAGTATTCAGATGCAGATAAAGTAGAAGGATGCAAAAAATCAACATTATTTTTCCATCTCGCTGTAGGTTCTGTTTCATTCCAAAAAAACCAAAATTTTATTTGCAGTTTATTATTGTTTACATTTTGAATTAGATATACCATATTTTTCGCTCCATAAGAAGCACTTTTTTCCTCCTAAAAAGTAAGGGGAAATGTCTATGCATCTTAAGGAGCGAAGGCGTGGTCCCTGGAGCCGAATTGCCCAGGGGCAAAAAGAAGATCGTGCTTCCCCCCCTTTTTTTTTAGAAAGAGGGAAGTGGATGTTGAAACAAGGCCGCTGAGCAGCTGATCGGCAAGTGATCAGGAGGGAGATAAGGGACGCTAGCGATAAAGGAGGCTGCCTGGGAGGGGGGAGGTAAAACCCCATGGATCCTCAGGATTTTTGCATTGGGTCACCCCAAATTCACCATCAGATCACATAGCATGTCCATGGCTACAGCCTGCACCCAAAAAATCATGCACCCACTGTTGCGTGTGGCCGCAATGGCACAAAAACGTGGTTGCAAAGCATAGGTCCACATGGATCCTCAGGATTTTTGCATTGGGTCACCCCAAATTCACCATCAGATAGCATGTCTGTGGCCACAGCATGAACCACAAAAATCATACACCCACTGTTTCATTCAGAATATATATATTTTTTCCTCCTCTAAAAACTAGGTGCATCTTATGGTCAGGTGCATCTCATGGAGCGAAAAATACGGTATATGGGGGCACCCAAATCTTTGGTGGCCTCTAAAAGTCCTGGGAGAAAAGCGATGACAAGCCTAGACAGCATCTTAAAAAGTAGAGACATCACCTTGCCAACAAAGGTCCTTATAGTAAAAGCTATGGTTTTCCCAGTAGTGATGTATGGAAGTGAGAGCTGGACCATAAAGAAGGCTGATCGCCGAAGAATGGATGCTTTTGAATTCTGGTGCTGGAGGAGACTCTTGTGAGTCCCATGGACTGCAAGAAGATCAAACCTCTCCATTCTGAAGGAAATCAGCCCTGAGGGCTCACTGGAAGGACAGGTCCTGAAGCTGAGGCTCCAAGACTTTGGCCACCTCATGAGAAGAGAAGACTCCCTGGAAAAGACCCTGATGTTGGGAAAGATGGAGGGCGCAAGGAGAAGGGGACAACAGAGGATGAGATGGTGGGACAGTGTTCTCGAAGCTACCAGCATGAGTTTGACCCAACTGCGGGAGGCAGTGGAAGACAGGAGTGCCTGGCGTGCTCTGGTCCAGGGAGTCACGAAGAGGCGGACACGACTAAACGACTAAACAACAACAACAAAGGTCTTGATCCAGCCCTGGAAGGAGAACCCAACACCTTCAGAGAAAGTCTGTTCTGCTCTACAGTGCCCCTGGTGGAACAACGAGAAAGTGCAATATTCAACCAGGAACTTTCAACTGGGTTGTGAAAATGGCTCTGGAAAAGGGCGAAAGAGACCCCCCCCCCCGTTTGCCTGCCTCCTTTCTCCTTCCTGCCAGCCTCGATTAGTGCTCTTTCAGTTGCCTGCCCTCTGCATGCCCCCGCTCTTTCTCACATCCTTCTCCCCGTCGTATCGACCTGTCATTGCGCCCCGCAAACACCCCCCCAAACACACACAACATTGGCCTTTCATGACTCCCCCCGCCTGGCCTTGTCCGTCTCCATTAGACACAAGCGACAGGAGTCTGGGGCAGAGCTGATGAGGTTTAATTTCAGGGCTAGATGGATGGCATTGGGAGGACTTTCGTGCCCAGCCACCGCGAGACGTCAAGAAGACAACCTCAGTCAGCTGGCCAGGTGGTCATCGATGCCCCCTCTGGACTGTTGCAGGAATTTATGTATAGGTTGGGGGGGTGGCCCCTCCAGCAGATATCATGCACACGCAGCCCACGACCAAAACCAGCACAATCACTTTTGTGACTTTTGTGATTTGTCCCCACAAAACCCTTCATCACAGTTTCTTCCTATCTATTCAAAGGGCCTTTGCTGCACGATACCAAATGTAAGAATTCCCTGTTAAATGTATCTCTGTACTGGCTCACTGGGAAAACTTCAGAAATTCATC
Source organism: Podarcis muralis (assembly GCF_964188315.1). Classification (NCBI taxonomy): domain Eukaryota; kingdom Metazoa; phylum Chordata; class Lepidosauria; order Squamata; family Lacertidae; genus Podarcis; species Podarcis muralis. The sequence goes on from NC_135661.1 coordinate 89,367,144, forward strand.
TAGACATGTGAGCTCAGCTCCTCAGCAGCCCCTCTGCCCGAGTGATAATCCCTGGCATCCTGATACCTGAGTGCCACACAGGTAGCCATTCCAGAAATAGCAAACCCAGATGAAGACAAAAGGGTGTGATGAACTTGGCTGGGAAACAGGGAAATGTAAATATCTTTTTTGTTACACTTGATGGGTGTTTGGTGGAGGGCAAGGGGAACCATGGGGCAGGGTCCAGGATGCTCAGATTACAGCCACCAGACCTCCCCTTTCATGATGTAACCATGATGTAGTTTGGGGGGGGGTAACATGGGGATTAGCAGCTAATAAAAGTTTGGGTTCTCTTTTATTCAGGGTTTCCATCTTGTTCCACCTTGTGGCAGGTGGGAGTCCTGTTGCGACAGTCTTCAATAAAGACCAAGCCTACTGGCTGCTGTTTTGCTCTGGTATTGCTGGCTGGGGTCCTTGTTTTTTGTCCAAGGGACCCCTCAGATTTCTCCGTTAACAGGACCTAAAACAACAACAGCACAGCCCAACATGGACAGGAGCAGAGACATAGCTGCTTGGCCCCTCCAACCTTCATTTTACTTTTAAATTTATTTTCACATTTATATCCCAAGGAATTTGAGGTGGCTTGCATGGTCAACCTCTTCACCGTTTGACCCTCACAACAACCCTGTGAGGTCTTCTTCTTTGGCGATCCCTCGTACCTGAGTAAGATTGTTTTCCATAAACACGGTCTTAACACTGAGTCCGTAAGTGACTGTGGAGGCCAGTTCTGGATTCACACGTCCTTCCACAGTGGGGACATAGGTTTCCGGGCACCTTTTCTAGCCCCTCCCTCTTTTGGGGGGTGAGCAGGTAAAGGTAAAGGGACCCCTGACCAGTCCAGTCGTGACCAACTCTGGGGTTGCAGCGCTCATCTCGCTTTACTGGCTGAGGGAGCCGGCGTACAGCTTCTGGGTCATGTGGCCAGCATGACTAAGCCACTTCTGGCGTACCAGAGCAGCGCACGGAAACGCCGTTTACCTTCCCACCTGAGCGGTACCTATTTATCTACTTGCACTTTGACATGCTTTCGAACTTCTAGGTTGGCAGGAGCAGGGACTGAGAAACAGGAGCTCACCCCGTCGCGGGGATTCGAACCGCCGACCTTCTGATTGGCAAGACCTAGGCTCTGTGGTGCCACCCGCGTCCCACGGGGTGAGCAGAGTGGATCCTATACAGGGCTGCTCAGTCGTGGATACAGCTGCAGAGCTGCTCAGTTGCCTCATTCCTTGAGTAAGAGCGACTGAATCTGTATCCACCACCTGTGTGCCGGTTCATGACTAGGGGCTTCCAGATTTCACGGTCCTGCCCCCGTTACCATTTGTCGATCGCCATGGGACTTTCGGGGTTTGGGTTTGGGATGGGTTTTTGGAAGATGCCTCTGCGTGAATTTGCTTTATGTGTGTCCATCAGTGCACACTGACCAACGCACAGTCTTCGCAGCAAGACTCTATTCCAATGGCATGAGTATAATGAAGACCAATAGATTCTTATCTGCTGCAGCTTTCACAGCCGTTGTAACATACCACTTGTTATCATCCACCTGTTCTGCTATTGAGGACTTATTGGATCATTCTTGGTCTAGCTCCTTCCCTTTGACCTTACCGCTTTGGGTGACCCTGCTGGGAGTACGAGATTCCCGACGGCTTCGCTCACAAGGGTCATAGGAATGTGCAAGCCCACTCACCATGACATGGTGATGATCCAGAGAGTGAGACCCTGTGAGGTGGGCAGTGGCTGGTCCATAAGGTCACCAAGGGAGCTTCATGGCTGAGAGGAGATTTGACCTCTTCCTTGACTTTTCTCTAAACTTCTTCTTGTTGTTTAGTCATTTAGTCATGTCTGATTCTTCGTGACCCCCTGGACCAGAGCACGCCAGGCGCTCCTGTCTTCCACTGCCTCCCGCAGTTTGGTCAAACTCATGCTGGTAGCTTCAAGAACACTGTCCCACCATCTCGTCCTCTGTCATCCCCTTCTCCTTGTGCCCTCCATCTTTCCCAACATCAGGGTCTTTCCCAGGGAGTCTTCTCTTCTCCTGAGGTGGCCAAAGTCTTGGAGCCTCAGCTTCACTATATGGACCTTTGTTGGCAAGGTGATGTCTCTGCTTTTTAAGATGCTGTCTAGGTTTGTCATTGCTTTTCTCCCAAGAAGCAGGCGTCTTTTAATTTCGTGGCTGCTGTCCCCATCTGCAGTGATCATGGAGCCCAAGAAAGTAAAATCTCTCACTGCCTCCATTTCTTCTCCTTCAATTTGCCAGGAGGTGATGGGACCAGTGGCCATAATCTTAGTTTTTTTTATGTTGAGCTTCAGACCATATTTTGCGCTCTCCAAAACTACAGCAGCTTTAAAAACCCATATCTCCCACCCCTAGAACTCATGAAGCTGAATGTTGGAACATTCAGGACAGAGAAGAGCATTGCAAAATTAGTAAGAGGTTGCAAATTTCATATAGAGGAGGGAGAAAGGTTGTATGTTATATAGAGGAGGGAGAAAGGTTGTTTTCTGCTGCTCCAGAGAAGCGGACACGGAGCAATGGTTCCAAACTACAAGAAAGAAGATTCCACCTAAACATTCGTAAGAACTTCCTGACAGTAAGAGCTGTTCGACAGTGGAATTTGCTGCCAAGGAGTGTGGTGGAGTCTCCTTCTTTGGAGGTCTTTAAGCAGAGGCTTGACAACCATATGTCAGGAGTGCTCTGATGGTGTTTCCTGCTTGGCAGGGGGTTGGACTCGATGGCCCTTGTGGACTATTCCAACTCTATGATTCTAAATTTCAAGGCATGTCTCTGTTTTGGGAAGTGCAGATTATGTAGATTTGCCTTTTTAGAGGCAACGGAATTAAATTTCTTGCCCTACCCTGAACTCCAGCCTGGGAATCTGTTGCCCTGCCAGGCCTGAGTCCCCAAACTCTTCACCCTGGTTGTTGGAAGAATATGGAGCCTGTTCAAGTTGTGTTGCCAGGCCTCTTTGCCCTTTCCCCTGGCAGGGGTCCTGGCCTCGCTCAGCACCCAGCCAGCACTTCCAAGGGGAAGAGGTGAGATTAACACCACGGGGTTGCTCTGTGGGAGAAGGAACTACAAAGACTCCCTCCCATGAGCTCGTTAGGGGTGTTAGGAAGATTAGAAAGGATTAGAAGCCATCAAAGGGGGGGGGAGGGAGAGGCTGGAAGGGAAAGGCTGCTTGTTTAGGGGTGGGAGAGAGGAGGTAAAACAGAGGCACAGAGCCGGAAGGTACCTAGTGGTCATCCATCCCAACCCGCTACTAAAAGGCTCTGTCACCATCCCTTGCCCTCAACCCACGTGGTCTAGGCCAGCCTCTACTACTTTATATTATTTTTAAAACATATTTTCATTGAGTTTTACATAAATTTAAATTCAAACATTAAACATCAACACCATCATTTAGGATTCCCTGAACCCTTCGACTGCCCTCCTCCGCCCTTCCATTATCAATCTTTTCCCCCCATCTGCTTCCCTTACTTTCTCTATTTTTAAAAATAACAATCCAGTTTTTCGTATATTACAAGCATTACTCAAATCCCGCCAAACATTTAGTTGTTTACAGTGTTCTCTTAGATACACCCCCCCATTCCTTCTTAAAGTTCTTCTCTTCCTGGTTTCTGATTTTCCCGGTCAATTTCGCCATTTCGGCATAGTCCAATCACCTTCACCAGCCATTCGTCTCTGGTTGGGACTTTATCTTCTTCCCATCTCTGGGCTGGTAGTATCTCGCTGCTGTCGTCATGTACAAAAATAGTCGTTCCTGCTCCTTAGCCTCTGTTACTTTAGTGCCCTCCAGATGCAGCTTCCATCAGCCCCCAGGCAGATGTTGTCGTCTAAAACATCTGGTTGTAGCCTTATTGGACTTTACCAATTGGTAGGGTGAGCGTTGCTCCCGGACAGGAGGAAGAAAGTCAAATGACACCGAGGGTTGGTTCAGAGAAAGAGTTTATTCTGCTCTCCGGATAGCAGAAGGCACTTGCGTGGTCAGCTCACAGCAAGTCCAAAGAAATGAGAAATTTCATGCAGTATATATATCCTCCAGGTAACCTCTCCACACTTCCCCAGGAATCCAGCCACGTCAGGTTATACACGCAGGTTGACATCACAGATGTTCCTGCTCTGATACTTTTAACCATAAAAGGGTGTTCCTCTTCCTGTACTCTTGACCATAAAAGGGTATTCCTGTTCCGGCACTCTTATCTTGGGGTAAGAAGGTCACCAACTCTCCTGGTGCTGTCCCGGACTAGGTCTGTGCATCAGAGTGTGGTCAGGCTGTAAGATAAGACCCAGACGTGCCATCCCTGCTCCACTGGAACAGTCAAGGCCATACATTGCCGTCACGGACTGATAAAGGAGAGCGCTTAGTTTATACAACTGGGTTGCTGTTATGCATTTGCTCAACAGCTCAAGTTAATGCATTTAACTTGGGCACCAGGTTGGCAACGGGTGGTGCAGGCTGTATCCCAGAAGAGGTAGGAGGCTCACCAGGCAGTGATGCCAGCTGGAATCTTCCTAGGAGTTTTAAAGCAGAAGTAGGATGGCCACTGGTCAGGGATGCTTTGGCTGAGATGCCTGGTATAATAATTCCAGCTGTAGACAGTTCAGCTGCCCCTCTGAGTCTGGTCCCCCTTCCTGCTAACTGATGTCCTGCATGTCACTGCAAAACTAGCTTCTCAAAGGAACAGAGTAGACACCAGTTCTATATTGCAGGTGAGCTCTGGCAAAGCTTACCTTGCTCACCCAAATCTCCCTGACTGGCCTGCCCTTGCATATACAGTGGACGCTCGGGTTGTGAATGTGATCTGTGCAGGATCACATTAAAATTGCTCCCCCCTCCCTTTGCCCTGCTTCTGAGTGCCTTTGATGACGCCCCCCCCCCCTTCTCACAGAGGATAAGGCTTGCCTTTCTCTGCAGGCTGCTGGTTGCTGCACACATTTCTGCTCCTCCGACTACGTCTCGGGCAGAATCAGGGCCCCAGGCCCTCAAATCATAAACATACATACATACCAAAAAAAGGAAAAGGGGGGAAAACCCCCACTCCCTTCTTTTCAGGTGCAGAAGCTGTCAAGAGAACAAACAGGCGTGGAGTGAAACCCCAGGAGGGATGACCTTGGCAGAGCCAGCAAAATGCAATGTTATTTCTGCGCCGGCAAAAGGCTCACAAGAGCAGCACATCTACGGTGGGGAGCCGCTGGCGGTGCAGCGATTCGGTTGTCAGACCTGGGAGACCAGGGTTCGAATCTCCACTTAGACATGAAGCTCATTGGGTGACCTTGGGCTAAGTCCCCGTTTCCTAGCCTCCAACTACCTCACAGGGTTGTTGTAAGGCTGACCCAGGGAGGAGGAGAACTCTGTAGGCCATTGTTGTTGAGTCGTTTAGTCGTGTCCGACTCTTCGTGACCCCCTGGACCAGAGCACGCCAGGCACTCCTGTCTTCCACTGCCTCCCGCAGTTTGGTCAAACTCATGCTGGTAACCTCGAAAACACTATCCAACCATCTCGTCCTCTGTCGTCCCCTTCTCCTTCTGCCCTCCATCTTTCCCAACATCAGTGTCTTCTCCAGGGAGTCTTCTCTTCTCATGAGGTGGCCAAAGTACTGGAGCCTCAGCTTCACGATCTGTCCTTCCAGTGAGCACTCAGGGCTGATTTCCTTCAGAATGGAGAGGTTTGATCTTCTTGCGGTCCATGGGACTCTCAAGAGTCTCCTCCAGCACCATAATTCAAAAGCACCAATTCTTTGGCGATCAGCCTTCTTTATGGTCCAGCTCTCACTTCCATATATCACTACTGGGTAAACCATAGCTTGAACTATACGGACCTTTGTCGGCAAGGTGATGTCTCTACTTCTTAAGATGCTCTCTAGGTTTGCCATCGCCTTTCTCCCAAGAAGCAGGCGTCTTTTAATTTCGTGACTGCTGTCACCATCTGCAGTGATCATGGAGCCCAAGAAAGTAAAATCTCTCACTGCCTCCATTTCTTCCCCTTCTATTTGCCAGGAGGTGATGGGCCCAGTGGCCACGATCTTCGTTTTTTTGATGTTGAGCTTCAGACCATATTTTGCGCTCTCCTCTTTCACCCTCATTAAAAAAGGAGAGCGCAAAATATGGTCTGAAGCTCAACATAAAAAAACACACGAAGATCATGGCCACTGGTCCCATAGGCCACACTGGCCCTTAAAAGTATTATATGATTCATTGCATTTGTGCCCCGCCTTGTTCTCCAAGGAGCTCAAAGTGGTGCAGATGTGTGCTTTTCCCTTCCTCGTTTAATTTCTACAACAACCCTGCAAGGTAGGTGAGGCTAATTGCTATAGCACACAAGCCATGAAGGGACTCACCTACCTCACAGGGTTGTTGTGAGGATTAAATGAGGAGGGCATGAACTGTGCATGCTACCACGAGCTCTTTGGAGGAGAATAATAATAATAATAATAATCTGACTAGGTTGCCCAGCCCTTCTGGGAGCTTGAGGGATATGAATTCAACAGTGTGATGCAGCAGCAAAAAAAGCTAATGCTATTCTAGGCTGCATAATAATAATAATAATAATAATAATAATAATAATAATAATAATAATAAATGGGCTCAGGGCGGCTAACAACAATCAAAATAATCCAACATTCTAAAAACATTCATTATAAAATTAATTAAAATCAAATTAATGGCAACCATTAAGCAACATTCTGTGCAGATTGCCAGAGGAGGGGGTCAGGCTGCGCCCTGATCCAAGGCCTGGTGGAACAGGCCCTGCGGAAAGATGTCAGGTCCTGCAGGGCCCTAGTCTCTTGTGACAGAGCGTTCCACCAGATTGGAGCCGCAGCCGAGAAGGCCCTGGCTCTAGTTGAGGCCAGCCTAACCTCTCTGTGGCCTGGGATCTTCAGGATGTTTTTATTTGAAGACTGTAAGTTCCTCCATGGGGCATTCCAGGAGAGGCAGTCCCGTAGGTCCGAGGGTCCTAGGCCGTATAGGGCTTTAAAGGTTAAAAACAGCACCTTAAACCTGATCCTGTACTCCACCGGGAGCCAGTGCAGCTGGTATAGTACCGGATGGATATGATCTCGTAGCGAAGACCCCATAAGGACTCTCGCCGCGGCATTCTGCACCAGCTGGAGTTTCTAGGTCAGTCTCAAGGGCAGCCCCATGTAGAGCGAGTTACAATAATCCAGTTTGGAGGTGACCGTCGCATGGATCACAGTGGCTAGGTCAGGGCGAGAGAGGTAAGGAGCCAACTGCTTAGCTTGGCGGAGATGGAAAAATGCCGCCTTTGTTATAGCTGTAATCTGCGCCTCCATGGAGAGGGAGGTATCGAAGATTACACCCAAGCTCTTAACGGACGATGCTGGCACTAATTGCACCCCCGCAAGAGATGGGAGTTGCCCCCTCAATCCCATATCGCCCCGTCCCAGCCAGAGGACCTCTGTCTTCGAAGGATTTAACTTCAACCGGCTCCCACGTAACCATCCAGCCACAGCTTCCAGACATCTGGTCAGTGCGTCTGGGGCCGAGTCAGGATGGCCATCCATCAACAGATAGAGTTGGGTGTCATCGGCATACTGATGGCAACCCAGCCCAAAACTCCGGACAAGCTGGGCGAGGGGGCGCATAAAGATGTTAAAAAGCATCAACAGAAGTCTAGTGTCCAGATCAAGGGAAGTCATAGTCCCACTCTCTTCTGCCTTGATCAGACCAAACATGGAATACTGTGTCCGGTTCTGGGCACCACAATCTAAGAAGGATGTTGACAAACTAGATGGTGTGCTGAGGAGGGCGACCAAGATGATCAGGGGTCTAGAAGCCAAGCCTGATGAGGAACGGTTGAAGGAGTTGGGTATGTTTAGCCTGGAAAAGAGGAGACTGAGAGGAGATAGGATCTTCAAATATTTCAAGGGCTGTCACATGGAAGAGGGAACAAGCTTGTTTTCTCCTGCTCTGGAGGGTAGGACTCGAACCCATGGCTTCAAGTCACAAGAAAGGAGATTCTGTCTAAACATCAAGAGGGACCTCCTGATGGTAACATCCATTCAACAGTGGGGAACGGTCTTTCTCGGGAGGTGGTCGACTCTCCTTCCATGGAGGTTTTAAAGCAGAGTTTGGGTGGCCATCTGCCATGGATGCTTTAGCTGAGATTGCTGCATTTCGGGGGTTGGACTAGATGACCTTTGGGTGTGCCTTCCAACTCTATGATTCTATGAAATGCAATCAATCGATACAAATAAGTGAGAGCAGGGTCCTACACAATACATTACTCATCACCCATGGATTCTGAAAAGGCTGCCAACTGACCAGGGCAAAAGCTGAACCAGGCTTGCTTTTGTATCCCCAGTTGGTAGGCCATTGTGCCAAAAATCAGCAGGTAACTCTTTTGAGAAGAACCACCGTCTCCTAAAGTCTGCAGCTTAATCTGCTCTTGAAAGACACAGGTGCACACACCCCCTGAAATAGCTGGCAACCTCATCGTTGAATGTGGAGGGTTCTTTTACCTGTTATCACTCTTCCAGGTAAGGAAAGTGCCCGTATCTCTGGGCCTCTGAGCTTAGCATCTCCAACCGTGGGGGAAAGGGTTCAAGTTACCATTTGCGGCTTTGTGGTCATGTCAGGCTTCAGGTGAACAAGTGCATTCTCCTTGCCTTTGGAAAGAGAACCGCCTTGCCATCAAAGGCCAAAAAAACGAAAAAGGAGAGAGTTACTAGATGATGGTTGGGTCCCTTCCAATCCTACAATTCTTTGATTCTATGACCGTGCTCCAGAAAGAGGATGGCAGGCTTGTGGGGTCATCTCCATATTGCTATTTCTTTCCCTGAGTATATTCTGCAATGTATCATCGGTGCAAAAATTGCATGTTCGTTGTGGATTTATCTTCTTTCTTCAACAGCAATTTCGTTGGACTGGTCATGTTGCCTGATTATTATCTTCCAAAGCAACTACTCTTCAGTGGATGCTCAGGTTGCAAACGTGATCCGTACGCGATGTACGTTCGCAACCTGCAGTGTTTACAACCCGTGTTTGTGTGTCTTTGTATGCGCGGGTTGCGATTTAGCGCTTCTGCGCATGCACCACCGCCGAAACCCGGAAGTAACCCATTCTGGTACTTCCGGATTTTGGCGGTCCGCAACCAGAAAATACACAACCTGAAGCTGCTGTAACCTGAGGTATGACTGTATTCCAAACTTAAAAATGTAAAGTATAATGTTGGTGGTCAACAAAAGAGATTTAAAGACTCTCTCAAGGCAAACCTTTAAAAATGTAGTATAAACACCAACAACTGGGAAACATTGGCCTGCGAGTGCTCCAGTTGGAGAACAGCCTTTACCGAAGGTGTCATGGGATTTGAAGACACTCGAACTCAGGACGCAAGGGAGAAACATGCTAAGAGGAAGGCACGCTTGGCAAATCCACACCGTGATCAACTCCCGCCCAGAAACCAATGTCCCCACTGTGGAAGGAAGTGTGGTTCCAGAATTGACCTCCACTTTCATTTTATGGAAACACTGTGAAAACCATGTTCATGGAAGACCATCTTACTTTTAGATGTCTTCTAAAAGTCAGATAGTTCTTTATTTCCTTGGCATCTGGTGGGAAGGCGTTCCACAGGGAGGGCACCACCACCGAGAAGGCCCTCTGCTCGCTTCCCTGTAACTTGGCTTCTTGCAGGGTGGGAACCGCCAGAAGGCCCTCGGAGCTGGACCTCAGTGTCCGGGCTGAATGATGAGGATGGAGATGCTCCTTCAGGTCTACTGGGCCTTTGAGGGCGTTTAGGGCTTTCAAGGTCAGCACCAACATTTTGAATTGTGCTTGGAAATGTACTGGGAGCCAATATCAGTCTTTCAGGACTGGTGTGATATGGTCTCAGCAGCCACTCCCAGTCACCAGTCTAGCTGCCGCGTTCTGGATTAGTTGCAGTTTCCGAGTCACCTTCAAAGGTCGCCCCACGTAGAGCGCATAGCAGTAGTCCAAGCGGGAGAGAACCAGAGCATGCACCACTCTGGCGAGACAGTCTGCCAGCAGGGAGGGTCTCATCCTGCGTACCAGATGGAGCTGGCAGACAGCTGCCCTGGACACAGAACTGACCTGCGCCTCCATGGACAGCCCAGGCTGCGCACCTGGTCCTTCAGGGGCACAGTTATCCCATTCAGGACCAGGACAACACTTTGGTGGTCCTGAGCCTCAAGGAGGTTAGAATGGTTTCAACTAGGGCCAGGGCCTTTTCAGCACTGGCCCCGACTTGGTGGAACGCTTTGTCACAAGGGACTAGAGCCCTGTGGGACTTGACATCTTTCTGCAGGGCCTGCATAACAGAGCTGTTCCGCCTGGCCTTTGGTTTGGACTCAGTCTGACCCTTATGTTTCCCTCCCCTTATGGTCTTGATCTATGGGCTACTATTAAAATGAGGCTGCATTTTAAATTATATTTTAACCTGTATTTTAAATTGGTTTTTAAAAATATTGTAATTTTACTGGTGTTAGCCGCTCTGAGCATGGTTCTGGCTGGGGAGGGCGTGGTATAAAAAAATATATATTATTATTATTATTAACAGGAAGCAGGTAAAATGCAGAGTCTGTGCTCAGACTTCAGGACCTCGGAGAGCTCCCAGGGTGAGACGTGCTACTGGCTACAACAGAAAGCTGGAGATGAACGGAGCCTACAAGTACCAACAAGCATGGGCAACCTGCGGCCCTCAGGATGTGACTGGACTACAACTCCCATGATCCCTGCCCATGCTGGCTGCAGGGGCTGATGGGAATCCCGCAACACAATTGCCTTAAAGAGACGGCACTCCCAAAGAGAGAGATGTCTACAGGGGTGGACAAGCTCTGATGGGCAAGCTCAGTAGCCTAATCACCACCGGGGGAAACTCTGCACATGCTCAGAGGCTCACGGTTGTCGTCATTTTCACTCCATGCGGTCCCAAGCCGATTCTCCGCATTCAGAACATTTAAAAAAACCCAGAAACCCAGCACCCAAAGCTCAGCAGGCCTGTGATCCGCAGAGTGGCAAGAGCCATTATCTGCCTGGGAAAGGAAGGCAGTTTTAATAGGCATAATCCTCCCTTTGCATCTTGACTCTCGCAGGCCCCTGGCAATCTCCAAAACCTCTGCGTAATGTACCTTTTATTCCATTTCAGGGATAAAGCCGCGAAGCTGGTGGTTTGGCGGGAGGTGGAGGGCGGGGGGGGGGGGAGAACACAAAACACTAAAAGCATCTCTCCTCCTCTGCAACCTGCTTTCTCTCTCCTTTCCCTCCTCCTCTAGATTTAGAGTCTCCTTATCGCACATCATCAGTTGCCAAAGCTCCTTAGAGCTAGGCTGGCAGAAGACTGGCAGCTCGGGTCTTGGAGGCACATATCTCCGGGTCGGAGAGCAGGGAGGGAGGGAGGGGCGTGAGAGCTGGTTGCAGGCTGGAGGCATAGGAATTGTACAGTTCGAGGGGGACCCAAAGGTCATCTAGCCCAACCCCCTGCAGTGCAGGGATGGGAGCTAAGGATAGAATAGAATAGAATTTATTATTTATACCCCGCCCATCTGGCTGGGTTTCCCCAGCCACTCTGGGCGGCTTCCAACAAAGTATTAAAATACAGTGGTCTGTTGAACATTAAAAGCTTCCCTAAACAGGGCTGCCTTCAGATGTCTTCTAAAAGTCTGGTAGTTGTTGTTCTCTATCTGGTGGGAGGGCATTCCACAGGGTGGGTGCCACCACCAAGAAGGCCCTCTGCCTGGTCCCCTGTAACTTCACTTCTCGCAATGAGGGAACCTCCAGAAGGTCCTCGGCTCTAGACCTCAGTGTTTGGGTAGAATGATGGGGGTGGAGACGCTCCTTCAGATATACTGGGCGTTTGAGGCCGTTTAGGGCTTTCAAGGTCAGCACCAACATTTTGAATTGTGTCCAGAAACGTACTGGGAGCCAATGTAGGTCTTTCAAGACCGGTGTTATGTGGTCTCGACGGCCACTCCCAGTCAGCAGTCTAGCTGCTGCATTCTGGATTAGTTGTAGTTTCCAGGTCACCTTGAAAGGTAGCCCCACGTAGAGCGCATTGCAGTAGTCCAAGCGGGAGATAACCAGAGCATGCACCACTCTGGCCAGACAGTCCGTGGGCAGGTGGGGTCTCATCCTGTGTACCAGATGGAGCTGGTGGACAGCTGCCCTGGACGCAGAATGGACCTGCGCCTCCATGGACAGCTGTGAGTCCAAAATGACTCCCAGGCTGCGCACCTGGTCCTTCAGGGACACAGTTGCCCCATTCAGGACCAGGGAGTCCTCCACACCCGCCCACCCCGTCCCCCAAAAACAGTACTTCTGTCTAGAGCATGCACCATTCTGGCGAGACAAGTCTGTGGGCAGGGAGGGTCTCATCCTGCGTACCAGATGGAGCTGATAAACAGCTGCCCTGGACACAGAATCCCCATTTGAGTCTTAGCCCCCAAGGTTTCCCTACTTCTCCGCCATCTCCGTACCAGCCACACACCCCCCCCCAGCTCCAACCCCAGCCCCCTTGTGGGCTTAGTCGTGATGGTCTGGGATCGGCACAGCAGCTCTTCCGCTGGGCCTGACATGCTTTGACTCGAAACCAGCGCCTGATAAAAGCGAGAGGGGTTGTCGACAAACAGAGCTGCCAGAGAAATCCTCCTTGCGGAGTTTGTGAGTTGCCTGCTAATTCCTCCTCCACAGACACAGGTGGGCCAGCCAAGCGAGGGGGGAGCTGGCTCAGAACCTGTTTGCTGCAGAAAGGCTGTGGAATCACAGAGATGGCAGGGGGCCCCATCTAGTCCAGGGGGCAGCAAACGTGATCAGCAGGGGGCCAGTCCACTGTCCCTCAGACCTTGTGGGGGGCCGGACTATACAGTGGTACCTCGGGTTAAAGACGCTTCAGGTTACAGACTCCGCTAACCCAATTACCTCGGGTTCAGAACTTTGCTTCAGGATGAGAACAGAAATCGTGTGGTGGCAGCGGGAGGCCAAAGTGGTGCTTCAGGTTAAGAACAGTTTTAGGTTAAGAACCTAAACAGAACGAATTAAGTACTTAACCCGAGGTACCACTGTATTTTGAAATCAAAAACAAAAATGAATTCCTATGCCCCACAAATAACCCAGAGATGCTTTTTAAATAAAAGGACACATTCTACTCATGTAAAAACACGCTGATTCCTGGACTGTCCATGGGCCGGATTTAGAAGGCGGTTGTTGAAAAAGTTTGCTGACCCCTGTGATGGTCTATGCCAGGGGTCAGCAACCTTTTTCAGCCGTGGGCCAGTCCACCGTCCCTCAGACCATGTGGGGGGCCGGACTATTTTTTTTGGGGGGGAGGAACGAATTCCTATGCCCCACAAATAACCCAGAGATGCATTTTAAATAAAAGGACACATTCTACTCATGTGAAAACATGCTGATTCCTGGACTGCTCAAGGGCCGAATTTCGAAGGCGATTGGTGAAAAAGTTTGCTGACCCCTGTGATAGACTATACCGAAATGGCAAAGATGACCATTTGACTCAGGCAACAAGATGACAAGGAATTCAGCCAAGAGTGTGAAAATAGAATATCTTAAAGACCACTGTGTATATAGTACTTTAAAAAGTCAACAGGATTGTTGTAACACTTATAATGTAATATGGCTTAAGGTAAAAAAAGGATGCAAAAAGGGGGGGGGATGGAAACCAGGGGTGGGGAGTCTGAGGGATTTAAGTAATCCCAGAAGTGTAGAAATTGAAAATGATGTGAATGTATAAGAATATTGTTTAAAAAATGAAAATAAAATATATATATTTTTTAAAAAAGAGCGGGACATTCTGGGATCCCATCAGAAACTGGGGCGGCTTCTGTAAATTCAGAACTGTCCCTGGAAAAGACAGAGACTGGGGAGGATCTCCAGTCCTTCCTCTCTCAGGTGAGGAAACACAGGGGGGGGGGAGAACCACCTTGAAAGGAAGATAAAATACAATAATATACGAGCATAGGCTGGGCCCTGGATTTCATTGTCTCTCCCTCTCTCACACACACCACCACCCTGCCCAACACATCTATCTCCGATGGAAAACGCGGAGAGAAAAATTATTTATACACATGACAAAGAAATCAATGCGGGAAAATGAAGGGGGCCCAGAAATCTATTTGCTGCAGAGTCCTGAGTGACAGGCAGAGGTTGTCAATGGGGGGGACGGGACTTTGGCTCTCCCAGGGGAAAAGAAAAAGGCTTCATTTTGGCCACTGCCGCTTAGCCTTAGAACCGAGAGGCGTTCGGGGAGCCCAGGCGCACTCCTGCCCTTGCGCCGCGATGATGACTGATCCGTTCTGGCAACCTCCGCTTACAATCGGCAGAGGGCTGATATTAGCTGCCATACCCATTATTTTCCTCTTAGATGTAATTATAGGAGCGCCTTCCCACTGAACAGGGCTGATCCCCTCCCCTCCAGAGCTCTCCCCGAGAAGTTTCCGTCTCATTAAAATCGTGCGCTGGGAACGCAGGGAAAGGAGAGGGCTGGGAATCTGTCTCCGGAGGTGCCACAGATCTGTGCATAACTGTCAACTTTTCCCTTTTCTTGCGAGGAATCCTATTCGGAATAAGGGTAAAAGGTAAAGGGACCCCTGTCCATTAGGTCCAGTCGTGGCCGACTCTGGGGTTGTGGCGCACATCTCGCTTTACTGGCCGAGGGAGCCGGCATACAGCTTCCGGGTCATGTGGCCAGCAGGACTAAGCCGCTTCTGGTGAACCAGAGCAGCTCACGGAAATGCTGTTTACCTTAATGTAGTTGTAGTTTCTGGGTCACCTTCAAAGGTAGCCCCACATAGAGCGCATTGCAGTAGTCCAAGCGAGAGATAACCAGAGCATGCACCACTCTGGCAAGACAGTCTGCGGGCAGGGAGGGTCTCATCCTGCGTACCAGATGGAGCTAGTGGACAGCTGTCCTGGACACAGAATTGACTTGCACCTCCATGGACACCAGTGAGTCCAAAATGACTCCCAGGCTGCCCACCTGGTCCTTCAGGGGCACAGGTACCCCATTCAGGACCAGGGAGTCCTCCATACCAGCCCACCCTCTGTCCCGCAAGAACAGTCCTTCTGTCTTGTCAGGATTCAGCCTCAATCTGTTACCCGCCATCCACCCTCCAACAGCCTCCAGACACTCACACAGGACCTTCACCCCCTTCACTGGTTGTGAATTGAAAGAGAGGTAGAGCTGGGTATCATCTGCATACTGATGAACACCCAGCCCAAACCCCCTGATAATCTGCTCTGTTGGATGTCCACTTATTCTAGTGCCACAAGGGAGATTGTTTCACCTTTCCAGCCTCTTTCCCCGTCCATTGAATAAATTTATAAGCTTCTCTTGTGTCACCTCAAACTCGCCTTTTGTTGTTGTTGTTTAGTCGTTTAGTGGTGTCCGCCTCTTTGTGACCCCCTGGACCAGAGCACGCCAGGCACTCCTGTCCTCCACTGCCTCCCGCAGTTTGGTCAAACTCATGCTGGTAGCTTCGAGAACACTGTCCCACCATCTCGTCCTCTGTCGTCCCCTTCTCCTTGTGCCCTCCATCTTTCCCAACATCAGGGTCTTTTCCAGGGAGTCTTCTCTTCTCCTGAGGTGGCCAAAGTCTTGGAGCCTCAGCTTCAGGATCTGTCCTTCCAGTGAGCATTCAGGGCTGATTTCCTTCAGAATGGAGAGGTTGGATCTTCTTGCAGTCCATGGGACTCTCAAGAGTCTCCTCCAGCACCAGAATTCAAAAGCATCCATTCTTCGGCGATCAGCCTTCTTTATGGTCCAGCTCTCACTTCCATACATTACTACTGGGAAAACCATGGCTTTAACTATACGGACCTTTGTTCACAAGGTGATGTCGCCTTTACCTTAAACCAAAAAGTCCTGAACACCACAACCATTCTTCACTGGGGGCTCGTTCCATTCTCAATTTGGTTGATTTTTCCTGAACCTTTTCCAACTCTGCAATATCCTTTTTGAGGTGAGGCGACCACAACTGTATGCAGTATTCCAAATGAGGATGCACCCTAGATTTGCATAATGCCATTATGATACCAGCAGCTTGATTTTCAGTTCCTTTCCCAATGATCCTTCGCATGGAATTTGCCGTTTCTTTTTACGGCTTCGGCACACAGGGTCGGCCTCTTCATCAAGCGAGCTGCTATGACTCCAGGGCTCGTTCCTGGTGCGTCACCTCCAGTTCAGACCCAATGAGTGTACATGTGAAAGCAAGGGAATTCTTCCCCAAAATGCCTCACTTTGCATTTGTTTACACTGAATTGCCTTTGACATTTTACTGCCCATTCACTCAGTTTGGAGAGGCCTTTTCAGATCTCTCTGCAATCTCTTTTTGCTCCAGTGGCCCTGAACAACTGATCACAATGCATTGCAAGAGAAAGACATCTGCAGCTACCATCCTAGCAAAGGGATTGCTCCAAAGTAAAAACAGAGGCTAACCTTTGGAACTCCTTGCAGTTACATATCAAGCAGGAACCATCTCTGTTGCTTCTTTTAGCACTTTTCCTCCTTAAAGCTTCATACACTTCTTCTTCTTCTTCTTCTGTGGCGATCCCTCATAGCAGAGTAAGATTGTCTTCCATAAACATGATTTTCACAGTGAGTCTGTAAGTGACTATGGAGGCCAATTCTGGATCCACATGTCCTTCCACAGTGGGGACATTGGTTTCTGGTCAGGAGTTGATCACAGTGTGGATTTGCCAAGCGTGCCTTCCTCCTAGCATGTTTCTCCTTTGCGTCCTGAGTTCGAGTGTCTTCAAAGCCCGTGACACCTTTGGTCAAGGCTGTTCTCCAACTGGAGCGCTCACAGGCCAGTGTTTCCCAGTTGTCGGTGTTTATACTACAGTTTTTTAGATTTGCCTTGAGACAGTCTTTAAACCTCTTTTGTTGACCACCAGCATTACGCTTTCCATTTTCAATTTTGGAATAGAGTAGTTGCTTTGGAAGACGATCATCAGGCATCCGCATAACATGACCAGTCCAACGAGGTTGATGTTGAAGAATCATTGCTTTGACACTGGTGATCTTTGCTTCTTCCAGTACACTGGCATTAGTTCGCCTGTCTTCCCAAGTGATGTGCAGGATTTTTCGGAGACACCATTGATGGAATCTTTTGAGAAGTTGGAGATGACGTTTATAAGTGGTCCATGTTTCACAAGCATATAGTTGGTAGTTGCAATAGCTTTGTAAACAAGCATTTTGGTTTCCCTGTGAATGTCCCAGTCCTCAAACACTCTGCACTTCAATCGGCAGAAAGCCGCACTCACAGAGCTCAGGCAATGCTGGATTTTGGCATCAATGTTGGCCCTTGTGGAAAGATAACTGCCCAGGTAGGAGAAGCGATTGACATTTTCCAACGTTGCACCACTGAGTTGGATTTGTGGTGCTGCAGAGGGGTTATTTTGTACTTGTTGGTGCAGCACTTTGGTTTTTTGGATGTTGAGCGACAGGCCAAGCTTTTCGTAAGCTTATGCGAAGCTACACACACACACACACACACACACACACACACACACACACACAATGATATGAAGCAAGAAATTACAAGCTCCTCTTTCAACAAGGTTTCTGAGTGTCGAATGATTTCGCCCCAATCGATAAATGGCTTGGATTTGAAATGGCTTTTTATCTATGTGACTGTTTTTAACTGTCTTTTTATATGTGCAACGGTCTTTAATCGCTTCTACATCTGCAATTGATTTAACTGACTTTATATATGGTTTTATCGTACTGCAAAATCGCTTCGAGAGGCTTCGTAGAAAGTGATTCTTAAGTGAAATCAAGAACCCACAGAAGAGCAACAAGCTGAATCAACAAAAATCTCAGGTTCTTAAAAGCTTAACTCTGGAAGGGCGACGCAAGAGGTAAGGGGGTTCAGAAAGTTCTTTCTTGTGTTTAGTCGGAATCTCTTGTCATTTGTATCCACTGGAGATGCAAGAAACAAGAGCGCTCTATCTTCCATGTGACAGCCATTCAAACTGCTGTCGCATAACCTCTCAGTCTTCTCTTCTCCAGGCTAAACAGACATAACTCCTTCAACCATTTCTCACAAGGCTTGGTTTCCTAAACCCTTGATTATCTTGCCCACCCTCCTCTGCCCACATTCTACCTTGTCAACATCCTTCTTAAATTGTGGTGCCCAGAACTGGACACAGTATTCCAGGTGTGGCCTGATCAAGGCAGAATAGAATGGGACTATTACTTCTCTTAGGGACGCGGGTGGCGCTGTGGGATAAACCACAGAGCTTAGGACTTGCCGATCAAAAGGTCGTCGGTTTGAATCCCCACGACAGGGTGAGCTCCCGTTGCTCGGTCCCTGCTCCTGCCAACCTAGCAGTTTGAAAGCATGTCAAAGTGCAAGTAGATACAGTGGCGTAGCGTGGGTTGTCAGCACCTTGGGCAAGGCAAGTAATTTGCGCCCCCTAACCCGTGGATTTGCGCCCCCTAACCCGTGGATTTGCCCTAACCCCAGATGTTGCGCCCGGTGCGGCCGGCCCCCCCTGCACCCCCCACGCTACGCCACTGAGTAGATAAATAGGTACCACTCCGGCAGGAAGGGAAACGGTGTTTCCGTGCGCTGTTCTGGCTCTCCAGAAGTGGCTTAGTCATGCTGGCCACATGACCCGGAAGCCGTACACCGGCTCCCTCGGCCAGTAAAGCGAGATGAGCACCGCAACCCCAGAGTCAGTCACGAATGGACCTAATGGTCAGGGTTCCTTTACCTTTACCTTTTTATTACCTCCCTTGATCAGGACACTGGACTTCTGTTGATGCAGCCTAAAATTGCATTAGCTTTTTTTGCTGCTGCTTCACACTGTTGACTCATGTTAAGCTTGTGGGCTACTACAAGATCAGGCATAGGCAAACTCGGCCCTTCAGATGTTTTGGGACTACAACTCCCATCATCCCTAGCTAACGGGACCAATGGTCAGGGATGATGGGACCTGTAGTCCCAAAACACATGCAGGGCTGAGTTTGCCTATGCCTGCGCTAGATCCTTACCCCATGGACTGCTGCCAAGCCATGTGTCCCCCATTCTATATTTGTGCACCTGGTTCTTCCTGCCTGAGTGTAGAAACTTACATTTGCCCCCGTTGAAATTTATTTTGTTAGTTTGGGTTCAGTTCTCCAACCTGTTGAAGTCATCTTGAATCCTGATTCTACCTTCGGGGTATTAGTTACCGCTCCCAGTTTGGTGCCATCTGCAAACTTGATGCGCATCCACTCAATTCCTTAACTCAAGTTGTTTATAAAAACATTGAACAACAAGGGGCCCAGGACAGAACCCTGTGGCACCCCACTGGTCACTTTCCCCCAGGATGATGAGAACCTGTTAGTGAGCTTGGTCAGTCAACCAGCTACAAATCCATCGGACAGTAAGATCATCTAGCCGACGTCTGACCACCATGTCTGCAAGAACATCAAGGAAGACTTGGCTGAAAGCCTGAATGGTGGTGCATGCTCTGGTTATCTCCCATTTGGGCTACTGCAATGCGCTCTGTGTGGGGCTACCTTTGAAGGTGACCCGGAAACTGCAACTAATCCAGAATGCGGCAGCTAGACTGGTGACTGGGAGCAGCTGCCAAGACCACATAACTCCGGTCTTGAAAGACCTACGTTGGCTCCCAGGACGTTTCCAGGCACAATTCAAAGTGTTGGTGCTGACCTTGAAAGCCCTAAACAGCCTCGGTCCAGTATATCTGAAGGAGCGTCTCCACCCCCATTGTTCTACCCGGACACTGAGGTCCAGCTCCGAGGGCCTTCTGGCAGTTCCCTCACCGTGAGAAGCCAAGTTACAGGGAACCAGGCAGAGGGCCTTCTTGGTGGTGGCGCCCGCCCTGTGGAACGCCCTCCCACCAGATGTCAAAGAGAACAACAACTACCAGACTTTTAGAAGACATCTGAAGGCAGCCCTGTTTAGGGAAGCTTTTAATGTTTGATGCATTACGGTATTTTAATATTTTGTTGGAAGCTGCCCAGAGTGGCTGGGGAAGCCCAGCCAGATGGGCGGGGTATAAATATATTTTTTATTATTATTATTATTATTATTATTATTATTATTATTATTATTATTATTATTAAGATATGCTACATCTACAGCATTCCCCGGTCTACCAAGCTTGTAACTCTATCAAAAACAGAAATGAGATTAGACTGACATGACTTGTTCTTCAGAAACCTAGGCTTCATCCAAGCCATTTATAAAGTCATTTTCAGGGGGTAGTATTTGGGTTCCTCAGCAATGACATTTGGGGGTACAAGAAAGACAACCTCTGAAAAGCTGCCAAACAGATTTAATATTCCTAATGAATGCAGAGCATTCATTTCATACTGGGGCTTTCCCCTTTCATGATATCGAGACAAACGCTAATTGCTGGCAGCCACCCATTTCGCAACACGCTCCCAGACTCGGGGCTTGAAAATCCTCATTTTTAAATCCACATCTTTTAATCTGCAATTAATGAATTAATTGATTGAGCAGCTGATTAATCCCATTAACGCTCCCGAGCCTTGATTCCAGCCGCCGCAGCTCGGTGCAAAAGGAAACGCTTGCCCAGCTGGGATAAAACTTCATTTCCCAAAGAGTGGGGTCTTCTCCCTCGTCGTCGCCCCCCCCCCCCCCCAATAATGCTCAAGTCCATGTTTGGGGACACCAGAGAACAAAAGTAATATTGAATTACCCACCCAAATGGAAGTGTTTCCTTGGGGCTTGACTTAATTAGTCCATATGCCACTTCCCTCCAGTGGCTTCCAATTAGGAAGATCTTTTGCAGGAGGATAATGTAACAAACCAACCCAGTCTCCGAGCGGCAGGAAAATCTAAGGGTTCCAGGGTTTGGTTTCCTTGGACCCAAAGTCAGCACAGACTGTGGTGTCTTTAGGATATAAAGGTAGAGGTAAAGGCCCCTTGTGAGGATGAATTAAAGAACCTTTTAATGAGGGTGAAAGAGGAGAGTGCAAAATATGGTCTGAAGCTCAACATCAAAAAAACGAAGATCATGGCCACTGGTCCCATCACCTCCTGGCAAATAGAAGGGGAAGAAATGGAGGCAGTGAGAGATTTGACTTTCTTGGGCTCCATGATCACTGCAGAGGGTGACAGCAGTCACGAAATTACCGTACAAGAAGCCTGCTTCTTGGGAGAAAAGCAATGACAAACCTAGACAGACCTAGACAGCATCTTATGGCAAACCTAAACCTAGACACCATCTTAAAAAGCAGAGACATCACCTTGCCAACAAAGGTCCGTATAGTTAAAGCTATGGTTTTCCCAGTAGTGATGTATGGAAGCGAGAGCTGGACCATAAAGAAGGCTGATCGCCGAAGAATGGATGCTTTTGAATTCTGGTGCTGGAGGAGACTCTTGAGAGTCCCATGGACTGCAAGAAGATCAAACCTCTCCATTCTGAAGGAAATCAGCCCTGAGTGCTCCCTGGAAGGACAGATCATGAAGCTGAGACTCCAATACTTTGGCCACCTCAGGAGAAGAGAAGACTTCCTGGAAAAGACCCTGATGTTGGGAAAGATGGAGGGCGCAAGGAGAAGGGGACGACGGAGGACGAGATGGTTGGACAGTGTTCTCAAAGAAACCAGCATGAGTTTGACCAAACTGCGAGAGGCAGGGGAAGACAGGAGTGCCTGGTGTGCTCTGGTCCATGGGGTCACGAAGAGTTGGACATGACTAAACGACTAAACAACAACAAAGGACCCCTGGACGGTTAAGTCCAGTCAAAGGTGGCTATGGGGTTGTGGCGCTCATCTCATTTTCAGGCCGAGGGAGCCGGCGTTTGTCCACAGACAGCTGTTCTAAGAAAAAACCTTTTCCCTTATGGGGTACCCAAGAGCCCATACAGAGTCCTTTTGTATGTTCTCTACCGGTAGGAGAAAATAACAGAGGCCAACCAGAGAATATTGAGAAGCAAAGCACAATGTGGGGGAAACCATGAAGCCAGCCCATGCCTCTACAGAGCTCCATCCTTATTTCAGACATTGTGATATCCATATATTGCAATGTTTAGCTGGTAGGTAAAGATAAAGGACCCCTGGACGGTTAAGTCCATTCAAAGGAGACTATGGGGTTGTGGCGCTCATCTTGCTTTCAGGCCGAGGGAGCCAGCGTTTGTCCACAGACAGCTTTCCGGGTCATGTGTCCAGCAGGACTAAACTGCTTCTGGCGCAACGGGACACTGTGACGGAAACCAGAGTGCATGGAAACACCATTTACCTTCCTGCTGGAGTGGTACCTATTTATCTGCTTGCACTGGTGTGCTTTCGAACTGCTAGGTTGGCAGGAGCTGGGATAGAGCAATGGAGCTCATTCTGTCGCAGGGATTTGAACCGCCAACCTTCCGATCAGCAAGCCCAAGAGGCTCAGTGGTTTAGACCACAGCGCCACCCACGTACACCTCAAGTGTCAACAGCTAGGGTGAAGGGATGTGTCCCCAGATGGGCACCAAACACACCTCTGTGGGGAGGGAGTTATGCAGCTAAGGAACCACCACAGCAAAGGTCTTTCCCCAAGCTCTCAGGGCAGAGGAACTACCAGAAGGGCTGATCTCAGCACCTGAGAATGTCTGTAAGGAAGGATATGGTCTTTCAGGTATTTTGGCCCTGGGTCCATCAGGGCTTTAAAAATGAGCACCTTGAATGAGGCCTGGGAACAGACTGGCAACCAAGTGTGACTGTCTCAACAACAGGGGTTATATCAGATCTAAATCTCTTATCTGCCTAGTGTATGCATTTTAATTTACTTCTGCTTCCCCCTATCTAGGCAGATCTGCAATGGAGATTCTCTGGTACTAATCATGCCCGCCGGGAGCGACCGCCCAGTTGACACTGAGTACATTTCCCCTCCTGAGGGACGAGGGAGAAGCATTCATTAAGTTCACAGCTCCCAATCTGTCTTGCCTCTTTTGCAAGGCAAGCAACCTGCACTGGCTGGCACTGAGAACACTCTAGAAGAAGAGGTGTTTGGATTTGATATCCCGCTTTATCACTACCCGAAGGAGTCTCCAAGCGGCTAACATTCTCCTTTCCCTTCCTCCCCCACAACAAACACTCTGTGCGGTGAGTGGGGCTGAGAGACTTCAGAGAAGTGTGACTAGCCCAAGGTCACCCAGCAGCTGCAGGTGGAGGAGCGGGGAATCGAACCCGGTTCACCAGATTACGAGTCTACCGCTCTTAATCACTACACCACACTGGCTCTCAATTCCTGGAAGCTCCAAGTTGAGCAAAAGGTCCCGGCAGCTGTGCCTCCTTCCTTGGCTCTCCATGCCAAAAGGTGACTAGAATCACCATCCCTTCCTCTCCTGCAGCTGCCACTCAGCCAGAGTTTTCCTTGGCCTCGCTGCGCCTCCTGGCACTTGCCACTGCTGGCTAATTAGGAGCAGCCGGGGCAAATCAAACCAGCCAGGCTTTTCCAATAAAGCGCACACAGCACAGGAAGAAGCATCAAGCCAGCCGAGAGACAGAGTGGTGCCATCCCCAAGGTAGGTGGAAAAGACCCAGCCAGGCCGCCGCACAGAACTACCAACTTTCCCAGCACTGAGTAGGAAGGTCTCTTGTGGAAAAACTGGTCCTTGCTGTGACCACTGTGGGAACAGGATGCTGGGCTAGATTGGCCATTGGCTTGATCCAGCAAGGCTCTGATACAACTGAGCACACCGAAAGGTGTCTTCTTCAGGAGCTCTCCGGGGTCCTGACACCTCACATAGACAGCTGGGCTTCTATAGGAGCTCTCCAAGGTGCTGCAATTCCACTTATACAACTGAACACACCAAATGGTGTCTTTTCGGGAGCTTTCCAAGGTCCTGAATCCATCATATCACACAAACACACACACACACACACACACACACACACACACACACACAGATAGATGCAGAGATAGAGATATAGAGATAGTTTACAGCAATAAAACAACACTATACAGTAAAAGGTTAAAAAGAAACATCAATCAACCATTGTGGAAGGATGTATTCTTAATTGCCTGTACAAGCCTAGTGGGATAGAAAGGTTTTCAGCAGGCATTCAAAAGTTGGCACAGAAGGCACCCATTGAACCTCTACTGGCAGAGTATTACACAGGACAGGGCCGGACACACAAAAGGCTCGGTTTCTTGTTGCTGTCTAGCAAGCCTCACCAACTCTGGGAACGGCCGATGACCCTCCTGGAAATTATCTCAGTGACTGAGCTGGGATGCAAGGGTCTTGGCAGTCCCTGAGGTATCCTGGACCTAAGTTATTCAGGGCTTTGTAAACTGGTGCAAGAATCTTGAATCTGGCTCCGTCTACAATTGAACACAACCACATGTGTCTTCTTCAGTGAGCTCTCCAGGGTCCTGAAGTCCTCCTTACACAACCACACAAACTAATAGGTATCTTCTCATGGAGCTCTCCAAGGTCCCAAAAGTCCTTGGAACTAGAACTGAATTACTTACTACAGCTGCAGTGGCTGCATGACCCAGCAATACTTCGAACCAAAGCCACATTTCTTTGGTTCCTCCACATTTTACAGCCACCCAGGACACAGAAATGTGTCCTGACCCACTTTTCCTAAATGGGAGGCAAAGCGATTGTGGGAGTTCCACCTGCTTAAATTTCTGCACGTCACGCTGCCACTACAGAATGCAGGAGAGGAGCCAGGGGGGAAACTGCCAAGCCAATAAGCAAAAGCGTAATGGTTCCCAATGGCTTCGTATTTTGAACGCTCACCAATATCAGCATGTCATCTGCATGTAATTCTCTCCAGTGGTCCGCTGGAGCTACATGCCTGTCAGAGTCCGGTTCACAGGTGATCGAAGTCCCGGCTAGGGACGTAGGGACCAGGGGCAAGATGGCGGGGTGGGAGCAGGAACAAGAGTCCAGAAGCCAGGAATCAGAAAGCCAAGAGTCCGAGGGTCAGAGAGCCAGGAGTCAAGAAGCCAAGGGTCCGAGGCTCAAGAAGAAAGGAGTCACAAAGTCAAGGGTCGGAGGATGAAGAAGCAAGGAGTCAAGGAGTCAAACACAGCAAGGCAGGGAACTTGTTGCTGTGGCAAAGAGCCAAAGGGAAGTGCTGATCTTATATCCCTTCCCGGCTCTTGCCACCAAGTGCTGTGAGTTACCAATCGGCCTCACCTGTGCGGCCTCGCCTCGCCTCTTCAGAACAAACTTAGGAAGGCCCCAGTACTGCAGAGTCCTACTGGTCACAGGGCCTTGCTCCTGCATGCACGCCTGACAATGCCTTGGGAGTCATGGCACGGGTGCAAGGCAATAGTTCAAGGGGCATGGGACCTGGTCTGGAACATGGGCACCTAAGAAGAGCCTGCAGGATCAGACCAATGGCTCATCTAGCCAAGCATCCTGTTCCCACAGTGGACAATCAGATGCTTCAACCAGAGCCAGGGCCTTTTCAACACTGGCCCCGGCCTGGTGGAACGCTCTGTCTCCTGAGACCAGGGCCCTGCAGGATCTGATTTCTTTCCACAGGCCCTGTAAGACAAAGTTGTTCCTCCTGGCCTTTGGCTTGGAATCAACTTGATCCCCTTCCCCTCTCTCCTTTCTCCTTCTGTGATGGAACTCCTGTTTGGGGACTTCCCTGGCTTTTTTCTGGCCCACCTAGGACCAGTCTGGATAGTTGGCCTTGGTGAAGATTTGACGTTTTCATCCCCCCAAAGTTTTTGATTTGAGTTTCTACTGAAATGAGGCTGCGTTTCAATGTTGTACTTAATCTTGTTTTTAAGTTGTATTTTAATGAATTGTTTTTATACCTGGTGTTAGCCGCCCTGAGCCCAGTCTTGGCTGGGGAGGGCGGGGTATAAATAAAACTTATTACTACTACTATTATTATTACTCAATGGAAATCCTGCAAGCAAGACCTGAGGATGCCAGGACCATGGAGAACTCCCCAAGAAGACACCTTGTAGTATATATTCTTGTTGGAGCATCTTTTGGCCATGTATTCTTCTACACATTTCCATTCCTGTTTGAGATTTTGCATTCTAATTGTTGTGCCGTCATTTTGGCTAATTCAATCATTTCAAAAATTTATGTTGCCAATCTTTCAATGTTGGTACTTCTTCTGATTTCCTTTTTTTTTTTTTTTGGCAATCAATATTCACTGGTAGGTAGTCTTGTTGTTGTTGTTTAGTTGTTTAGTAGTGTCCGACTCTTCGTGACCGCCTGGACCAGAGCACGCCAGGCCCTCCTGTCTTCCACTGCCTCCCGCAGTTTGGTCAAACTCATGCTGGTAGCTTCGAGAACACTGTCCCACCATCTCGTCCTCTGTCATCCCCTTCTCCTTGTGCCCTCCATCTTTCCCAACATCAGGGTCTTTTCCAGGGAGTCTTCTCTTCTTATGAGGTGTCCAAAGTATTAGAGCCTCAACTTCAGGATCTGTCCTTCCAGTGAGCACTCAGGGCTGATTTCCTTCAGAATGGAGAGGTTGGATCTTCTTGCAGTCCATGGGACTCTCAAGAGTCTCCTCCAGCACCAGAATTCAAAAGCATCCATTCTTTGGCGATCAGCCTTCTTTATGGTCCAGCTCTCACTTCCATACATCACTACTGGGAAAACCAGAGCTTGAACTATACGGACCTTTGTTGGCAAGGTGATGTCTCTGCTTTTTAAGATGCTGTCTAGGTTTGTCATTGCTTTTCTCCCAAGAAGCAGGCGTCTTTTAATTTCGTGACTGCTGTCTTCATGGAGGGTAGGTAGCCTTTGTTGTTGTTTAGTCGTTTAGTCGTGTCCGCCTCTTTGTGACCCCCTGGACCAGAGCACGCCAGGCCCTCCTGTCTTCCACTGCCTCCCGCAGTTTGGTAAGACTCATGTTTGTAGCTTCGAGGACACTGTCCAACCTGGAGCAGGAACCGGCAAGCCACTCCAGTATCCCTGCCAAGAAAACTCCATGGACAAAGACAACAGGTAGTCTAACCCTCCATGAATTTATCTAACCCACTTTCGAAGGCATCCAGGCTGGCAGCCATCACTGTATCTTGTGGGAGGCGCATTCCATAGCTCTGCCCTGCGCACGAGATCCAGCCTAAAAACATAACATTTGACAGCCGAAAAGAGCTCCTAGGATAGGCGAGGGCCGAGTGTGCAGGAGAGCCAGGGTTGCCTCGAGGCAGAGAGAAAAGGCTCGTCTCCAAGATGGAGCTGAGAGCCAAGAAAACCTAATCAAGTCTCTTTAAAAACCCTATTAGGAGCATCAGGTCTCTATTAAGGCTCCGCAATTGCATTCCTGTTCATAACAAGCGAGAGGCAGGAAGCAGAGCAAAGAGAAGCAGAACAATCTGGGTCTCCCCTTTCCTCGTAAATCTGTTGGTTATTGCAGCTTTCCTGTCTTTTTCTGAAGGTCAGAATCAGGCAGAAACCCAATTAAAACAATAAAGATTAAAAATAGCCATAGAGCAAAAGAGGTGAATTTTAATGAGCTGTTATTTATAAGTAGAGCGGGTCCAGTGTGGGAGCAGAGGAAGCAAACATTCACCAGGAGACAAATGGCTTTTTCCCTCTCTCTTTTTTAGGGAACATTCCTTCGCCGTGTGCACAACAACCTGGCAAGGAAGGCTGGTATCAACCTCCATGATGTGACTGGAGGGCTGGGAATGAGAGAAAAAGAGGGACCTGTCTAAAGAGAGGCAGCGTGGCATAGTGGTTAGACTGTCAGTCTAGGACAGGGGTCAGCAAACGTTTTCAGCAGGGGGCCGGTCCACTGTCCCTCAGACCATGTGGGGGGCCGGACTATATTTTTTGGGGGAAAATATGAATGAATTCCTATGCCCCACAAATAACCCTGAAACACATTTTAAATAAAAGCACACATTCTACTCATGTAAAAACACCAGGCAGGACCTACAAATAACCCAGAGATGCATTTTTAATAAAAGCACACATTCTACTCATGTAAAAACACGTCTGTGGGTCGGATTTAGAAGGCAATTGGGCCAGATCCGGGCCCCGGGCCTTAGTTTGCCTACCCATGGCCTATAACTTGGGAAAGCTGGGTTCGAATTCTCTGAAGCTCTGGCCAGTCACTTGCTCTCAACCTAACCTACCTCACAGGGATGTTGTGAGAATAAAATAGGAGAGCTACATAAGCCATCTTGAGCACTATGGCAAAGAAGTGGGATACAAATGTAAATTAGTGATAATAATAAAGCCGCCTAATGAGTTTATGATTGAGATGAGAACCTGGTCACACCCACACCATAATCCTAGGAACTGTGTTGGTTTTTTTAAAAGGGTGCTGGGAGTTGTAGTTCTGCGCGGAGGAAAACTATAGTTCCCAGAATTCTTGGGGGAAGGGAGCTATGTGCTTCAAAATGCATACTGCGGATGTGACCTCTGTCTTGTTCTTATTGATTTGCACCCAAAATCTACCAGTTGCTTACTGTAGAAATACTTTCTGTTCAGCCTTTGTCAACCTGCCCTCTGGGTGCTTTGGATTAAAGTTCCCCTCAGCTCCAGCAAGCATGGCTGTATGATAACCCTGGTGCTGAAGGGAATCATAGATTGCAGAAGTTGTCCTGCGCTATTAGCACAGCTAGGTTTTTATGTTTCAGAAGCTAGCAAATACACCTGGCATTTATGAATGGTGGAATAAATGAATATGCAATTATTTCCAAATTAAGACATTATATACAGAAGGAAGGAAGGAAGGCAAGGATGCGATAATTTCCTAAACATCTCGCAACCTTTTATTGCATTTCTGAGGGTTTTTAAAACAAATCCATTTATAAACAACGACCCGATGATTGAACTTACTTGGATGTTTCCAATTCGGCGTCTGTGGATTTTATGCATATTTTTTTAAACAAGAATGAAACTATTGAAGTTGCTTGACACCCACAAATACCCATTCATAAATTTCTTGAATTATTTCCACGCCGCTTTTTATGCTCACATAAAAGCACTTAAAATACAATAAAAGTGAGAAATGGAACTGAAACCAGCGCAAACGGCAAGTTGCGCTGCTACGCCGGCTGAGAGACTGAGGTGCCACGGTGCCTATGAGCGCCAGGTTGGCATAGCTCTCAATTGTGCCCGAAATAAGCAGCAGGAAGAGGGCATGCAAAGGTGGCAGCGGGAACCACCCAGGAATATGGAGCAGAAGATCCCTTTCGCACTAGAAGGAGACAGGTGTCGCTGGTCGACAATTGGTGTGTGTGTGTGTGTGTGAGCAAGGGAGTTCTGGGGCCAGAAAGACAGCTGGGGCTTTCTCTGTTCATGCACACAAAAAAATGCACACCTGTTTCCCTTCAGAAGTGCATCGTTGGCACAATTTCCTCAAAGCAGCACTGCAGCTGAGGGTCTGTTGTGCAGTTTCTCTTTCTATTTATCGGCTACTTTAAAATGGGGACGCGGGTGGCGCCGTGGGTTAAACCACAGAGCCTAGGGCCTGCCAATCAGAAGGTTGGCGGTTCGAAACCCCGTGACGGGGTGAGCTCCCATTGCTCGGTCCCTGCTCCTGCCAACCTACCAGTTCGAAAGCACGTCAGAGTGCAAGTAGATAAATAGGTACCGCTCCGGAGGGAAGGTAAACGGCATTTCCGTGCGCTGCTCTGGTTCGCCAGAAGCGGCTTTGTCATGCTGACCACATGACCTGGAAGCTGTACGCCGGCTCCCTCGGCCAGTAAAGCGGGATGAGCGCCGCAACCCCAGAGTCGGACATTACTGGACCTAATGGTCAGGGATCCCTTTACCTTAAGGGGAAAATACCAGAACAGTTATTATAGAGGCTTTAGCTAGCCTGAGCAAACGCATCCGCTGTCAGTTTAAAAAGGGGGATGTTACTCTGCTAAATTGCGAACTTGTTAACACAAGTTGGAAAGGCTGTAATCAGACAATATATCCTCTCCTGCATCCCTGAACATTCCCACACAAAGAAGGCCCACCGAGTGCAGCATCCTCACAGTGGCCACTGGGACGCTCCACAAACAGGATCCAGGTGCAACATTGCTCGGCTCCCCTTCAGTTCCCCAAAACTGGAAAGCAGAGGTAACCTGCTTCTGATGTAGAACACATTGGGGTTTCTTGTGCTTGAGTTTTATCATCGTTTAAAATGCACTGGTTGGAAGAATGCTTCCTTAGCAGAGAAAAATGGCAAACCAGGTTGACGGACTACGCTGAGATGGCAAAGCTGACTGGAAATCCCAGAAACCAAGAGGATAAAAACTTTATGAAAGAATGGGGGAATTGATAAGTTACCTAGGAGACCACTGTAAGCAGATGGAAACAAGAGCAGGATTTTGACTCACTTGCATTGTAAAAAATACTATGGACAATACAGTCATACCTCATGTTACGTTTGCTTCATGATACGTTTTTTCAGGTTGCGTCCCGCGGTGACCCAAAAGTACCAGAAAGGGTTACTTCTGGGTTTCGCCGCTCACGCATGCGCACAAGCACTAAATCACGCTTCGCACATGCGCACAAGCGCCAAATCGCGCCACGTACCTGCGCAGATACGGCGCTTCACGTTGTGGGCTTTTCATGTTACGAACGGGCCTCTGGAACGGATCCTGTTCGCACTCAGAGGTACCACTGTATGGTCTGATATAAAAATTGGAGTATATGTGAATACGTGTTTTCAGATTCTTAAAATGAGACCCCGAGGAGGGAATGGCGGGGGGGGGGGGGGAGTCTCAAGAGTCAGAGAATCTCTTTCTACAGGTATGTTTTTCACTAATTTGTGTTTACTTGTACTTTGTATTAGTAAAACCGATAAAAATGATTTTAAAAATAAATAAAATAAAATACATTGGTTGTTTTGTGTTCTCAATTACAGTGGTACCTCAGGGTAAGTACTTAATTCGTTCCGGAGGTCTGTTCCTAACCTGAAACTGTTCTTAACCTGAAGCACCACTTTAGCTAATGGGGCCTCCTGCTGCTGCTGCGCCCCCAGAGCACGATTTCTGTTCTCAATCTGAAGCAAAGTTCTTAACCTGAAGCACTATTTCTGGGTTTGCGGAGTGTGTAACCTGAAGCGTATGTAACCCAAGGTACCACTGTACAATTTCAAGGGGGCTTTGTTTTGGGACGTTCTGTTTGCCAGGCAGGTGCTGTTCTCCTTAGGTATTCACTGCTGTCTTCATTAAAAACAATATTATTCACACTACAAATTGACATCTGTTTGGTGTCCACCGCACCATTGCGGCTTGCCCCTAAGAATCCTGGGTTTCCAAAACTGTGGTTTGATAAAGGGATTGAGACAGCTTTATTAGAGAGCCCCACCCCTTAAGACACAAATGAGGGGAGAAAAGCAAATTTGCTCTGTTTGCAAAATGGACACAGAGCACACACTTATAGCCGGTGCAGTACGAAGCGACAAGCAACGTTATCGCCCCATCTCCTCATCCATTCCCAACTTGTCCAACTTTGCTTCTGTTTGAACATATTGTTGTTCCAGCACCAGGGAGAGCTATATATTTCAGCTCCGTACACAAGCCTGGCCAGAAATCTTTCGTTTGGCGCAGGAACATGAAGCAAGCAACCCCCCTCGCGACGGTACAATCTTGCAGTGGTTTTTCCTAAACACTGCCCTTCAAAGGCTATATGCCCCAGGTTTTATGCAGGGGTCTGGCATTCTTAACCAGGTTCAGTGTATTTAAGGAAAACGAACCACCCCAGAACAGACCACTTCTTCCTTAAGATGTTCTCCTGAGACCCAACTTCAAGCGCCTTCCTTAATGGAAGTGCTGTTATGTAAGCACAGCGGGGAGTCCTTAATGTCTTCCCTAAAGAGAAAGAGGAATTGCAAGAGGGCCCTTCCAATTTTGCAACTGAAAGGCAGGACTGGATTTAGGTTTGATGAGGCCCTAAGCTCTTGGCCACCTGATGAGAAGAGAAGACTCGCTGGAAAAGACCCTGCTGTTGGGAAAGAAGGAGGGACAGTGTTCTTGAAGCTACAAACATGAGTTTGACCAAACTGCAGGAGGCAGTGGAAGACAGGAGTGCCTGGCGTGCTCTGGTCCAGGGGGACACGAAGAGTCAGACACAACTAAACAACTAAACAACAACAAGCTCCTGAAGGCAATGGGGCCCTTTATATGTCCAGCTGTCCTTTATCAACAACAAACTGCCACTGTTTTTTGTGATGAATATAGGCTATACTGTATGGTAATTTATGGACCTAATAGGTATCTCAAGCCATTTGCACATGTTGCAATGCAACCACTCCATGCAGAATGTAAGGTAAAGGTAAAGGGACCCCTGACCGTTAGGTCCAGTCGTGGCCGACTCTGGGGTTGCGGTGCTCATCTCGCTTTATTGGCCGAGGGAGCCAGCGTACAGCTTCCGGGTCACGTGGCCAGCATGACTAAGCTGCTTCTGGCAAATCAGAGCAGTGCACGGAAACGCCGTTTACCTTCCCGCTGGAGTGGTACCTATTTATCTACTTGCACTTTGATGTGCTTTCGAACTGCTAGGTTGGCAGGAGCAGGGGCTGAGCAATGGGAGCTCACCCCGTCAGGGGGATTTGAACCGCCAACTTTCTGATCAGCAAGCCCTAGGCTCTGTGGTCTAGACCACAGCACCACCCGCGTCCCTAATATATGCTAAACTGTATGGTAATTTATGGACCGAATCGGTATCTCAAGCCATTTGCACATGTTGCGCTGCAACCAGTCCATGCAGAATGTTGGCACCCTATATATAGAAAGGAGCAAACCCGTGATATTTTAGGGAGCAGGCGAGCAGGCGGGGCCCATGACTTAACCACAAGAGCCTACACAACACAAAACACGGTTGCTGTATGTAGATTCTATTTTATTTGTTTTTTATCTTATATTTTGGAAATGTACATCCAGTTTTTATTCCTTTAAATTATTTGGGTGGGGCCCCAAGAGACTGGGGCCCCAAGCTATAACTTGTTTAGCTTATATGTAAATCCAGCACTGTTGAAAGGGAACATAGAAAAATCCCAGCTAAAGAATCCCTGAGATATGGCCATCCAAGCTCTGCTGGAAAACCTCCAAGGAAGGAAAGTCCACCCTCTTCCCAGGGAGACCATTCCACTGTTGAACAGCTCTTGCCATCAGAAAGTTCTTCCTGATGTTGAGTCGGAATCTCCTTTCTTGGAAGTCGAAGCCATGGGTTCGAGTCCTACCCTACGTAG
The DNA here is from genome assembly GCF_964188315.1 of Podarcis muralis. Taxonomy (NCBI): domain Eukaryota; kingdom Metazoa; phylum Chordata; class Lepidosauria; order Squamata; family Lacertidae; genus Podarcis; species Podarcis muralis. The sequence goes on from NC_135661.1 coordinate 89,400,260, forward strand.
CATAGGGAAAGATGCTTGTTCCCTTTCCCATGGAACAGCCCTTCAGATATTTGAAGATGGCTCTCGGATCTCCTCTGAGTCTCCTCTTCTCCAGGCTACACATACCCAACTCCTTCAACCGTTCCTCACAAGGCTAGGTTTCCAAACCCTCAATAATCTTGGTGGCCCTCCTCTGCACACCTTCCAGCTTGTCAATATCCTTCTTAAATTGTGGCGCCCAGAACTGGAGCTGTCTGATCAAGGCAGAATAGAGCAGTACAGTGGACGCTCTGGTTGCGAACGTGATCCATGCGGGAGGCACGTTCGCAACCCGCAGCATTCGCAACCCGTAGCACCGCATCTGCGCATGCGCGGTTGCAATGTGGCGCTTCTGTGCATGCTCAAAGAGCGATGTAGTGTTTCTGCGCATGTGCGAGCGCCGAAACTCAGAAGTAACCTGTTCCGGTACTTCCGGGTTCGGCGTGGTGAGCAACTCAAAAACTCGCAGCCTGAAGCGTCTGTAACCCGAGGTATGACTATACTATCACTTCCCCATTACTTCTGTGAACACAACCTAGAATAGCATTAGATTTTTGAATATATTTTTCCTGCTGCATCACACTGGCGCCAGGTTAAGACACTTTTACTTACCCAGGATTTTTTATTTACATTATCTCTTTGTTAGCTTTATTCCCCCACCCTTTTAAAAATGCCATATTTTATTATGGTTGTTCATGTCCGTGTTTTATTATAGCTTGCATTAGCTATTAATCATGCTTGTTATCAATATATTAAACTGCCCTAAGTTCTGATTTGAGAAAGGCATGTATAGCAATGTGTTAAATCAGGGGTAGAGGACCTGTGGGGTCCCCCACCCCATAGGCTATGGGACTGCAATTCCCATCTCCCCTAACCATTGGTCCTGCTGACTGGGGTGGCTGGAAGTTCAACTGGTGCGCGCGCACCCCAATCTTAAATAAATAGTTACTGGTGCAATGCTATACATACCCACGCAGAAGGAATGTTCACTGACTTCAGTGGGGCTTACTCCAAGGTAAATGGGTGTAGGATTGCAGTCCATAGCTGTCAACTTACAGATTTGAAAATAAGGGACCAGCAGCCTCGAAAATAAGGGATCAGCAGCCAAAATAAGGGATTTTCCAAGCACAGGTATGTTCAACTTCTGAGCCCCTCCAAGCCAAAGGCAGAAAGCCCAGCCAGCAGCCAAACGAAGCCTCAAGCGGAGGTTCCCACAGCGCAGCAACCCGGCAAAGGGGATGCAGCAAGGAAAACCACCATCACCTCTCCGCTGGGAAGCACTGAGCAAAGGCGAGTCCCCAGGCAACGCGGCCGATTTGATTGGCACAAGGCATGCAAACTCCACCCCCCAGTCATTCTTAGACTCCTTATTGGGTGAGCAACGCAGCCAAGCAACCCAGTTGGAGCCTCCCTCCTCCCTGGCCGGCAGGGAGGGAGGGAGAGGAGCTGCTTCCTTTTAAACCCGGGAAATTTAAGGGACATCATCAATAAGGGACAGCAGCAGGAGACGGCGCTGGGATAAGGGACTTTCCTGCCAAAAAAGGGATGGTTGACAGCTATGTTGCAGTCTGCTCCTCTTTCACTGGGTGCAGCAGGCAGAAATTCCACTGGTGGAGTTTTGATCTCCACTTCCTAATCAGGGAACTCTGCACCTGCTGATTTCTGCCTGCAGTGCGGCTCTTAAACGGCAAAGAGACCCACTTCCCCATGAAAGAAAATAGGGATTTCGTTCTCCTCCCCTCCACGCCACTAGCTTCAAAATTACCTATCATTATGACCGTCTCCTTTCGCTGACACTGTTAGCTTTTTGCTCGGGCGCCCTTTCTGATTTCCTGCAGGTCAGAACTTGCCAAGAGTATTGTCGACTTGGAAAAGGCGAGGGGAGAGGGCGACCACAGTGAGCAAGGGGTTGGAGCAGCCCCACATGAGGAAATGTTGATTTTTGCTTTAGAGCAGGGGGTCAGCAAACTTTTTCATCAGGGGGCCGGTCCACTGTCCCTCAGACCTTGTGGGGGGCCGGACTATATTTTGAAAAATATAAATACAGTGGTACCTCGGGTTACAGATGCTTCAGGTTACAGGCGCTTCAGGTTACAGGCGCTTCAGGTTACAGACTCCTCTAACCCAGAAATAGTACCTCGGATTAAGAACTTTGCTTCAGGATGAGAACAGAAATCACGCGGTGGCAGTGGGAGGCCCTATTAGCCAAAGTGGTACCTCAGCTTAAGAACAGTTTCAGGTTAAGAACGGACCTCTGGAACGAAACAAGTACCTAACCCGAGGTACCACTGTACCCTGCAAGCTGGTCCTGCAGCTCCCTCCGGACCTGGAGGAGGAACGCACTCTGCACGCGCTCAGGAGTGCATATTGGTGCCGTCAGCTCTCTCGGCTCTATTGGCCCGTCCCCGCGGGCACCATGCACTACAGCCTGTCGTCCAAGGCCAGGTCAGCGGGCAGGCCATGCGCACAGAGCACCGGGCAGGCAGCGCATAGCTCGCTCTCCAGCTACTCCAGCGCAGCCACAGAGCGTGCCACCAGCAGCAGCACGAAGATGGGCGCCAGGCGCTGGTGTGGCCTTGTATGGTGATAAGCGAGTTTTGGAATAACATATATGACAAATTTAAAAAACTATTTAAACTTAACTTCAAAAAAAGACCGGAGATTTTCCTTCTAGGAATATTACCAACAGAAATAAAGCAATGCACAAGACCACTGTTTATGTACTCAGCTACGGCCGCAAGAATACTCGTAGCCAGAAGTTGGAAATGTGAAACAATAGCAACAATCATAGACTGGCAAACACTCGTGGGAGAGAAATTTCACTTAGCAAAGCTGACTGGAAAAGTTAGGGGAGCCCTAAATCAAAAAGTATATAGAGAATGGGTATTCTTCAAGGAGTATCTAAGATCACACTGTAAAAATGAAACTATCATGGCAGAATTGAATGATACTTGTGTATAATAAATAATTGGAAAAGTGTACAATGGTGCCTCGCAAGACGAAATTAATTCGTTCCACGAGTTTTTTTGCCTTGCGATTTTTTTCGTCTTGCGAAGCACAGTTTCGGAAAAGTTTTGGAAAAGCTTCAAAAATCACCAAAGTCTTCAAAAACCTCAAAAAAGGCTACCACACCGCGTGCTATGAGTTGCTCCTCGAAGTCAAGTCGCAACTGTATTAACGGTTTTAAGAAAAAGGAAACAAACTTGCAAGATGTTTCCGTCTTGCGAAGCAAGCCCATAGGGAAGATCGTCTTGCGAAGCAGCTCAAAAAACAAAAAACCCTTTCGTCTTGCGGGTTTTTTGTCTTGCAAGGCATTCGTTTTGCGAGGTACCACTGTACTAGAAAAATATGCAGAAAAAGCTATAAAATAAACTGTGAGATAAAATCAAGATATTAGAAAAAGTACAACGAGAATGATTGGAAGTTTTTGTTCTAGAAGACTTTATTGGTCAAGATATGATAATACAACCGATATTCTTTTATTTTAATGTTAATTCTTCTTTGTTTTTTGTTTTTATTCTTGTTATTCCTTTTTCATTTTTGTGTGAAATTCTGTTGTAACTATTTGTAATGTATTTCTATGATAGTATTTTAAATCATCATGTGAAAGGCTGGGCTGGATGAATCCCTAGCCGGAATTAAGATTGCCGGAAGAAATATCAACAACCTCAGATATGCAGATGACACAACCTTGATGGCAGAAAGTGAGGAGGAATTAAAGAACCTTTTATTGAGGGTGAAAGAGGAGAGCGCAAAATATGGTCTGAAGCTCAACATCGAAAAAACGAAGATCGTGGCCACTGGTCCCATCACCTCCTGGCAAATAGAAGGGGAAGAAATGGAGGCAGTGAGAGATTTTACTTTCTTGGGCTCCATGATCACTGCAGGTGGTGACAGCAGTCACGAAATTGTCACGCATTTGATGGCAGAAAGTGAGGAGGCAGAAAGTGAGGAGGAAGAAAGTGAGGAGGCAGAAAGTGAGGCCCAGAGACTGACCGAGCGGGCAGCAGGGTCAGCAGGCCGGATTTGCAAGCCTGGCGGGCCACATCCAGCCCTCAAACCGTAGTTTGCCCACCCCTGCTTTAGAGAAATGGCAAATAAAGGATGGCATGAAAGAGATGCATAAAATTATAGGCTGTTCTCACAGCGGCCGACCAGATACCTGTGAGAAAACCACATGTGGAATTTGACCACAAGAGTTTTCTCTCCTCCTGAGGTTTCCGGAAACTATTATCCAGAGGAATAATGCTTCTGGCAGTAAAGAACATGGCCATCATGGGTCGGAGCCACAGAGCCTTGTCCTCCATGGGTTTGTCCCTGCAAGTAGAAAGTTAGCATCTCAGGGAGAAAGGCCTGACGTGCTGCTTATTTACTTCCAGGGATTTAAAAATAAATACATTCAGTTGAGTGTTCTAAAATGTGATTCCCACGTTTGAAATCTGGAGAGCTGTGGCCGATGGCTTCTTCCCCATCTCACTTCTTTAAAGCCTTAAACAGCCGGTATACCTGAAGGAGCGTCTCTCCACCCCCACCGTCCAGCCTGGACACCGAGGTCCAGCTCCGAGGGCCTTCTGGCAGTTCCCTCCCTGCGAGAAGCCAAGCTACAGGGAACCAGGCAGAGGGCCTTCTCGGTGGTGGCGCCCTCCCTGTGGAACGCCCTCCTGTCAGATGTCAAAGAGATAAACAACTATACGACTTTCAGAAGACACCTAAAGGCAGCCCTGTACAGGGAAGTTTTTACTGTGTGATGCATAGCTGTAATTTTATATTAGGTTGGCTGGGGCGACGCAGTCAGATGGGCAGGGTACAAATAATAGATGATGATTATGAGATTTGCTGGTTTGGCTTGGTAGTGGGTCGCCTTCCATAGACCTCCTCCAGGCCAATGGCAGGGCCTTTATAACATAATAATTTTATTCTTATTTATACCCTGCCCATCTGGCTGGGTTTCTCCAGCCACTCTGGGCGGCTTCCCCAAAGACCAAAAATACACTAAGATGCCACACATTAAAAACTTCCCTGAACAGGGCTGCCTTAAGATGTCTTCTGAATGTCAGGTAGTTGTTTATCTCTTTGACATCTGATGGGAGGGCGTTCTACAGGGCGGGCGCCACTACCGAGAAGGCCCTCTGTCTGGTTCCCTGTAGCTTTGCTTCTCACAATGAGGGAACCGCCAGCAGGCCCTCGGCGCTGGACCTCAGTCTCCGGGCAGAACGATGGGGGTGGAGACGCTCCTTCAGGTATACTGGACCGAGGCCGTTTAGGGCTTAAAGGTCAGCAGCAACACTTTGAATTGTGCTCAGAAATGTACTGTGAGCCAATGTAGGTCTTTCAAGACCGGTGTTGTGTGGTCTTGGCAGCTGCCCCCAGTCACCAGTCTAGCTGCCGTATTCTGGATTAGTTGTAGTTTCCGGTCACCTTCAAAGGTAGCCCCACGTAGAGCGCATTGCAGTAGTCCAAGCGGGAGATAACCAGAGCATGCACCACTCTGGCAAGACATTCCACAGGCAGGGAGGGTCTCAGCCTGTGTACCAGGTGGAGCTTTAGGTAGCATTGTCCACCCCCTCTGGCCATCGTCCATCCACCCAGCCTGCCTGGCGAAAACTACTGTTAGAAGGAGCTCAGAGCAGAGCCCGGAGCAGATCTAAATCTTTGCAATGGGTTTGTCTCAAGGCCTGATTTACGCCTCCCTGCCTGGACTCTGATGGCGGTTCCGTTGAATGCTCCTGCGCTATCGATCCCAGAGCCTCGTGTTGTTTTTGGAAACCTCACCGGCTGCTGAATTCAGGACGTGACATTTCAAATGGCCAGGCAGGGATGGAGATTTGGGGAGGAGGAGAGCGGGGCCGGCGGGGGAGAGAAAACCGAGGCCGGCTGCCATCTCCATGCTTTGAAGCTGCAGGCCTTTTGGTGCAGAGTCAGCCAAGATGGGCTCCTAAAAGCTTTTGTGGGCTTGTCTTAAAATCATTAGCACTCCACGCAAGGCGCTAGTCCCTATGGCCTCATTTCCTCCCACCTCCATGCCTCCTAACTTCAGTGCCCGGAGAAGCCCTACTCTCTTTCTCTTTTTCCTGTTAACGGAGGAATCCAAGGGCTCCCTTGGGCAAAAAGACAAAGAGACCAATCAGGACAATTTGGAGCAAAACAGCAGCCTGTAGGCTTGGCCTTTATTGGAAACTGTCACAACAGGACTCCCACCCACAGCAAGATGAAGCAAGATGGAAGTCCCGAACAAAAGAAGACCCCAACTTTGAATTCTGGTGCTGGAGGAGACTCTTGAGAGTCCCATGTACTGCAAGAAGATCAAACCTCTCCATTCTGAAGGAAATCAGCCCTGAGTGCTCACTGGAAGGACAGATCGTGAAGCTGAGGCTCCAAGACTTTGGCCACCTCATGAGAAGAGAAAACTCCCTGGAAAAGACCCTGATGTTGGGAAAGATGGAGGGCACAAGGAGAAGGGGACGACAGAGGACGAGATGGTGGGACAGTGTTCTCGAAGCTACCAGCATGAGTTTGACCCAACTGCGGGAGGCAGTGGAAGACAGGAGTGCCTGGCGTGCTCTGGTCCAGGGGGTCACGAAGAGTCGGGCACGACTGAATGACTAAACAACAACAATCCCCCAAGCTACACCCCTCTAACTACATCACAACTACATCATGACTACATCATTGACACATCACAAAAAGGAGGGGTTGAGGGAGGAGTTGTGGAAGTAACCTGAGTGTCCTGTCACCTGGCTGGTTCCTCCTTTCCCCCTCCCCATGAGTCATTTCCAGAGGACAAAGGGGAGCTGGCAGTTTCCTGCCCCCAGAGGGAAAATCTGATCATTGTCCTTTGTTTCAGTCCGTGCTGAATCCACTCCCATATGCAAGTCTGTTGTGTCCTTGATGGTCTTCTGTCTGGGACCATCAAGGTTGTCATGCCAACTGGGCAGGGCTCCTGAGGATGTGTTGGTACAGTTAAGGGATTATGAACATCCTGTGCCAAACCATCCCCCTTTGATAGTCCTTCCTTCATGGAGCAAAATAAAAGTGGAACGGTGTAGATCCAATGTACGGTTGATTTTCTATGAATTTATAACAGAAACATCGTGTATGTCATGTGTGAGTGTGTGTGTGTGTGTGTGTTGAGTTTGTACAAACTAAATGATTGGGGGGGGGGGGAGGTTTCCTGCAACATTCCCAAGCCACACTCCTCTCAAGAACACAAGAGGAACAAGCTGGATCCCTTTCCATGGAGGCGCAGATTGCAGTTATAACAAAGGCGGCATTTTCCCATCTCCTCCAAGCTAAGCAGTTGGCTCCTTACCTCTCTCTCCCTGACCTGGCCACTGTGATCCACGCGACGGTCACCTCCAGACTGGATTATTGTAACACGCTCTATGCGGGGCTGCCCTTGAAGCTGGCCCAGAAACTCCAGCGGGTGCAGAATGCCGCGGCAAGACTCCTTACGGGGTCCTTGCTGCATGATTACATTCACCCGGTGCTATACCAGCTGCACTGGCTCCCGGTGGAGTGCAGGATCAGGTTTAAGGTGCTGGTTTTAACCTTTAAAGCCCTATACGGCCTAGGACCCTCGTACCTACGGGATCGCCTCTCCTGGTATGCCCCGCGGAGGACCTTACGGTCTTCAAACAACAACATCTTGGAGGTCCCAGGCCACAGGGCAGTTAGGCTGGCCTCAACACCAGAGCCAGAGCCTTTTCAGTACTGGCCCCAACTTGGTGGAACACTCTGTCACAAGAGACTAGTGGGACTTGACATCTTTCTGCAGGGCCTGCAAGACAGAGCTGTTCCACCAGGCCTCTGGTACCGTATTTTTCGCCCTATAGGACGCACTTTTCCCCCTCCAGAAATGAAGGGGAAATCTGTCTGCGTCCTATGGGGCGAATGCAGGCTTTCGCTGAAGCTTGGAGAGCGAGAGGGGTCGGTGCGCACCAACCCCTCTCGCTCTCCGGGCTTCACGAAGCTATCAGCAAGCCTGGGGAGCCCACGGGAGTTCCCGCAGGGCTCCCTAGGCTGCGGATAACAGCCTGCTTCCCAGAGCGCGGGGCGCGCTGGAAGCAAAGTGCCCCGCGCTTCGGGCAGACATCGGGCAGCCCCACAAGCTCGGGGGACAGCGGGGAGGTGCAGCGCCGCCATCCCGCTGTTCCCTGACCTGGTCTGGATTCCCCGACCTGGTTTTGGGGGGGGGGAATAAAGGGGGGGGGATTTCCTTTATTTTCTCCCCAAAAAAACTAGGTGCGTCCTATGGGCCGGTGCGTCCTTATTGGACGAAAAATACGGTAATTCTTCATAGAACTCTAGCCCAATAGTTGCCATCAATTTGATTTGACCTGATTTTATAATGAATTGATTTTAGAATGCTGTATTACTTTACTGTTGTTAGCTGCTCTGAGCCCGGCTTCGGGTGGGAAGGGCGGGATATAAATAAAATAAAATATTATTATTATTATTATTATTATTATTATTATTAGGCCAATGGCCCACCTAGTCCAGAATCCCATTCTCCCACGGAGCAACCAGGTGCCCCAATCTACAAGGAGGATCTGAGAACAAGAGCAGTGGTGTACTGTGGGTTGCTAGTGCCCAGGGCTGCTCAGAAAAGAAGGAAAAAAGATAAAATATACAGAAAGAAGAGTCGTTCTGTTGTCTGGAGAGGTCGCTTCCTGGTTCGCATGGAAAAGAAGTTTTCAACGGTGCTCAGCAGAGGAAACATTCAGCTGTATTAAGGCACCACCGGGTGTTGATATGTTGCGTCCCTAACAATTTTGCACCCGGGGCAACCGTCCCTGTGGCCCCCCACGCTACATCACTGCACAAGAGCTGTCTCCCCTCGTGTGGCTTCCACTGAGGTCCAGCTCCGAGGGCCTTCTGTGAGAAGTGAGGTTGCAGGGAACCAGGCAGAGGGCCTTCTCGGTGGTGGCGCCCGCCCTGCGGAACGCCCTCCCAGGAAATAAACAACTCCCAGACTTTTAGAAGACATCTGAAGGCTGCCCAGTACAGGGAAGTTTTTTAAGGTTTGATGTTTTATCGTGTTTTTTTTATATTCTGTTGGGAGCAGCCCAGAGTGGCTGGGGAGACCCAGCCAAATGAGCGGGGTATATATTATAAAGTATTCTTCTTCTTATTATTATTATTATCACAGCCAGAGTAGTGGAGGGAGAGCCCAGCCATCAGGACTAGTAACCATCGATAGCCCTCTCCTCCTCCATTAATGTCTCTGATCGTCTTTTACAACTCTCCAGGTTGGTGGCCCTCATTGCTTCCTTGATTCTGAGCTTCGTAAAGATGGTTTTCAAATATACCTTCCTGAAGAAACCAGAGGCCTTTCTCCTGGGCATGGTCGGCCAATTGGTGCCAAAGAAGGATAGAACTTTTTTTATGTATGCAACAACAGCAGCAAGAATACTCATTGCGAAGTATTGGAAGACACAAGATTTACCCACCCGGGAAGAATGGCAGATGAAGTTGATGGACTATATGGAACTGGCGGAAATGACTGGCAGAATCCGAGACCAGGGAGAAGAGTCGGTGGAAGAAGACTGGAAAAAGTTTAAAGACTATTTACAGAAATACTGCAAAATTAATGAATGTTAGAAGAATGTTGGAATGAAGTTATATGGCTTTAGTAGAAATGTTATAAGGAACTAAGTATAATTAGATTAATAGAATATTAAAGGGAAAAATAAGGTTAGAATGTGTTAAGATAATTATAGGATAGAAAACAGAGGAAGATGGAAAGGAATTGCTGAAACAATTAACAGAAGTGGAATACAAAAAGGGAGGTGTGAGGAGGTCGTTGAAATAAGTGAATGAAAGATAAGATACTGAAATTGTTTGATGTGATTTAAACTGTTTTTGTTTTGTTTTGTTAGCTTAATGTGTTAGTGTTATGTAGTGTTTCTGTATTGTATTGTTCTTTTCTTTTTCTTTTGTAGTGTTTTCTTTTGTAGTGTTTAAATTGTTGGAAAAGTAATAAATATTACTTTTAAAAAAAGATGGACTTCCTTTTATCCGTCTTGAATCTTCCAACATCCATCTTCACTGGATCTCCAAAAGTTCCATTGTTAGGAGAGAGGGAGAAAAGCTTTCCTCTCCACGCTCTTTCTCTATCGCTTTCCTCATGTGATAATTTTCCATCATGCCACCTCTTCCTCGCCTTTTCCTTAAACCAATAAAGTCCTAAATCATGGGTAGGCGAACTAAGGCCCGGGGCCCGGATCCAGCCCAATCGCCTTCTCAATCCGGCCCATGGACAGTCCGGGAATCAGCGTGTTTTCACATGAGTAGAATGTGTCCTTTTATTTAAAATGCATCTCTGGGTTATTTGTGGGGCGTAGGAATTTGTCCATTTCCCTCCCCCCAAAAAATATAGTCCGGCCCCCCACAAAGTCTGAGGGACAGTGAACCCGCCCCCTGCTGAAAAAGTTTGCAGGCCCCTGTCCTCCCATATCCTCCAACATTTCTCCGATGAAAGTAGAATTTATCTTAACGGTCTAACCTATTAATTAACTTGGCAAATCCTTTCCATCTTCCACTATATTCTGTCATTCAATTTACCTTAATTTATTTTAGCCTTATCTTACCATAAAATACCTTAAAACTTAAAAGTTAATACTTATTTATACATAACTCCTTATATCATTTCTACTAAAGCCAAATAGTTTCATTCCAACATTTTTCCTAATACTCATTAATTTTACACTAATTCTCAAAATAAATTCCAGCAGGTATTTTTTTCGAATGTTGGCAACCCTGCTTGCTCTTTGTGGGTCCTGACAACCAACATCATTCATTTTGCTTGGTTTGTTTTCCTTTTCAGTGGTATACTTTGATGCAATATATTTACAGTACAGGGCAGTTTGCAAAGTCGTTTAAAATAAGCAAACCTGAAAACAACAACACAAACTTGTGCATGGGTGACATGCAATGCCGACTTTTGCTTCAAGAAATCAGTATTGCAAAGTTTAAATCATGGGTAGGCAAACTAAGGCCCGGAAGCTGGATCTGGCCCAATCACCTTCTCAATCCGGCCCGCAGATGGTCCGGGAATCAGTGTGTTTTCACATGAGTAGAATGTGTCCTTTTATTTAAAATGCATCTCTGGGGTATTTGTGGGGCGTAGGAATTTGTCCATTTCCCTCCCCCCAAAAAATATAGTCTGGCCCCCTACATGGTCTGAGGGATAGTGGACTGGCCCCCTGCTGAAAAAGTTTGCAGACCCCTGTCCCAAATGCTGCAACCTTTTCCCCTCAAGGAGTTACTCCACCCCCTTGATAATTTTGGCAGCCCTTTTCTGAACCGTTTTCCAACTCTACAATATCCTTTGTGAGACAAGGTGACCAGAACTGAGCACAGTACTGTACTCCAAACACAGTCACACCAGGGATTTGTATAATAGCACTATGATACTGATGGTTTAATTGTCCATTCCTTTCCTAATGATTCCTAGTATAGATTTGCCTTTTGCACGGATGCTGCACACTAGGTCAACATCCTCATTGAGCTATGCACTCAGTGTTAGAAACTCAGATATATAAGCGAGGTGCCAAATGGCTCCAAGGACTGCAACCAAGGTTACAGTCGGCAAAAACGGAATGTCTGGTTGCGTTGCTGTTTGGGGGCGAGACAGCTCTGAAGTCTTATTTTTCAAATGATACTCACTGTGATTAATTCTCAGTTAAACATCTGGCTAGTTCAGATGACAGCCTTAAACCTTGAGAACTTAAAGAAGAAAAGTCTCTTGATCCAAGTAAAGTCCATATATACACAGTATATATGGTGGCTAACAGATCGAGGTTGAATCCTGACAAGACAGAAGCACTGCTTTGGGGGGACAGGGGGCAGGCGGGTGTGGAGGACTCCCTGGTCCTGAATGGGGCAACTGTGCCCCTGAAGGACCAGGTGTGCAGCCTGGGAGTCATTTTGGACTCACAGCTGCCCATGGAGGTGCAGGTCCGTTCTGCATGCAACCAAGGCGTGCTGAAGATCTTCACGGGGATGGCAAATCTGGTTGGGAAGACCCAGGACAGGCAGAAGAGAGAGCCCTTCTTCAAACAGGGCAATGTTAAACAGCGGAACTCGCTGCCACAGGAGGCAACGACAGCTGCCAATCTGCATGGTTTTAAAGAGGATTGGAGAGATTCGTGGGGGAGGAGGCGGGTATCGATGGCTACTGGCAAGGTTGCTGTGCTTCTGAATTGCTAGTTGCTGGGGAAAGGACAGGAAGGGAGATGGCTCTTGTGGTTGGATTCTGCTTGCGGGCTCTCAACAGGCATCTGGCTAGCCATTGGCAGATCAGGGTGCGGCCCAGATAGGCTGACACCCAGCTCTACCTCTCTTTTAAATCAGAACCAGTGAAGGCGGTGAAAGTCCTGTGTGAGTGTCTGGAGGCGGTTGGAGGATGGATGGCGGCTAAGCGATTGTGGTTGAATCCTGACAAGACAGAAGTACTGTTCTTGGGGGACAGGGGGCGGGCTGGTGTGGAGGACTCCCTAGTCCTGAATGGGGTAACTGTGCCCCTGAAGGACCAGGTGCGCAGCCTGGGAGTCATTTTGGACTCACAGCTGTCCATGGAGGCGCAGGTCCATTCTGTGTCCAGGGTGGCTGTATACCAGCTCCATCTGCTACGCAGGATGAGACCCTCCCTGCCTGCAGACTGTCTTGCCAAAGTGGTGTATGCTCTGGTTATCTCTCACTTAGACTACTGCAATGCACTCTATGTGGGGCTACCTTTGAAGGTGACCCGGAAACTACAACTAATCCAGAATGCGGCAGCCGGACTGGTGACTCAGAGCGGCTGCTGAGGCCACATAACACTGGTCCTGAGAGATCTGCATTGGCTCCCAGTACATTTCCGAGCACAATTCAAAGTGTTGGTGCTGACCTTTAAAGCCCTAAATGGCCTCAAGGGCCCAGTAGACCTGAAGGAGTGTCTCCACTCCCATCATTCAGCCTGGACACTGAGGTCCAGCTCTGAAGGCCTTCTGGCGGTTCCCTCATTTCGAGAAGTGAGGTTACAGGGAACCAGGCAAAGGGCCTTCTTGGTGGTGGCGCCTGCCATCCATCCTCCAACCGCTCTACAGACACTCACACAGGACCTTCACTGGTTCTGATTTGAAAGAGGTAGAGCTGGGTATCATCCGCATATTGATGGGACACCCAGCCCAAACCCCCTGGTGATCTCTCCTAGCGGCTTCATATAGATATTAAAAAGCATGGGTGAGAGGACAGAACCCTGAGGTACCCCACAAGTGAGAGCCCAGGGGTCTGAACACTCATATCTGCTGGAAGCCAGTGGCTAGGGCAACCCACTCAGATGTTTGGGGTATAACAACAAAGTCAATAGAGGACGTCCCCATTTCCATCGGAGAAATGTTGGAGGGTACGCTCTCGCTGCAATTGGCCTGCAGCTTAACTCCGGCAGCGACTGGAACCAGCGAAGGGGGCGGGAGGGGGCTAGGTTAAGAAAGCGGAAGGTCTTTGCCTCCGCATTACAGCTGGCTTGAAACAAGGAACATGAAGTAGGGAATAATGACTGCAGAGTGGAGAGCCCTCATGCAAGGTAAATGCGCCGCTCAAGTAGCTTTCACGCACCCTCACACTGGCTTGTTTTAATATTTATTGGTGACGTCTCGACAAGGGCTTCAGGACGGGAGAGGCTCTCCCCCCCCCCCTGCAGAAACCCATCACCTAAGAACCACTGTATTTCATTCCGGTGATTCAGGGACGTGCCTTGACTGTTTGCCAGCGACAAGATAAGAAGGTGTTTTGCTTTGTTTTGAGAAAATACATCCTTCTGGCTTATTAGTTGTTCCGCAAAGCCTTCCCAGGACTGAGCCAAGAGATCTGCGGCAGGTGCGAAGGAGAGAGCTTTGACAGCAGGCAACGAGTTCCGATCCTGACATGCTAGAGTTGGCTTATCCGGAGGGCTGTTTGATTTGCAAAAAAAGGAAAACACCCACCAACCTCGGTGCTAGAAAGAGGACAGACCTGGCTTTCATTTGTGCAAAGGCCTCTCCCTCTCTCTCTCTCTCTCTCTCTCTCTCTCTCTCGCACCTGGTGTACGAAGGACCCAGTGACGATTATCAGAGGAGGATAATAATAATAATAATAATAATAATAATAATAATTTATTTATACCCCGCCCATCTGGCTGGGTCCCCCCAGCCACTCTGGGCGGCTTCCAACAAAACACTAAAATACAATAACCTATGAAACATTAAAAGCTTCCCTAAACAGGGCTGTCTTCTAAAAGTTTGGTAGTTATTTTTCTCTTTGACAACTGGTGGGAGGGCGTTCCACAGGGCGGGCGCCACTACCGAGAAGGCCCTCTGCCTGGTTCCCTGAAACTTGGCTTCTCGCAGGGAGGGAACCACCAGAAGGCCCTCGGAGCTGGACCTCAGTGTCCGGGGAGAACGATGGGGGTGGAGATGCTCCTTCAGGTATACTGGGCCTTTGAGGCCGTTTAGGGCTTTCAAGGTCAGCACCAACACTTTGAATTGTGCTTGGAAAGATCCTGGGAGCCAATGAAGATCTTTCAGGACCGGTGTTATGTCGTCTCGGTGGCCACTCCCAGTCACCAGTCTAGCTGCCGCATTCTGGATTAGTTGTAGTTTCCAGGTCACCTTCAAAGGGAGCCCCACGTAGAGCGCATTGCAGTAGTCCAAGCGAGAGATAACCAGAGCATGCACCACTCTGGCCAGACAGTCCACAGGCAGGTAGGGTCTCATCCTGCGTACCAGATGGAGCTGATAAACAGCTGCCCTGGACACAGAATGGACCTGCGCCTCCATGGACAGCCGTGAGTCCAGAATGACTCCCAGGCTGCGCACATGGTCCTCCAGGGGCACAGTTGCCCCATTCGGGATGTAAATTCAGGGAGGCTTCCAAGGATTTCTAGCCACAATGGCTACCCTCTACCTACTCTCTTTGTTTATTTACCACATTTATATCCTGCTTTTTCTCCAGGGAGCAAAAGGCAGCGTACTTGGCTCTCCCGCTTCCTCATTTAATGTCCACAACAACCCTGTGAGCTCGGTTAGGGTGAGTGGCAGTGGCAGGCCAGAGGCCAATCAATCAATCAATCAATTCGTATGCCGCCTTTCCAAAATTAAAACCATGCTCGAGGCGGCTTGCAACACACAAAAACCGCATAGCAAAAGGAGTCACAAACGAAACATTAGAATCTCCACTTAAATCAAAAGATCGAAAATAAAGATACAAAAAATAAAAAGTAACAACACCCAAAAAACCCCTAAAAAATACTACAGTGCAGTGAGTTTCATGGCCAAGTGGTGATTTCATGGAATCATAGTTGGAAGGGACACCTGGGGGTCATCTAGTCCAACCCCCTGCAATGCAGGAATCTCAGTTGAAGCATCCATGACAGGTGACCATCCAGCCTTTGCTTAAAAACCTCCAATGAAGAAGAGTCCATAGCCCCCTTAGGGAGGCCGTTCCACTGTTGAACAGCCCTTAAAAGCCCTTTCCAAAACTCCCCCCACAAAGAACAAAAACCCCAGTCCATTCCCAAAGGCCTGTTGAAAGGCCCAGCAGTGGAAGGACAACAAAGAAGGAGCCAGTCTGGATGCTCTAGGGCCGGGCGTCCCAAACTGGGGTCCCCAGCTGCTTTTGGACTACAACTCCCATCATCCCTAGCTAGCAGGACCGCTGGTCAGGGATGAGGGGAACTGTAGTCCAAGAAACAGCTGGAGACGAAAGTTTGGGAAAGCCTGCTCTAGGGAGCTCCAAAGGTTTTTGGGAGGAGCCACAACCGAGAAGGCCCTCTCCAAGCATGCCTGTGAGGATGGCGGGACCGAGAAAAGGGTCTTCCCTGAAGGTCTCCGAGCCCAGGGAAGGTTTGTATGAAGGAGCGTCTCCACCCCCATCATTCTGCTGGACACTGAGGACCAGTTCCGAGGGCCTTCTGGCGGTTCCCTCACTGCAAGAAGTAAGGTTACAGGGAACCAGGCAGAGGGCCTTCTCGGTAGTGGCACCCGCCCTGTGGAACGCCCTCCCATCAGATGTCAAGGAAATAAACAACTATCTGACTTTTAGAAGACATCTGAAGGCAGCCCTGTTTAGGGAAGCTTTTAATGTTTAACAGACCACTGTATTTTAATACTTTGTTGGAAGCCGCCCAGAGTGGCTGGGGAAACCCAGCCAGATGGGCGATGTATAAGGTAAAGGTAAAGGTAAACTGGACCATTAGGTCCAGTTGTGGCCCACTCTGGGGTTGCGGTGCTCATCTCACTTTACTGGCCGAGGGAGCCTGCATACAGCTTCTGGGTCATGTGGCCAGCATGACTGAGCCGCTTCTGGCGAACCAGAGCAGCGCACGGAAACGCCGTTTACCTTCCCGCTGGAGCGGTACCTATTTATCTACTTGCATTTTGACGTGCTTTCGAACTGCTAGGTTGGCAGGAGCAGTAGTAGTAGTAGTAGTAATAATAATAATAATAATAATAATAATAATAATAATAATAATATATTATATGAGGGAATAGGGCCTTTCAGCTAGCCTGGCCCTAGAGAGACAGCATTCTTTGTCCCTGTGTTCAAAGGAGGTTGCTGGCTGAAGGCAAGGAAGTCCGATCCTCTCTTCTCCTCTTCACAACAACAACACACACACACACACCGACAGAGCTATGTAGCCACCATCCCTTCCACACCTGCCTCTGATGTGTGTTTGCAAGTCAGAAAAAACCCACATCTGAGCATCGGGTGGAGGCAGGGAAACCGGCCAAGCCTACAACTGCTCTCATCTCTCCCCGCCAACGCTCCACAGGCCTCCTTCCTCCTATCCTCGCACCTGCTCCCCTCAACCTGCGTCCACCGTCCACATCTCTGCATCTCTGCCCTCTCCCCCTCCAACCCAACGCATTTTGACAGAGGAGGCGGACCCCCGCCGAACAGACCAACTGTCCATTTTGCCCACGCAGAATGCAGAACGCTTGCTGCATGCAACCAAGGCGTGCTGAAGATCTGCACCGGGATGGCAAATCTGGTTGGGAAGACCCAGGACAGGCAGAAGGGAGAGCCCTTCTTCAAACAGGGCAATGTTAAACAGCGGAACTCGCTGCCACAGGAGGCAGCGACAGCTGCCAATTTGCATGGTTTTAAAGAGGATTGGAGAGATTCGTGGAGGAGGAGGCGGGTATCGATGGCTACTGGCAAGGTTGCTGTGCTTCTCAATTGCTAGTTGCTGGGGAAAGGACAGGAAGGGAGAAGGCTCTTGTGGTTGGATTCTGCTTGCGGGCTCTCAACAGGCATCTGGCTAGCCATTGGCAGATCAGGATGCGGCCCACATAGGCTGACACCCAGCTCTATTTAAATCTCTTTTAAATCAGAACCAGTGAAGGCGGTGAAAGTCCTGTGTGAGTGCCTGGAGGCGGTTGGAGGATGGATGGCGGCTAATGGATTGAGGTTGAATCCTGACAAGACAGAAGGACTGTTTTTGGGGGGCAGGAGGCGGGCAGGTGTGGGGGACTCCCTGGTCCTGAATGGGGCAACTGTGCCCCTGAAGGACCAGGTGCGCAGCCTGGGAGTCATTTTGGACTCGCAGCTGTCTATGGAGGCGCAGGTCAAATCTGTGTCCAGGGTGGCTGTATACCAGCTCCATCTGCTACGCAGGATGAGACCCTCCCTGCCTGCAGACTGTCTCGCCGAAGTGGTGCATGCTCTGGTTATCTCTCGCTTGGACTACTGCAATGTACTTTATGTGGGGCTACCTTTGAAGGTGACCTGGAAACTACAACTAATCCAGAATGCGGCAGCTAGACTAGTGACTGGGAGTGGCCACTGAGACCATATAACACCAGTCTTGAAATAGCTACACTGGCTCCCAGTACGTTTCCGAGCACAATTCAAAGTGTTGGTGCTGACCTTTAAAGCCCTAAACGGCCTCAAAGGCCCAGTAGACCTGAAGGAGCATGTCTATCCCCATTGTTCAGCCCAGACACTGAGGTCCAGCTCCGAGGGCCTTCTGGCAGTTCCCCCACTGCAAGAAGTAAAGTTGCAGGGAACCAGACAGAGGGCCTTCTCGGTAGTGGCACCCTCCCTGTAGAACGCCCTCCCTTCAGAAGTGAAGGAAATAAGCAGCTATCTTCTTTTTAAAAGACAGCCCTGTTTAGGGCAGTTTTGAATATTTAATGCTGTATTGTTTTTAACACTCGATTGGGAGCCGCCCAGAGTGGCTGGGGAAACTCAGCCAGATGGGCGGGGTGTAAATTAATAAAATTATTATTATTATTATTATTATTATTATTATTATTATTATTATTACTGATCCAACAGCTTCTTAAGCAGCAGCCACAACTTATTCTATGCCCACCTCCCAGATTTCCACCAGTACTGGTTATTACTGAGAGAGCCCCATAAATGCTTAGGTCCAAGCTATCTGAAAGACCCTATTCCCTCATACGAACCTCCCCCAAGTTCTGAGATCTTCGAGGGAGGCCTTCTCTCAGTCCCTCAACCATCACACATGTGCTTGGTAGGGATGCAGGAGAGGGCCTTCTCAGTGGTGGCCCCAAACATCTTTGGAACTTCCTAAAGAAGCGTTTCCCAAACTTGGGTCTCCAGCTGTTTATTGGACTACAATGCCCACCATCCTTGACCTACAAGCTAGGGATGGTGGGAGTTGTACTCCAAAAGCAGCTGGGTACCCACGTTTGGGTCACCCTGCCCTAAGAACATTAAGACTGGTCCCTTCCTTGTTGTACAACCATTCCTGGTCACAGGCCAGGAAGCCATCAAATCCAAGCCTTTCAGGTGGGGAGTGCTTGTGAAGGGCTGGCATTCTCCTAGAGATATTATTATTATTATTATTATTATTATTATTATTATTAAAAAGCAGAGACATCACCTTGCTGACAAAGGTCTGTATAGCTCAAGCTATGGTTTTCCCAGTAGTGATGAATGGAAGTGAAAGCTGGACCATAAAGAAGGCTGATCGCCGAAGAATGGATGCTTTTGAATTCTGGTGTTGGAGGAGACTCTTGAGAGTCCCATGGACTGCAAGAAGATCAAACCTCTCCATTCTGAAGGAAATCAGCCCTGAGTGCTCACTGGAAGGACAGATCCTGAAGCTGAGGCTCCAAGACTTTGGCCACCTCATGAGAAGGGAAGACTCCCTGGAAAAGACCCTGATGTTGGGAAAGATGGAGGGCACAAGGAGAAGGGGACGACGGAGGACGAGATGGCGGGACAGTGTTCTCGAAGCTACCAGCATGAGTTTGACCAAACTGTGGGAGGCAGGGGAAGACAGGAGTGCCTGGTGTGCTCTGGTCCAGGGGGTCACCAAGAGTCGGACGACTAAACGACTAAACAACAACAGAAACACATGAATTGTGGGGATTTTTTTCAATCGGAACTCAGTTCCGGCACCTCTCGAGTGGGCGCCATTGCCATCCTAAGAGAACAAGGGAGGTGTTCATGGTGAGTTCTGGCCCCTCTTTTTCCAGAAAAATAGCAACTGCAAATCCTGAATCAAGCTGTTGGTCCATCTCAGGGGTCCGCAAACTTTTTCAGCAGGGGGCCGGTCCACTGTCCCTCTGACCTTGCTGGGGGCCGGACTATATTTTGAAGAAGAACATATGAACAAATTCCTGTGCCCCACAAATAACCCCGAGATGCATTCTAAATAAAAGGACACATTCTACTCATGTGAAAACACACTGATTCCCAGACCGTCCGCAGGCCAGATTTAGAAGGCGATTGGGCCGGTTCTGGACCCCAGGCCATGGCCCATCTGATCTGGCAGTGGCTTTGAAAGATCTGGGACAGAGAACGTCTTTTCCTGCTCCTCGATTTTTTAAACTGGAAGCTGAATCTGGATGCAAACCAGGCGCTCTGTGAACATGAGCTATTGGCCCTTCTCTTAATGACAAGATGAACGAGGCTCTCGGAAAGACGCTTCGAGTAGCGCTATCAATTTCTCCACATCACGTTGAGGATGAGCTCTCGAGTACGCTTCCGGCTCATGAGAATGGCCTGGCCAGTGTTTTACACCAATGACACGTGGGTCCCAGAAAGTGTGACCCCTGCTGAGACCTGTGCCCCACATCGTGGACAGACGGACGGGACCCATGGCAGTTGTGCAAAGTTACTTGGCCGTCGTGTGACTGTGGAAAGTATCTCCTGAAGGTGGGAAGGCAAGAACCACATTGCTGCACCAAGACACCTTCCTGGATGCGACCATCCCCAGAGTTGGCTGCGCCAACCACCGTGAACGTGCAAAGCCTATGAGGTCGAGACAAACCATGTTCCCATCTCGCACCAGTGACCCCGCTATGACTTCTATGCTGCTCTCAAGGGCTTCAGGCAGGGGTCATCACCCACACCTTCCGCTGGACAGAAGGACCAGAGCTCAGATGTAGAGAATGTGCCTTGCAGGTTAGATTCCCAAAGGCATCTCCAGTTGAGACTCCCAACCTGAAATCCTAGAGAGCGGCTGCCTGCCAGTGTAGACAACACTGGGGAAGATGGGCCAATGGTCTAAGGCTGCTTCCAATTATTCTTATTCTTATTATCCCACCTATCTTGTCCCAGCTACACTGTAGTTTCCAAGTCACCTAAACAGGGCTGCCTTCAGATGTCTTCTAAAAGTCAGAAAGTTCTTTATTTCCTTGGCATCTGGTGGGAGGGTGTTCAACAGGGCAGGTGCCACCACAGAGAAGGCCCTCTGCCTGGTTCCCTGTAACTTGCCTTCTTGCAGGGAGGGAACCGCCAGAAGGCCCTCGGAGCTGGACCTCAGTGTCTGGGCTGGGAGATGGGGGTGAAGGAGCTCCTTCAGGTACACTGGGCCAAGGCTGTTTAGGGCTCAGCACCAACACTTTGAATTGTGCTCAGAAACGTACTGGGAGCCAATGTAGGTCTTTCAGGACGGTGTTATGTGGTCTTGGTGGCCGCTCCCAGTCCCCAGTCTAGCTGCCGCATTCTGGATTAGTTGCAGTTTCTGGGTCACCTTCAAAGGTAGCCCCACATAGAGCGCATTGCAGGAGTCCAAGCAGGAGATAACTAGAGCATGCACCACTTCTGGAGAGACAGTCTGCGGGCAGGGAGGGTCTCATCCTGCGTACCAGATGGAGCTGGTAGACAGCTGCCCTGGACACAAAATGGACCTGCGCATCCATGGACAGCTGTGAGTCCAAAATGACTCCCAGGCTGCACACCTGGTCCTTCAGGGGCACAGTTGCCCCATTCAGGACCAGGGAATCCTCCACACCAGCCCCCCCCCCCTGCCCCCCAGAAACACTACTTCTATCTTGTTGGAATTCAACTTCAATCCGTTAGCCGCCATCCATCCTCCAACCGCCTCCAGACACTCACACAGGACATTTGCCGCCTTCACTGGCTCTGATTTAAATGAGAGGTTTCAATGTTCCTATGGAGATAGAGATGCAGTTGGTAACGCACTGGGGACCTTCTACATGCCAAGCAGGTGTTCTGCCATTTGGCTACCTCTCCATGGATCATAAAGCAGTCCCCAAGAGATTTCCCCAGCAAAAGAGCCAAGGCATGCCCCAAGGAATGGTGCACACTCCTCTAAATCTTTCCCTCCAGGACAGTAGCCAGCCAATCTGAACTTGGCCACAGGGAGGCAGGGTGGTGTAGTGGTTAGAGTGTCAGACCAGGACCTGGGAGAGCAGGGTTCCAATCCCTACTCCAACTCAGCCGTGAAACGCATTGGAGGTGACCTTCGGCCAGTCACTTCCTCTCAGCCTGACCTACCTCACAGGGTTGTTGAGAAGGTAAAATGGAGAGGGGGAGAAGTGTGTTTGCTATCTTGAGCTCCTTGGATACAAGGTGGGTTATAAATCTAACAATAAGTAAACAGACAAACACCACAGCAGCATCCAAAGCCTGACATCTAGGTATTTTAGGCCATTCCAATAAAATTATTTACTTGTTTAACAGGATTTCAATACAGCTTGTCAGAGAATAATTGGGTGCACTCTTCCCACCTTGGATCAAATCTACACTTCCAGGTGCCATACGAAAGCTGCAGAGATAGCGCAGGATAATGCGCACCCCGGAAATGATCTCTTTCAGCTTCTGCCTTCTAGAAGAAGACACAGGGTTATAAAGACTAGGACTAGCCACTGAGAAACAGTTTCTACCTGACACTACCCAAATGCGATTTTGGTTTTAAACGCAGTGTAAGGAGTCTCTATGGGAGTATATTGTATTTAATTATGGGGTATCAGAGTTTTTAGGGGGCTAACCAGGTTGGGATAGCTGGGATAGCAGGCATGTTGGGTTTTGAATGTAGATTTTTCAATTTCGTTGCTCTGTATGGGACAATGACAATAAAGATTATCGTATCGTATTGAACCTGGCTGGGCTGGCCTAAGCAAAAGAAAAAGGGTTTTTTTGGCAGGCATGAAAAGAAACACAGCATATGTCTCTCTCAATCCATCAATGGGCGGGGAGTTCCAAAGTGTAGATGCCACTACTGCAGATGAAATATGCAGTCTCTGCAAGCATGGCACAAACATTATGGGGCATGTCAGGCCAACGGCACTCCATCAGCCACACGCCGGGCAACCTGCCTCATGATTCCTTTCGGCAACAAAGGGACATTTTATTGAAATTCTGGGATGGGTCACAGGGCGGGTCGGTTGATGCGGAGCCAGGCCATGGCATCGCACAAACGAGCAGACATGGAGCTGTGAGGATCAGAGCCGCTGTTCTCCTCCTCCCCTGGCCCTGCTGCTGCTGCTGCTGCTCCTGTGCCAGGGCGAAGGTCTGGCTTGGCGCAACATCCCCTCTGAACCTCCTGGGCTCATGGCTTGTCTCCCAGTGTGACATGAGAGATACCTTCAAATATCTGAGGGGTTGCCACATGGAAGATGGAGCGAGCTTGTTTTCTGCTGCTTCAGAGGGTGGGACTCGAATCAAGGGATTCGAATGACAAGAATGGAGATTCTGACTCTACGTCAGGAAGAACTTTCTAACAATAAGAACTGTTCAACCGTGGAATGGATGATGGCAGAAGGTGAAGAACTCTCCACTGTAGGCTTTCTAAACGGGGTTTGGGTGGCCATATGTCAGTAAAGAAGGCTGATCGCCAAAGAATGGATGCTTTTGAATTCTGGTGCTGGAGGAGACTCTTGAGAGTCCCATGGACTGCAAGAAGATCCAACCTCTCCATTCTGAAGGAAATCAGCCCTGAGTGCTCACTGGAAGGACAGATCCTGAAGCTGAGGCTCCAGGACTTTGGCCACCTCATGAGAAGAGAAGACTCCCTGGAAAAGACCCTGAGGTTGGGAAAGATGGAGGGCACAAGGAGAAGGGGACGACAGAGGACGAGATGGTGGGACAGTGTTCTCGAAGCTACCAGCATGAGTTTGACCAAACTGCGGGAGGCAGTGGAAGACAGGAGTGCCTGGCGTGCTCTGGTCCAGGGGGTCACGAAGAGGCAGACATGACGAAACAACAACAACAACAACATGTCAGTGATCCTTTGCCTGGGATTCCTGCATTGCAGGAGGTTAGACTAGATTATGGTTACCAGATTTTTTTCAATGGATCCGGGGACATTTATTTTTATTTTTTGAAGCTGAGTAGCAACAGGGAGTCAGTAGTGGGGATGGTGAAGCAAAAGACCTGGGCCCAAGCACACATGCATATTTTCTAAAGGTGCAAAGCCCTTCTTTCACACCCTGTGAAACATAAATGCGCAGATTTTTTAAAAAACTGGGAAATGGCCGGCCGCCCGCAACTCCCAAGCCTCCCCCGATTAGTCAAAACAAAGGGGGAAGGGGGCAGGAGATCTGTACCGCCGGACATCCCGGGTTCCCCATTGGCAGTGGCGCCGGCAGAGGCAGTCTGCAGTCCGGAGCCAGCCTGGTAGTGCAGGCTACCATGTCGCCCGCCATTTTTCCTCGCTGGAAGTCCCCATATGATGTATTGTAGGGAGCAACTCCTGAAGCCAGCCAGAGCCAACTGCGCTACCAGCCTGGCTCTGGGCTGCTAAGACTGCCATGTTTCCCGGGGACAGATTTGCAAATCTGGGGACATTCCAGGGACGGGATTTGTGCGGAAACAGATTTGCCAATCCGGGGACTGTCCCCGGGAACCGCGGACGTCTGGTAACCCTAGACTAGATTCCTTTCCAATTCTCCAATTCAACACGGAGCAAGAGAAACAGTGAGCCCAGATTCAGACGTAGTGCTAAGCCAAACCATGGTTTAGTGCAGCAGCAGCAGCAGGAACAGGGTAGGAGCACTGCAGGAACTCACATGTTTTCCCGTTCCTGCTAAGGCTTGGCTTGGCGTTACGTGCAAATTGGATGGATCGAGGAAAAAGCAGGCAGCAAACTTGCGGATGGCCTGGGATGCGAACAGGTCAGAGGCTGCACACCTTTGAGTACCAGTTTCTGGAAACATAGAATTCCCGAGGTGGAAGGGATCCAAAGGGTCATCGAGTCCAACCCCCTGCTGTGCTGGGATCACAGATAAAACAGGGAGGGTGACTGACTGCAAGCCATGCCTCTGAAAGGGTGCTGGAACAGATGTGACTGTGGCCAGCAAGGCGGTTCTATGGTTTTCTGTGATTAGACACCGCCATAACCCACTACTGCTCAGTGGAGCTTCCACATTCAGAGGCAGTCTACCAGCTCTGGAGTCCAGGGAAGCACACAATAAGATTAAAGGTAAAGGTAAAGGTACCCCTGCCCGTACGGGCCAGTCTTGACAGACTCTGGGGTTGTGCGCCCATCTCACTCAAGAGGCCGGGGGCCAGCGCTGTCCGGAGACACTTCCGGGTCACATGGCCAGCGTGACAAAGCTGCATCTGGCGAGCCAGCGCAGCACACGGAACGCCGTTTACCTTCCCGCTGGTAAGCGGTCCCTATTTATCTACTTGCACCCGGGGGTGCTTTCGAACTGCTAGGTTGGCAGGCGCTGGGACCGGGCAGCGGGAGCGCACCCCGGCGCGGGGATTCGAACCGCCGACCTTTCGATCGGCAAGCCCTAGGCGCTGAGGCTTTTACCCACAGCACCACCCGTGTCCCTTTCACAATAAGATTAGGGGCTGCTGAATGCCTGAACCTGCCTCCAACCGGCTATGACATCGGTCTGCCTAGCTCCATGTCGTCTGCCCAGCAGCGCCTCAACCAGGCACCCTCCAGATGTTTTGAACTACAACTCCCAATAGGGGCTGATGGGAACTGTAGTCTGAAACATCTAGAGGGCGCCAGGATGCCCCAAGGACTCCCTCCCATCACTTTGCTGCTACCTGATACCTTTTTTAACAGGAGATGCCAGGATTTGAACGTGGGAACTTCCGCAGGAACAGTGAGTGCCTAACCACTGAACAACGCTGCCTCCCTCCCTTCCCTCCGGCTTCCCACTGGACCCTTTTGAAAACAGGGCACCCGGGCGGACTTTGCAGCGCTGTTTTGCATAAGAGAAGCAGCTGTTTGCAAGGTTTTGTGTTTTGGTTTTTTCCAGCGGCCCAAATCTAGGTGGAGAATCTAGGCTACAGCACATGGCGGCCTTCTCAAGAGGAAAAGAAAGGACATATGTCCAAAACAGGCAGGCGAGTCCCGGCAGCACCATCTGCGGACGCCTGCCTTCTCCTCGCCCTGCGGTTAGGCGGGGGGGGGGGAGCAGAATAGACGCCGCAGGCAATGAGGCCAGGATGAGGCCTCACCTGCAGCACGCAGTCCCCAAGTCCCAGTTCTGACACCTGCAAGCCTCCATCACTGCTCTGAACCTCTGCTTTCTAACCCACATTGGAAAGAGAGAGGCGGTGTAGTGTAGAATTGTAGAATCGGGACCCCGAGGGTCATCCAGTCCAACCCCCTGCAGTTAGAGTGTTGGACCAGGGTTCAAATCCCTACCTGGCCATGAAGTCCACTGGGCCACTTCTCTGCCACTCAACGCCACCTGCCTCGCAGGGCATAAAACGGTAAGGGAGAGAACCGCGCGTGCAAAGGAATAAATACGTAAGGCACCAGTTTTCAAAGACCTGACTGCCTCCTTCCTCCTTCTTTTTCTGCCCCTCTCTCCCTCCTTGCAGGTGGGTTTTCTTGCTTGCTCGCCGAACGGATAACACAAACGGAATATGACATTTCACACCCGGGGATCAAACACACACTCGCGCACACTGGCCTTGCGGGCGCACAGGAACTGTCATGCGGTCTTCTTTATAAGACGCAGCCATGCACAGCGAAGCTCCCACTGGCTTCCGTGAGAGAGTAAGGAAAGCTTGTTGGATCAGGCCCATGGAAGCCAGTATGCCTTTGTGAAACAGGCAAGAGCACAAGAGCAGAACTCTCCCTATGGTTTCCAGGAATTGGCGTTCGGAGGCAGAGGAGAGCCATTGTGGCTATTAGCCCTTGATAGCCTTCATAGAATCATACGACTGTAGAGATGGGAGGGACCACAAGGGTCATCTAGTCCAACCCCCTGAAATGTGGGGATCTTTTTGCCCAACCCACCACCCTGAGATTAAGAGTCACATGCTCTACCGACTGAGCTAATAATAATAATAATAATCCTCATCTAAAGCCATCCAGGTTGGTGACCATCACCAGCTCCTGTGGCAGTGAGTTCCAAAGTCTAACTATGTGCTATCCATGCAGGTATCCTCTATGACTCCGGCCAGTCTCTAGAGGGGAATCTAGCCCAATCCAAAGGGGATCTCACTTTAGTAAGGGCATAAGAGGAGCTTGCTAGATCAGACCAGTGGCCCATCTACGTTTCCGAGCACAATTCAAAGTGTTGGTGCTGACCTTGAAAGCCCTAAACGGCCTCGGTCCAGTATACCTGAAGGAGCATCTCCACCCCCATCATTCAGCCCGGACACTGAGGTCCAGCTCCGAGGGCCTTGTGGTGGTTCCCTCACTGCAAGAAGCCAAGTTACAGGGAACCAGGCAGAGGGCCTTCTCGGTAGTGGCACCCGCCCTTCAGCTGTCAAGGAAATAAACAACTATCTGACTTTTAGAAGACATCTGAAAGCAGCCCTGTTTAGGGAAGCTTTTAATGTTTGATGTATTACTGTATTTTAATATTTGGTTGGAAGCCGCCCAGAGTGGCTGGGGAAGCCCAGCCAGATGGGTGGGGTATAAATAATGAAATAATAATAATAATAATAATAATAATAATAATAATAATATCTACTCTAGCATTCTGTTCTCACAGTGGCCAACCAGGTGCCTCAATGGCCAACCCTCAGGCAGGAAGCGAGAGCTGATGATCCAGAATCATCACTGTCTAGTAGCCAACAACAGCCTCTCCTCCATGAACTTGTCTTGTAGAGCCAAGCAGGTTGGTGGTCCATGGGACTGAGCTCTATAGTTTATCGATGGTTCCAAGCAAGGTGAGTCTACCCCGCTTCTGAGGTTGTCCTTTCCATCATCGAATGGCTCTTCCCGTCAGAAAGTTCTTCCGAATGTTGAGTAGGAATCTCCTTTGCTGTCGCTCAAATCCGTCGGTTCAGGTCCTCCGCTCCAGGAACAGGAGAAAACAAGCTCGCTCCATCCTCCATGGGACAGCTCTTCAGATATCTGGAGATGGTTTTCATGTCACCTATCAGTCCCCTCTTCTCCAGGCTAAACAGACGGTGGCATGGACCAGGACTAAGCTCAGCTGTGCTGCGCGATCGACATTTCCCGACTTTGGCACAGCCAGAGCCTCTGAGGAAGGCTGTTCCGGACTGCTATAGAAGCCCTACCTGCACGCAGTCGTTGAGTTTGCCTGCGCTCAGAGATGTCAGCAAACAAGTGTGGGAGTGACAGCCGACATGCAGCCGGGTGCACAAAATCCCTGCATATATTTGTTGCCAAGGACCAGGCCTGGAAGTGTGAAGTGCGCTTCCTTCCTGCTCATCGCTTGCAGGAGTGCGGACCTGTCTGAGCATCCACTAGCGCCGACACTTCTGAGTACGCATCAAGGAAATTAGCCAGGTATCATTTATGCAGTCCCAACTCTCTCCATCCTCCCTCTCTGTGAAAATGAGCATTACGAACGCAAGAAAGGCCTGCGGTGCCAGGTAGGTGGCCTGTCTACTCCAGTGTCCTGCTCTCACAGGGGCCAAATGCCCCAAAGATCCTAGGAATCAGATAGACTGCCGCTGGACATGGAGGTTCCACAAGAACACAACAAGACCCCAGGTAATGGATCAAGCCAATGGCCCATCTCACAGGAGTCAACCAGATGCCCCAATGGGAACCCCAGAATCTGGACCCGACCACAAGAACCCTCTGCCCTCCTGTAAGGTAAAGGTAAAGGGACCCCTGACCATCAGGTCCAGTCGTGACCGGCTCTGGGGTTGCGGCGCTCATCTTGCTTTATTGGCCGAGGGAGCCAGCATACAGCTTCTGGTTCATGTGGCCAGCATGACTAAGCCACTTCTGGCAAACCAGAGCAACGCACAGAAATGCTGTTTACCTTCCCACCGGAGCGGTACCATTTATCTACTTGCACTGGTGTACTTTCGAACTGCTAGGTGGGCAGGAGCAGGGACCAAGCAACGGGAGCTCACCCCGTCGCGGGGATTCGAACTGCCGACCTTCTGATTGGCAAGTCCTAGGCTCTGTGGTTTAACCCACAGTGCCACCCGCGTCCCCTGCCCTCCTGTAGTTGCCAGCAACTGGTACTCAGAAGCATTGCTGCCTGCAGAGCATAGCCATCACGACTAATAACCACCAAAGTTTCTTCCGGAGGTTATAAGAAACAAAGATCATTATGCCCTAGATAAAACAAAATAATTGCCTCGGTTTCTTCCATCTGCCTGTCTGGCCGTTTCAACTGCATCTTGTTCTGAAATTGTTTTGTGGGTCTTTGGACCACAATAAAGTATTGAAAACAGCCACCAATAGCCCTCTATCATACTGTAAGCTCTTTGGGACAGAGACCTGTCTGAGGAGGGTTGTTTATTGCTTCTGTAAGAACAGGGATGGGGACTCCAGCTCCTATAGCCCCAGTCAGGAGGGCCTATTGTCATGGATGATGGGTGTTGCAGTCTGAAGGCATCCGAGGGGGTGGGCACAGGTTTTCCTTCCCTGCTGCATATGCTACATAAATAATGGCACTCCCTAGGCCTCTCTGGCGTACTTGCTCCCAGGCCCCTTTCTAAATGCACGCGGGTGTGTCATAAAGCGTGCATATTTAATGTGTGTGTACTTAAGTGTGCGGGGCTGTTCTTGGCCGGGCGTCAAGTATCTGGAGGTGTCTGTTCCCCCCCAGCTGGGCGTGGGAGAGGGGGGGTCGCGCTGCTTCCTCCTGCAACTCGGCGCGTGCATTGTGTGTGTGTGTGTGTGCGTATGTGTGCATTTGGCAGTGTGAATGGCAGCGGGCGAATGAGCATTCCGTATGTCCAGGAGCTTTACAGAGGAGCGATGAGGCGGTCAGGCGTTTGAGGCAAGCGAGCGAAGCTCCATTTGATGCGCTCTCAAAAGCCCGGCATCCATCCTTCATCCCCGTTCGCAAAAAAGAGAGAGAGAGAGAACCATCATACATCAAGCTGGAGGGCAGGAGACAGACCAACTTGTGGAGAGGGAGAAGGAGGGAGGGAGGGAGGGAAACCCTGGAAAATAATACTGCCTGCAGTCCAGTTGCGAAAGGTCCCTGGGGACATCCGGATCCCAAAATTGGGGCGAGAGCGGGGTGAGTTGTGCATCTCCGAAGGAGTGTAAAACCACGTAATAGAAACCCACCATTAATCTAATAATTCACCCTCAGGTGAGCACCATTAACCATCGAAACCTGGCTGCACAGAGGCTGGGAATTCTTTGGCAGGCGTTCCCACGGATCAGGTCCAAAAAAGAAAAGGCGGGGAGGGGGATGGAGAAGAGCGGGTCTGTTTCCCCTTCCTGGCATTGCTCAGATCCATCAGGAGTGAGTGAGATGGTTTCCAGTTCATGTGTATGTGTGTGTCCCCATCAGAATGCAGCAGAGGGTGTCTTTGAAATTCAGCACCTTGGACAGCACGGGAAGAGGAGAAGGGGATGCCAGCTGCCCTCGCTGGCAGGTGCCAAGGGAAAAGAATGGCCCCTCTGTTGCCTGGCAGAGCTTCCCCGCTTCCCAACCAGCTGCCACCCCCAGAGTCTGGCGGCAGAAGCAGCGGCACGGCTCTAGGAGACAGAATCGGTTTTGCCAGCCCCAAGTGGCGGCGGGTTGGGCTGGGGGTGGAGGACGACAGAATCGCGCCAAAGAGACCGAACCGAGCCAAAGAGACAACTTGGGCATCTCAGCGCCCCCTAGATACACCAATGTGGCCCCCTCCAAAAAAAGCCACACACACACACACAGAAATCTCCGATCTTTGGCACAAGGGCAAACAGCCCAGGTTGCCTGTTCCAGTTCCAAGCGCTGTGGTGCTAAGGGGAGAGAGGACAGCAGCCCGGTGCCCACCAGAGTGCCAGGGTCCCTGCCTGGCACACAGCAGGGCTCAGAAGCAAAACAGCAGCAGCAGCGACGCTTCAGAGGCTGGCTCCCGCTTGAGCCCAACGCCCCCATCTGTTCTCCTCGCCAGGACTAACTGCCCCCTCCCCAAAACTGCAAAAACACCTCTCCATTCCCAATCGTTTGCGGCAGAGGAGGGGAAAATAAAACCCCGTCTAAGCCCCTAACGAAGCGAGCCCCTTCACCCACTAACCCGGGCGCCCCCCCCCGCCCCCAATTTTCTGGCACCCCACCCAGCCCCTCCCCCAACAAGCATAACCTCTGGCACCAGACGACCGAAGAGACATTACCATTCCACCCATCTCAAGGAATACC
The DNA here is from genome assembly GCF_964188315.1 of Podarcis muralis. Lineage (NCBI taxonomy): Eukaryota > Metazoa > Chordata > Lepidosauria > Squamata > Lacertidae > Podarcis > Podarcis muralis. Next base: position 89,431,015 of record NC_135661.1, read on the forward strand.
AGTCCCAGATATAACAACACCCCCCCCCACACACACACAAACACACACACACCCCTCCCCATCATTTTTGGCAAAGCCTCCAGGAGCCTGGGCTTCATCACATCAACCCTCCCCTCCAGCCTCCATCCATCCTTCCATCCATCTATTCACCATGCGCAAATGTCGCTCCGGCGGCCTTCTCCTCCCTCCCTCCCTGGAGGAAAAGGCAGGAGGGGGTTCCCTTACCTTTGGGGGTGCAGCGGGGTGTCACCCGACGGGAGGTGGGCTCATCCTTTCGGCTGGGCAGCGCGGCCGCGTCCAGAGGGGCTGCGCCGCCGCCCGCCCGCGCGCCCGCCCTGCGCCAAAGGGACTCCGCCTTGGGGGCGCCTTGGAGGGGGAGCCCTAGGGGGCCCCTCCGGGCCGACTCTTCGCAGGCTCCATCGGCGGAATCCACAAACAAAGGCGCGCCTGGCGGCGAGATCCGCAAAGGGAGGGTGGGGGGGTGGGGGTGAACGGAGCGCTGTGGCCCCCGAAGGGCGTCTTAGCTGGGCTCCGCCATGGCTGCGGTGCGCCGGGGCGCAGAGGGGTGCGCGGGGCCCGGTGGCTTCTCCGGGCGATCCAGAGCCACAGAAGGGGCCGAGTCTCCCTCCTTCCTCGGCTCTTCCCAGCCCCGCAGAACCGGGGTTGGGCTGGGGAGGGAGGGAGGGAGGGGGAGAAGGGGAGGAGAGGGAGGAGCGCGCGGTGGAAACGCCTCCCCGGAACCGGGCAGGAAAGGCCGGGGCGCAGCGCGGGAGCGGTGCCTCGGAGGGGAGGTGGTGGTGGGGCTTCTTCACCCCCACCCCCGAGCACTAGGGCGGAGAGGGAAGGAGAGGCGGGGGGCGGCCGGGGATCGGGGCCGCGAGGGTCGGGCTGGGTGTTGGCGTGAGGAGGAGGTGGAGGAGGAGGAGGAAGAGTGAGGGGGAGGCTGGAGGAAGCGCCGGCCCCCTTTCTGCAGAGGGAGAGGGAGGCGGGGACAAGGAGGGTCTTGCATTGAAAATCTTTAGCGTTGCAGCTGCTGCACCGAGTGGGGGGGGGGGAGGTTGGGGGGGGGGAGAGGCAGAGGGAGGAGGGGGCGCAGAAGGAAGGACCCCCATACCCCGAAGATCGAGTGGGTTCAATGTCAGGAGGTGCCATTAGATTAGAGAGAAAACCGGGGTGGGGTGTGGGGTAGAAACATCTTTAGGATGGTGGATAGGGGGCACTGGGGGGCACAGAAGGGGCAAAGTATTGTTTGGGGGAGCGGTGTGCCGTCGTCCGTCCCCCATACATGTGAATATCTCGGAGGAAAATAACAGCGGGTGTTAATGACAGGAGTCCAGGAGGGGCAGGTGTGGGCGAGCTGCCTGTTTGCGGGGGGGGGGCGGACACTTGCGACCCTGTGGTGCCCCCCATCTCGGGGCATCAGAGGAAGGGGGAAATCGCACAGCCGGCTTCTCTCTCCTCCCCGAAGGGGCCAGCACATGAGTGGTTGCCAACTGATGGGCGCTCTAGGGGGTGCTTGTGGCAGTCCGGCCTCGATTTGCCGGGACTCTTTTTCGCAAAGGAGGAGGAACCTATCCTCTCAGACGGGCTGCGGGTCTTTCCCCCGGGCTGCGAAATAAAATAAAGCACAGGCGCAAGGGCAGGTCGCAAAGTTGGCCGCCGCCAGCAGAAAGTGGGTTCTGAGTTCTGTGGGGCCCCCCAATAGTGGCGGTGGGGGTGGGGGGTTTCCCCACGACCCTGCAAGCCAGAGCCGTGCTGTGACTGGTCTTTGAGAAGGGGGTTTGGGGGGGTGGGGCTCTCCAGGGTTCCCTGAATGTGGAATCGACTTTGCTTCTGATCCAAGAAGCCAGCTGGTTTCTGGTTAAAAACTACAGGCTGTTGGTTTGATGGGCTGCCATGTAAATAATTGGTGGCGCGTAGAATCATAGAATGATGGACTTGGAAGGGCACCCAGAAGGACATCTAGACCAACCCCCCGCAACACAGGAATCACAACGCAGGTTGGCGCAGCAGTAAGAAGGGAAGCCAGTGGTGGATGGTGCTGGGTGGGATGTGGGTACAGTGGTTAGATCAAGAAGGCCAGGAAGCTGCCCTGTGCCGAATCATAGGTCCGCAGACTATCAACATCAGGATTTCAGAAGAGGAGTCTTTCCCAGATCTACCTGGAGATGCTGTCAGGGTTTGCACCTGGGTCCTTCTGCAGGCTAAGCAGGTGAGCCACAGCCCTTCCCCACTGTTGGTCCACCAACATCTGGAGCCAAGGTTGAAGAACATAAGGCCAGGTTGGTTCGGATCAGGCTTCCTCTGACTTGGGGCTTCCCATTGGACATGCCCGGCTGGCAGCTGTAGTCCAGAACATCTGGGGAGGGGCTTCTTCTTCAGCGATCCCTCGTAGCCGAGTAAGATGGTCTTCCATAAACATGGTTTTAACAGTAAGTCAGTAAAGTGACTGTGGAGGTCAATTCTGGATCCACACATCCCTCCACAGTGGGGACATTGGTTCCTGGGCAGGAGTTGATCCCGGTGTGGATTTGCCAAGCGTGCCTTCCTCTTAGCACATTTCTCCCTTGCGTCCTGAGTTCGAGTGTCTTCAAAGCCCAGGACATACCAGGACAGGAATGACTGGTCTTGATGGAGCAAAGTTCTGGCTCTTGGACAGTAGCTTCATAGAACCATGGAATTGTAGAGTTAGAAGAGTTGACCCCCAAGAGTCATGTAGTCCAACTGCCTGCAATGCAGGAAACCCAGCTGAGGAACCCCCAACAGATGGCCACCCAACCTCTGGTTACAAACCTTCAGTGAAGGAGAGTCTGCCACCTTCCGAAGGAGTCCATCCTATTGTAGAACAGGTCTTACCATCAGAAAGTCCTTCCTAGTGTTTAGATGGAATTGCCTTCTTTGCGATTTGAATCCACTTGCTCCATCAGATGAAGGGTGATGCTGGTGATCCCCCAACACAGGGTGCTGAGCTGTGGGGCCGCCAAATTTAGAAGATCCATAACTGGGAAGATCCACTTGGAGCTGCCAAGTTTTGGCCTTGCTCAGGGAGCCATGCTACCAGAGATGACCAAAGTCTGCCCCTGGCTCCATATGAGAGCTCTTCAGATATTTGAATCACAGAATTGTAGAGTTGGGAGGGACTCAGAATCCTCTAGTCCAGCCTTTCTCAACCTTGGGTCCCCAGATGTTGTTGAACTACAACTCCCCTCACCCCTAGCTAGCAAGACCAGAGCTCAGGGATGATGGGAGTTGTAGTCCAACAACATCTGGGGACCCACAGGTTGAGAAACACTGCCTAGTCCAACCCCCTGCAATGCAGGAATCTGCAGCTGTCCCTTATGGGAATCGAACCCATGACATTGGCGTTATCAGCACCATGCTCTAATCAACTGAGCTATCCAAACGGCTGTCATAGTCCGGTCTACGGGCGATCGAAGTCCTGGCTGAGGACGTCGGGACCAGAGGCAAGATGGCGGGGTAGGAGCAGGAACGAGAGTCCAGAAGCCAGGGGTCCAAGGGTCAAGAAGCAAGGAGTCACGAAGTCAAGGGTCCGAGGGTTGAGAAGCAAGGAGTCACGAAGTCGAGGGTCCGAGGGTTGAGAACAAGGAGTCACAAAGTCAAGGGTCCGAGGGTCGAGAAGCAGGGAGTCATGAAGTCAGGCGTCCGATGGTCGAGAAGCAAGGAGTCACGAAGTCGAGGGTCCGAGGGTTGAGAACAAGGAGTCACAAAGTCAAGGGTCCGAGGGTCGAGAAGCAGGGAGTCATGAAGTCAGGCGTCCGATGGTCGAGAAGCAAGGAGTCACGAAGTCAAGGGTCCGAGGGTTGAGAAGCAAGGAGTCAAGAAGTCAAGGGTCCGAGGGTTGAGAAGCAAGGGGTCACGAAGTCAAGGGTCCGAGGGTCGAGAAGCAAGGGGTCACGAAGTCAAGGGTCCGAGGGTCAAGAAGCAAGGGGTCACGAAGTCAAGGGTCCGAGGGTCGAGAAGCAAGGAGTCACGAAGTCAAGGGTCCGAGGGTCGAGAAGCAAGGAGTCAAGAAGCCGAGGTCCAAGGATCAGGAAGCAAGAGGCCAAACACAGCAAGGCAGGAAACATGTTGCTGTGGCAAAGAGCCGAAGGGAAATGCTGACCTTATATCCCTTCCCGGCTCTTGCCACCAGGTGCAGCGAGTTACTAATCGGCCTCACCTGTGTGGCCATGCCTTGCCTCTCCAGAACAAACTTAGGAAGGCCCCAGTCCTGCGAAGCCCTACTGGTCCCAGGGCCTGGCTCCTGCACGCACACCTGACAACAACTATCATATCACCTCTCGGTCTTCTCTTCCCCAAGCTGAACATTCCCAACTTCCTCATCCGTTCCTTGTGCCTACAAGTCCCATCGCCCCTGCCCGTTGGGCTAAGCTGGCTGAGGATGGTGGGTTTTGAAGTCCAGCAACATCTGGGGCCCCAAGGCTGGACTGTCTGGGTCTTTTCAGAGCCCCAGGCTGGTCCAAGGCCTTTCCCAGACCTGCTTCTGGGGCTCAGCTTCAGAGTGGACGGTGGAGGACCCCCTGCAGCAGAAATGGGCAGCTTCAGCCTTCAGGGTGGGGTGGTTCTGGGAAGAACTGTCTCCAGACAGCAGGCCCTCCATGTGGCTCGTACCCCATAGTTTCACAGAGACAACTATAGAGCTCTAAAATCCGCCATCAGCCAGGCGGTAGCTAATAAAAGCAGCAGTTTCCAAGCTGTTTTCTGGGCACCCCTGGGGTTCATTGGAAGCTTCTCAGGGGCTCCTCAACGAGAAGATCAACAACGGCAGGGATGATTCGCTCGGAAACATTTCCCGTGGCTGCTGATCTTCCCCATGAGAAAACAACAACAACACCCCACTGCCATGGGGGAGCGCTTGAGGGGTGGGTGAGTGGCCATTCTGGGGGTCTCTCCTGGCTCGAACGGTGCCAGCAATGAGAGTTGCACCCCCCTAGCTGGCTAGTGTCTCCCCAGAAGCCCTTGCCAGGAGTTCCTTGGCAGATGAGTCAACCTGGAGACGATTCCCCGAAAATTTGGAAATTGCAGCAATAAAGCAATCAAAGGCGCCGTCAAACAATGGAACTCGAAGGTTGCAAAGGGAAGATAAGGCATATATTTAGGATGGAAGCAGACAGCTCAGAACAGACAGAGCTCAGCTCGCTTCTCGAATGGTCCTGAGAGGGCTTCCTCTTTTGGCGTTCTTGGGAGGGAGACCCACAACGAGGGGGGAGCCACCATCAGAAAAGGCCCTGATCCCCATAGCTGCTAGGTCAGAGGTGTAGTGGTTAGAGTGTTGGACTAGGACCTGAGAGAGTCGAGAGTTCAAGTCCTCCCATTCAGCCACAAAGCTTACTGGGCGTGAACTGGGCACCAGTCGCTGCCTCTCAGCCAAACCTACCCCACAGAGTTGTGGGAATTAAATGGGAAGGGAGAGAACTGTGTGTGCCATCATGCGCTCCCTAGAGGAAAAAGGTGGGATAGAAATCCATGATGAGGATGAAACCAAGCCTGATGAGGAATGGTTGAAGGAGTGCTTACCCTGGAAAAGAGAAGATATGAGAGTCACCTTCAAATATCTGAAGGGCTTTCACATGGAAGATGGAGCAAGCTTGTTTTCTCCTGTTCTGGAGGGTAGGACTCGAACCCATGGCTTCAAGTTACAAGAAAGGAGATGCCGACTAAACACCAGGAAGAACTTTATGACAGTAAGAGCTGTTCAACAGTGGAAAGGAGTCCACCTCAGGAGATCGTGGACTCTCCTTCCTTGAAGGTTTCTTAGCAGAGGTTGGATGGCCATCTGCCATGGATGCTTCGGCTGAGATTCCCGCATTTCAGGGGGTTGGACTAGATGACCATTGGGTCCCTTCCGACTCTACAATTCTATGATTCTATGCTTCCATGATGGGAGGACACAGGAGGAGATATGTGAAAAATTATGGTGGGGAGCCGGGGTAGAGAAGGTTGGTATTTTTCTCCTTCGGGTCCTGCAGGAATTCTGGGTCACCCGATAAAATTGGATTGGCAGCATTCACTGGATTCACTGCCAACATGTTGGGGGTCGCCAGCTTTGATGGTTTTTTGAAGAGAATGGGCAAGTGCAGGATGAAGGATGAGAGACCCACCAGTGGCCACCAGTTGCGACAACTGTCTGGAACCTCCAGGTTCTCCCTCTTTTAGCAAGCTCAGCTGGTGGGCACCGGAAGGAAAACAAGAGGGAGGGGGCAGCGTGCTCAGGGAAATCTCCAGGTTTGCAGAACTACCAAACATCTGGGAGGTGGGATGGAGAAGACCCAACAGGTGTAACCCCCCCTCCCAATCAACCAATGAGGACTGAGCATGCTGGAATGGAAAAAGAGAATTGGCAATGGGATGGAATGGAGTTCTGGTAGAGGGTCCAGCTGGCTGGCTGGCTCAATAAGAGCACTGGACATTGTGTCATTTTCCTGCAGGTCCCTCCTGTACCTCTGAATAGCAGCTATTAAGGACATTGCAGAGGGGTGGTCCAGATGAGCTTTGGGGGGGGCCCTTCCCACTCTGTGACTCTATGGCTACCTTAGGGAATAATAATAATAATAATAATAATAATAATAATAATAATAATAATAATAATAATAATTTATTTATACCCCGCCCATCTGACTGGGTTTCCCCAGCCACTCTGGGTGGCTCCCAACAGAATAATCAAACATCAGCCATTAAAAACTTCCCTAAACAGGGCTGCCTTCAGATGTCTTCTAAAAGTCGGATAGTTCTTTATTTCCTTGACATCTGATGGGAGGACGTTCCACAGGGAGGGCGCCACCACTGAGAAGGCCTGGTTTCCTGTAACCTCACTTGTCGCAGCAAGGGAACCGCCAGAAGGCCCTCGGTGCTGGACCTCAGCGTCCGGGCTGAACTATGAGGGTGGAGACGCTCCTTCAGGTATACTGGGCCGAGGCCGTTTGGGGTTTAAAAGGTCAGCACCAACACTTTGAATTGTGCTCGGAAATGTCCTGGGAACCAATGAAGATCTTTCAGGTCTCGGCGACTGCTCCCAGTCCCCAGTCTAGCTGCCGCAATCTGGATTAATCGTAGTTTCCAGGTCACCTTCAAAGGAAGCCCCACATAGAGCGCATTGCAGTAGTCTAAGCAGGAAATAACTAGCATGCTAACTCTTCAGATCTTCAATCTCAAGGAACTGCAGCCAAGGAGCGAGGCCTTGTCAGTATCTCACACCTGTGCTCAGAGATTGTGCTGGCTGCCCATTCGCTACCTGGCCAGGTTCAAGGTGTTCCTGCTAGTATATAAAACCCATAACAACTTAGTGCAGTGTTTACTTACGAGACAGCTTTGATCAAAGGATGAGGCATTGTTACAGGGAACACACAATACCAGTAAGAAATCAACATTTTAGTGTGGCAGAACTTTGGAACTTCCACCCTAGTGATGTTATGCAGGTGCTTTAACTGTACTCTTTTCGGCCCCTGATAAAACCATTTTTGTTCGGACAAGCCTACCTATATATGTTTAGGAACTTTACAAGCTTCAGTCTGTTTTTAGTCCATATTTACTTTAACCTTTCGAACGCCTTAAACCATTGTTGTTGCATTTCCTTATTGTTTTATTATTATTATTTTGTGCACCAATTTTTGCAGCCGAGCGGCTGTATATATGTTATGCAATGAATAATGAATAAGGAGCAGATTTGGGGTGCCATGAAAAAGGCCTATCAGACCCGCAGCGAACAATCCCTCCGGGGGTTTCTTTCCCCATTGAAATTCACGCCCGTGAGCAACTTTGCTTCATTCCAGCAAGAAGGAGAACTTCCCTTTGAGACTGTGTTCCCCGGGGATAAGTCGCCAACTGAATTTTCTGCTTCAGACACTAACCTGTTTGGGACCAGCCTTTCTGACATATGAAACCTCACCTTCTGCAGTGAGAAGGGAGCTAAACTAGGTCAGGTGTTGCTCGGGTACAGAGGCAAACTGTCGGATGGCACAGAGTTCTTCGGCGGGGGAGACACCCACCTACTGCATGAAGCGTTCTGTGTGGATTCCAGAAGCTCTCTTAACGGGTGCAATTTTCCTAAGGGAATAAACTCCCCCCCCCCCCAATAGCCCCTTTGTTGGCGTGCTTTCTCTCCGTGGAACAATGCTGTGTGACTCAGAAGCTGGCGGCCTTTTCCTGGAAACCATCGTGCGCGTGACTCTCCGCCGGAAGGAGCGCAAAGCCCAAATTGGCATGCCGTCCTAGGCTCCACGCCTTGGGGAGAGGCGCCGCGCGACGCAATTCATAAAACCACTAAAATAGAAGAATTGTAATCAAGCAAATGAATAATTGGGATTAATAATGCAATGGGATAATAAAGCTCTTGCCAGGGAATTAGGCAGCCGTGCTTCCGTCAGCACAGATGTCTGCTCAGGTTTTCCTTTCGGTGGTGTGTGTCCCTCGGGCACAGGCAGCAAAGAAAAGGAGGGGGTCCCCTCTTTAGAGTTTTCTGGGGTCTTCCAGTCCCCTGCTGCATCGGTGATAAGCTGCAGAGTCTCCTCTCAGTCCTTTCTGTGGGTGGCAGGGAGAATTATTGAAATATACACAAACATATATACAGTGGTACCTCGGGTTACATATGCTTCAGGTTACATGTGCTTCAGGTTACAGACTCCGCTAACTCAGAAATAGTACCTTGGGTTAAGAACTTTGCTTCAGGATGAGAACAGAAATCGTGCGGCGGCAGCGGGAGGCCCCATTAGCTAAAGTGGTGCTTCAGGTTAAGAACAGTTTCAGGTTAAGAACGGACCTCCGGAACGAATTAAGTACCGTATTTTTTGCTCTATAAGACTCACTTTTTCCCTCCTGAAAAGTAAGGGGAAACGTGTGTGCATCTAATGGAGTGAATGCAGGCTGCGCAGCTATCCCAGAAGCCAGAACAGCAAGAGGGATTGCTGCGCAGCGAAAGCAGCGATCCCTCTTCCTATTCTGGCTTCTGAGATGCAGAATGTTTTTTTTTTCTTGTTTTCCTCCTCCAAAAACTAGGTGCGTCTTATGGTCTGGTGCGTCTTATAGAGCGAAAAATGCGGTACTTAACCCGAGGTACCACTATACCCATATACATACAGAGGGTGTTCAGACTGATGAGGGGTGGTATCTCTGGTGGGGACCACGTTGTGATGATTCTGGGGTAGTTTGCCCACCTTTGGTCTGCCACAGCTCTCACCTGTGGCCTCTAGAAGCTGTCAGCAGGCGACAGCGGCCACAATCCCAGGAAATGGCTTCAACTGGCCGGCTAAACCAGGTGTGGGGAGCCGACGGGGCTCAAACACTTAGGGTTTGACTCTAGCACACTGTTTCTCAACCTGTGGGTCCCCAGATGTTGTTGGACTACAACTCCCATCATTCCTAGCCGGCATGGCCAGTGGTCAGGGATGATGGGATTTGTGGTCCAACAACACCTGGGGACCCACAGGTTGCAGATGAGAGCGGATAAGACCAGAAGTGGGTCCGACAGTCAAGAAGGCAGTTTTTGCACCTGGGAAGGGAGCCCATTGAGGAGAAGGAAAACACTGACCCTAAACCTCCTCTGCCTTTTGTAATATCTTGGGCAGAAGAAAAGGCTAAGGAAGAAAAGGTAAAGGGACCCCTGACAGGTAAGTCCAGTCACAGACGACTCTGGGGTTGCGGTGCTCATCTCGCTTTACTGGCCAAGGGACCTGGCGTGTGTCCGCAGACAGCTTCCAGGTCATGTGGCCGGCAGGACTAAGCCGCTTCTGGAGAACCAGAATAATAAATAACTTTCCTGTTCTAACCTAAGCTAACTGTTGTTGTTGTTTAGTCGTTTAGTCATGTCCGACTCTTCGTGACCCCATGGACCAGAACACACCAGGCACTACTTCCTCCCGCAGTTTGGTCAGACTCATGCTGGTAACTTCGAGAACATTATCCAACCATTTCGTCCTCTGTCGTCCCCTTCTCCTTGTGCCCTCCATCTTTCCCAACATCAGGGTCTTTTCCAGGGAGTCTTCTCTTCTCATGAGGCGGCCAAAGTCTTGGAGCCTCAGCTTCAGGATCTGTCCTTCCAGTGAGCACTCAGGGCTGATTTCCCTAAGAATGGATAGGTTTGATCTTCTTGCAGTCCATGGGACTCTCCAGAGTCTCCTCCAGCACCAGAATTCAAAAGCATCCATTCTTTGGCGATCAGCCTTCTTTATGGTCCAGCTCTCAATTCCATACATCACTACTGGGAAAACCAGAGCTTTTACTATACGGACCTTTGTCGGCAAGGTGATGTCTCTGCTTTTTAAGATGCTGTCTAGGTTTGTCATTGCTTTTCTCCCAAGCCTAAGCTAACTAGTCTAGAGGAAACACAGGCAGCCTTGCTCCCTCCTTTGTTTTCAGAGTATAGAAGGAGGAAGAGGAAATCTGCCCAAACTTCAAAGGATAGAGAGGTTAGCAAAGAGGTCAAAGGGACAGGGACAATCCAGGGAACTGAAGGTCCCTTATAAGGAAGGAGATTCTGACTAAACATCAGGAATAACTTTCTGAACGGAAGAGCCGTTTGGCAGTAGAACGGCTTCCCTTGGGAGCTTGTGGACTCTCCTTCCTTGGAGATTTTAAAGCAGAGATCAGATGGCCATCTGCCATGGATGCTTAATCTGAGATTCCTGCATTGCAGCGGGGTTGGACTAGATGACCCTTGGGTTCCCTCCCAACTCTAAGATCCTGTGATTCTATTATTCTACTCTGTTTGGGACATGCGCAGAGGAGGACAACCCAGATGACCAAGAGTCTGAAAACCAAGACTTACAGTGAATGGTTGAGGGAGCAGGGTATGTTTAGCCTGTCCCATGAAGGATGGAGCATGCTTGTTTTCTTCTGCTCTGGAGGGTAAGAGCTGTGTTTGACTGTAGAACAGACTCTCCATCGCTGGAAGTTTTTTAACAGATACTGTATAATAATAATAATTTTTATTTATACCCCGCCCTCCCCAGCCAAGGCCAGGCTCAGGGCGGCTAACAAGCAATAATAAAAACAAGTTGAATGATTACAACTTAAAAACCAAATTAAAATACAACATTAAAATATTGAAACATTAAAATATTAAAATATAGCCTCATTGCAGGGGGGAGAAAGGAAAAGAAAAAAAGAAAGAGAGGGAGGGAGGGAATCAAATTGGCTCCAAGCCAAAGGCCAGGCGGAACAACTCTGTCTTACAGGCCCTGCGGAAAGGAATCAGATCCTGCAGGGCCCTGGTCTCATGAGGCAGAGCGTTCCATCAGACCGGAGCCAGAGTTGAAAAGGCCCTGGCTCTGGTTGAAGCCAATCTAACTTCCTTAGGGCCCGGGACCACTAGGTGACCACCATTGAGGTCCCTTCCAAATCTGCAATTCTCTCATTCTATTTTAACCCTATGCGGCACGTCTTTCTGCAAGCTGATCTGCACCCAGACTTCCAGCAGGCATTCCCAGCCCTAACAGGAAATGGCTTGCACCCGAGACCTCAGCTCCCCACCCCGCCAGGCCTGTGTGTCTGCCTTTACCACATTGCACACTTGCTGAACGCGCGTCAATTTCATGCCAGCTTCATTCCAGAGACAGGCTGTTTAGAAGCCGACTTGGCCTCCCGGGTTTGCTTGGCAGCCGAACTGACATGAAAATTGTCACATATTAGCTGTTCTCAAGGTGAGGCTGAGCGGTGTCCCCGGGCAAAGCCTGGCATGTGATCTCCCTCTGGGAGGAGGGCAGGACACCCCTGAACTCATCCCAAGTGGCGGCGCCAGTCCCCCAGGACCAGAGGGTGTGAGCCCGAACCCCAAAGCAGCCATCCAGAAAGGAGTCTGCCTGTCGCAGCACTGAGTGAGTTACTGCCCTGGACTTGCAACTCCCCCCCCCCATTGGAGCAATGGCTCAAGCAGGGGCACAGTGCCTCCTTCTGGTAGGTAACTCTCTTTCCCATTCTCACTGCTGTCCTGGGATGAAGTATTCCTTCAATATGAGTTCAGAGGTGGAAGGTATGCATAGGACACAGTCAGAAAATGCTCTATCGCAGAGCTGTGAGTCTTTCCTATTGAAAAAGAGATGATGTACAGATGGTACACGACACCAGTGCAGTTAGGGAAAATGTACAAAACTTGTTGTTGTTGTTGTTTAGTCGTTTAGTCGTGTCCGACTCTTCGTGACCCTATGAACCAGAGCACACCAGGCCCTCCTGTCTTCCACTGCCTCCCGCAGTTGGGTCAAACTCATGCTGGTAGCTTCGAGAACACTGTCCCACCATCTCATCCTCTGTCGCCCCCTTCTCCTTGCGCCCTCCATCTTTCCCAACATCAGGGTCTTTTCCAGGGAGTCTTCTCTTCTCATGAGGTGGCCAAAGTCTTGGAGCCTCAGCTTCAGGATCTGTCCTTCCAGGGAGCTCTCAGGGCTGATTGCCTTAAGAATAGTTCAAATATATGTTGGAAGTGTAAGGAAAAGGAGGGGACATTTTATCATATGTGGTGGGATTGTAAGGTAATTAAAAAATTATGGGAAATGATATACCACGAATTGAAGAAAATGTTCCATTTAACATTCGTTAAAAAACCCTGAAGCATTTTTATTAGGGATTGTAGGGAAAGATCTGACAGAAAAGCTGAAAAACATCTCCATGTATGCGACAACGGCCGCGAGAGTTTTAATAGCACAAGGATGGAAGACTGAAGAAACCCCAACTAAAGAATCATGGCAAGAAAAATTGATGGACTATGCAGAACTGGCAAAACTGACATATAAGCTACGGAACAAGGATAACTGTGACTTTAAGGATGAATGGGAACCCTTTACAAAGTATTTGAAGACGCAACAAAGCGAACTGGACTCCTTGGCTGGCTTTGAATAAACATTCACAAACTTTTTATTGATAATAATCAGCTAAATAGTTTGAGGATCTATACAACTGTGTAACATGCAGAAAACAGCATTTTTAGAGAAATCAAAGACTGGAACTGAGGGAAGTCGGGGGTGGGTGGGTTCTGTGGAGGGGGGAGGGGAGGGGGAGGAGGGGGGAATAAGGATGATATGTTTCTGGATAATATGTTTTGTTTTAATTTTGAATAAAAAGTTATTTTTAAAAAATGGAAAAAAAAGAAAAAGAGAGAGCAACGTTCTAGTCCTCATTGAGAAACAGCTGATTTAAATAAGAACAGAGGAAGCTGTCTAATCAGACCACTGGTCCATCGAGTTCAGTATCATCCACCCTGACTTACAGCAGATTTCCAGAGGATGTTCCCACCCCTATATATAACCTGGGACACTCTGCATTCCAAGCAGATGTCCTAGCACTTTGCTGCAGCCCTTTCCCAATACATTGCTGCTCCGGGTGTGGTTGGCATCCATCTGCCTTGAGAGACAATGGAGTGCGCCTCCGGGGGTGAAGTCAAACTGCTGCTTTGGCAGCTCTGAAGTGACCCCTAAAGCCTGGGCAGCGTGCCCAGATGACAAGACCCCCCCCCCCCCGGCCTCACTCATGGGGCCCAAAAGAAAGCAGAGCAAGACGTTTGGCACCAGCTTGGCTGAAGAGGTTGCTAGAAGGCACCATCCAACTGTCTTAAGGACTCCACTCCAGATTTGTGTAGGGTTTACTCCTTAGCGGGACGCGGGTGGCACTGTGATCTAAACCACTGAGCCTCTAGGGCTTGCCAATCAGAAGGTCGGCGGTTCGAATCCCAGTGACGGGGTGAGCTCCCATTGCTCCATCCCAGCTCCTGCCAACCTAGCAGTTCGAAAGCACATCAAAGTGCAAGTAGATCAATAGGTACCACTCCGGTGGGAAGGTAAACGGAGATTCTGTGCACTGCTCTGGTTTCGCCAGAAGTGGCTTAGTCATGCTGGCCACATGACTTAGAAAGCTGTCTGTGGACAAACGCTCAGTGGCGTAGCGTGGGGGGTGCAGGGGGGGCCGGCCGCACCAGGCACAACATCTGGGGGTTAGGGTTAGGCGGCGCAAATCCACGGGTTAGGGGGCGCAAATCCACGGGTTAGGGGGTGCAAATTACTTGCCTTGCCCCAGGTGCTGACAACCCATGCTACGCCACTGCAAACGCTGGCTCCCTCGGCCTGTAAAGCAAGATGAGTGCTGCACCCCATAGTCACCTTTGACGGCGCTGTGGGTTAAACCACAGAGCCTAGGACTTGCCGATCAGAAGGTTGGCGGTTCGAATCCCCGCGACGGGGTGAGCTCCCGTTGCTCGGTCCCTGGTTCTGCCAACCAAGCAGTTCGAAAGCATGTCAATGTGCAAGTAGATAAATAGGTACCACTCCGGCGGGAAGGTAAACGGCGTTTCCATGCACTGCTCTGTTTTCGCCAGAAGCGGCTTAGTCTTGCTAACCACATGACCCAGAAGCTGTACGTCGGCCCCCTCGGCCAATAAAGCGAGATGAGCGCCACAACCCCATAGTCCTCTGCAACTGGACCTAATGGTCAGGGGTCCCTTTGCCTTTAACCATCCAGAGGTCCTTTACCTTTACCTTTTACCTTGCACTCCTAGGCAGGAAGGAAGTTGGAGTCTTTCTGGCTTCCAGACCCAGAAGGACTCCCATTCCCATCATTCCTGGTTCCGTTAACCAGGCTGGCTTCCGAGGCTGATGGGAGTTGGACTCCAACCATATCCGCAGGGCTGCTGCTTTCTCCTGCCCGCGTTGGGGCCAAGTTGCTGTCAAAATAATGGCAGCCCTTGCTGCGTCGCTCACCTGTCCCTTGGATACCAGTTGGCTCGAAAAACACAACTTTTAGCATGCCATTACCTTGGTTGGGTCTTTGGAAGAACATTGAAATGAAACATCTCATTTTGGGGGGGTGAAGGCAGGCAAGGAGGGACACACACCCCCTCGCCGCATCTGCAATCCCACCTCAAAGAGCGGCCTGATTATCCAGCCCATTTCTCCTTCTCTGCTGCCTTTTAAAGAAGCCAAACTCCTGCTCTTGAGCCGTAAAACTGATTTTCATGGGTCCTTTACCTTTCTTTTCTTTTCTTTAGCCTCCAACATTTCTCCAGTGAAAACGGGGATGTTCCATGGAAAAGCAGGACATTCTGGGATCAAACCAGAAACCGGAACAGCTTCTGTAAATCTGGAACTGTCCCTGGGAAATAGGGGAACTTGGAGGGTCTGTACACAACAGCCGCAATGATTGAGGTTGAATCCTGACAAGACAGAAGTACTGCTCTTGGGGGACAGGGGGCAGGCTGGTGTGGAGGACTCCCTGGTCCTGAATGGGGTAACTGTGCCCCTGAAGGACCAAGTGCGCAGCCTGGGAGTCATTTTGGACTCACAGCTGTCCATGGAGGCACAGGCCAATTCTGTGTCCAGGGCAGCTGTCTACCGGCTCCATCTGGTACGCAGGATGAGACCCTACCTGCCCGCAGACTGTCTCACCAGAGTGGTGCATGCTCTAGTTATCTCCCACTTGGACTACTGCCATGCGCTCTATGTGGGGCTCCCTTTGAAGGTGACCTGGAAACTGCAATTAATCCAGAATGCAGCAGCAAGACTGGGGACTGGGGGCGGCCGCCGAGACCACATAACACCGGTCCTGAGAGATCTGCATTGGCTCCCAGTACATTTCCGATCACAATTCAAAGTGTTGGTGCTGACCTTGAAAGCCCTAAACGGCCTCGGTCCAGTATATCTGAAGAACAGTCTCCAACCCCATCGTTCTACCTGGACACTGAGGTCCAGCGCCGAGGGCCTTCTGGCGGTTCCCTCACTGCGAGAAGTGAGATTACAGGGAACCAGGCAGAGGGCCTTCTCGGTGGTGGCGCCTGCCCTGTGGAACGCCCTCCCAGCAGATGTCAAGGCAATAAACAACTATTTTACTTTTAAAAGACAACTGAAGGAGGCCCTGTTTAGGGAAGTTTTTAATATTTAATGCTGTATTGTTTTTAACACTTGATTGGAAGCTGCCCAGAGTGGCTGGGGAAACTCAGCCAGATGGGCGGGGTATAAATAATAAATCATCATTATTATTATTATTATTATTATTATTATTATTATTATTATTATTCACCACTTTCACTGTCAGAGACAGCAACACTTCCGAATGCCAGGACCCGGAAACCGCAGGAGCTCTCGTGCTCAGATCCTTCTGGCTAGTTTTCCCACAGGCAACTCTTTGGCCACTTGAGAACAGGAAGCTGGGCTAGATGGGCCCGATCCGGCCTGCTCTCCTTATGTTCTTATGCAGGGACCTCAGGATGGAAGGCAAAGTCACAGGCTGGGGTCAAATGGTTTTTGTTGGACTTGGGAGAGAGGAGGCTGGGGAGATCACCTGGTCACTCACTGACCTCCTTCCGCTCACCATCTCCCTGGAGCTGCTCTTATCGTCTCTGCATCCCTCCAGGTGAATGCGCAGGCCAAGGTACCGTGCAGAGATAAGGAAGGCCAGCATGCAGCCACACGCAACGCCAAGAGGGAGCGGGTGGAAGAGGAAATAACAGAGCTGCAGCCGAGACTAAACTCCACGGTTAATTCTGGCTTATTGTTTAGTTGCATCGGGTTTTGCCTTTTTGATGTTTCATTTTCAGGTCGACTTGGGTTTTATAGGAGATTTTGAGCTAAATTGCGGGGGTCCCTCCAAAAGCAGGCAAGACATTCTCACAAAATAAGTAAGAATTGCCGCAGCAGCAGGAGACGCCAGGATAAAA
The DNA here is from genome assembly GCF_964188315.1 of Podarcis muralis. Taxonomy (NCBI): domain Eukaryota; kingdom Metazoa; phylum Chordata; class Lepidosauria; order Squamata; family Lacertidae; genus Podarcis; species Podarcis muralis. The sequence continues at coordinate 89,447,663 of NC_135661.1, forward strand.
AGAGGCAGGTAGGCAGGTAGACCCACCTGGATTTCTAGAAATTATTATTATTATTACCGTATTTACTCGAATGTCATGCGCACCTTTTATGGCCAAATTACAATGTGAAAATTAGGGTGCACATTAGATTTGACAGTGCATTAGATTCGAGTAAGCATGATATTAATTGCATTTTTATCCTACCTGGATTTCTCCCCCTTCTCATTTAATCCACACAACAATCCTGCGAGGCAGGCTAGGCTAAGAGATTCAGTGAAATCACCCAGTGACTTCATGGCCAAGTGGGGATCTTAGAAAATCAAAGCTTTTTCAAAGAGCAAAAAAAGAGGACACTATTCAAGGCAAATAAATGCAATTTGTCTCGATTTTTACCCCTGAAAAAGAGGACGTGTCCTGGAAGAAGAGACACGTGGCAACCCTAAGGGCTGTTAAAGGTAAAGAGACCCCTGACCATTAGGTCCAGTCGTGGCCGACTCTGGGGTTGCAGCGCTCATCTCGCTTTATTGGCCGAGGGAGCCGACGTACAGCTTCTGGGTCATGTGGCCAGCAGGACTAAGCTGCTTCTGGCGAACCAGAGCAGCGCACGGAAACACCGTTTACCTTCCCGCCATAGTGGTACCTATTTATCTACTTGCACTTTGACGTGATTTCGAACTGCTAGGTGGGCAGGAGCAGGGACCGAGCAACGGGAGCTCACCCCGTCGCGGGGATGCGAACCGCCAACCTTCTGATCGGCAAGTCAGGGGTCCCTTTACCTTTACCGGGAGGCTGTGGCCCTTGCACCCCCATTCTAAGCTTCTCCCAGAGACATCTGGCTGGCCCCTGTTGAAACAGAAGTCTAGGCTACACGTCCTGGCCTAGCTGGCAGCGGGGAGAGTATTCACAAAACGTGTTTGACGGATGGATTAATGGAGCTGTCTCTGCAGAGAGAAGCACCCCCATCATCCCATCATCCGGCCTGGCCTCTTCCCTGCCATCTCTCCCCAATGCTAGCTAGCTTCTTCCAGCCCACTATAGAGAGATATCCATTTCCTAGACACCTTGCCTTGAAATCTGGTAATAAGTGCAGTGGTCCGGAATAATGGTCCGCTAGTATTTCATCTGCGTGCTTCCCATTGTCTGAGAGACCGAGTGCATCCCGGCCCTGACAAGCTATCAGTTCCCCTACCTTTATTTTAACCTCCCGGAGCTTCAGAGTTTCCCCCGACTCTAACCTGGGAGCCATCGTCTGATCTCAGCGGCAACAGAAGATTGCCACATTTCAAGAGGCAAAAATCCGGACGCAAAAGTTGTTGAGCTTCCCTGTTCTGTTGAACGCTTCCTTGTTCCCTCGACCAAAACAATGGTTTGCTGGTTTTTCGAAATTCCCCTGGAGGCTAATTTCGCCATTGAAACCCCAGACATATGGCGATCCTCATGGCGCACAGACCACTGACAATTTTCTAGAAACCGCAGGTAAGTACCATTGGTCCATTGCGGCCTAGGACCCACATACCTATGGGACCGCCTCTCCTGGTATGCCCCGCGGAGGACCTTAAGGTCCAGAAATGACAACACTTTGGAGGTCCCAAGCCTCAAGGAGGTTAGATTGGTTTCAACTAGGGCCAGGGCCTTTTCAGTACTGGCCCCGACTTGGTGGAACGCTCTGTCACAAGAGACTAGGGCCCTGCGGGACTTGACATCTTTCTGCAGGGCCTGCAAGACGGAGCTGTTCCGCCTGGCCTTTGGTTTGGACTCAGCCTGACCCTTATGTTTCCCTCCCCTTATGGTTTTGATCTACGGGCTTCTTTTAAAATGAGGCTGCATTTTAAATTGCATTTTAACCTGTATTTTAAATTGCCTCCCCCCCTTTCCCCCCCTACAGTGGTACTTCAGGTTAAGTACTTAATTCGTTCCGGAGGTCCATTCTTAACCTGAAACTGTTCTTAATCTGAAGCACCACTTTAGCTAATGGGGCCTCCTGCTGCCGCCGCTCTGCCGCAGCACGATTTCTGTTCTCATCCTGAAGCAAAGTTCTTAACCTGAAGCACTATTTCTGGGTTAGCAGAGTCTGTAACCTGAAGCGTATGTAACCTGAAACGTATGTAACCCGAGGTACCACTGTATTATGTTTTTACTGTGATTTTATTGGTGTTAGCTTCCCTGAGTCCGGCTCTGGCCAGAGAGGGCAGGGTATAAATAAAATTTATTATTATTATTACTATTAAGGGGCTGGGGAATCCACAAGTGACCGTAAAGGAATACATCTCCGGTGGTTTCCAGCAACTGTGATTCAGAAGTATTGCTGTCTCTGATTGTGAAGGCCAAGGAGGGCCATCCTGGCTAGTGGATATTGACAGACTCCTCTTGCTCCATGAATTTGTCCAATCCTATTTTAAAGCTGAAGACAGAAGTGCCTGGCGTGCTCTGGTCCATGGGGTCACGAAGAGTCGGACACGACTAAACAACAACAACATTTTAAAGCCTGTTGTCTTTGTCCATGGAGTTTTCTTGGCAGGGATACTGGAGTGGCTTGCCGGTTCCTGCTCCAGGTGGATCACGTTTGGTCAAAACTCTCCACTATGACCTGTTCATCTTGGGTGGCCCTGCACGGCATAGCTCATAGCTTCTCTGAGTTATTCAAGCCCCTTCGCCACGGCAAGGCAGTGATAAAGAAGGCTGATCGCCGAAGAACAGATGCTTTGAATTCTGGTGCTGGAGGAGACTCTGGAGAGTCCCATGGACTGCAAGAAGATCAAACCTCTCCATTCTGAAGGAAATCAGCCCTGAGTGCTCACTGGAAGGACAGATCCTGAAGCTGAGGCTCCAAGACTTTGGCCACCTCATGAGAAGAGAAGACTCCCTGGAGAAGACCCTGATGTTGGGAAAGATGGAGGGCACAAGGAGAAGGGGACGACAGAGGACGAAATGGTGGGACAGTGTTCTCGAAGCTACCAGCATGAGTTTGACCAAACTGCGGGAGGCAGTGGAAGACAGGAGTGCCTGGCGTGCTCTGGTCCAGGGGGTCACAAAGAGGTGGACACGACTAAACGACTAAACAGCAACATTTTAAAGCCATCTAGGTGAGTGGCCATCACTCCTGTGTTTAACATCCTGGGGCAAACCCAGGGCCACCTTAAGCATATCCGGCGCCACGGTGCAAAGATCCCTCCCGTTTCCCAGGGTTTTTTAGGGAGGACGGCACTGCCGGCGGAGCTGGAGGAGGCGGTCAGTGGCTGGAGGGTGACTCCTACGGCAGGGAAAAGGCGGAGGCTGGACGTGGTGCCTCCCGGCTCAGCTGGCCACTTTGTGCCACGGTGGCCATGGCAGACGGAGGCTCCGGGCGTGGCGCTGCTTCGGTGCGGCATGGCAGAGGCGGGCGAGGGTGGCGAACTGATGCCAGGAGGCGCCATGTCCAGCCTCCACCTGTGCTGGCTAACCGTGCGGCGAGGTCCGAGTTCAGTCCGAGGTCAAGGGTGCGGTATGGAGGCTGTCCGTCAAAGCTGAAGCAGGGTCCAAGGCAGGGAGTCGGGTGAGGTCAGGGACTCTGGCAGAAGAGCAGGACAGGGTGCAGGCAGGAACAGGCTAGCCACAACGTTGCTCCCGCAACCTGGGACTGGGGCTGGCCGGCTTTGCCCCGAGGCATAGGGCGGCCCCGATCCTCAGGTGACTCGCCTCTCCTGGCCTGGAGGCGAGCCCTCCTCCTGCGGGAACTTAGTTCTCCTCCATGAGCCTCTGCAGCTCAAGAGAGGCTGGAGGGTTACCAGACCCAGAGGCGACCTCCGCTTCCTCTGACGGCTGAGAGTGGAGCACCTGCAGGCAATGGTTCCTCCATCACCTCAGGAGCCAGAGCAGACTCAGCTGGTGCCTGCACCTGAGGATCCAGCACAGGTGAGGACCCTTCAGGCTCAAGCCCCAGCCCCGGCTCAGCTGGTTCTGGAGGCGGGGAATCCTGTGCAGGCTGGGATCCCTCAGGATCAGCCTCCGAGTCTGAATCCCAGGCCATCATACCGCCTCTTCTCTGGCGCCCTCTCAAACTTGGCGCCTTGGCGCCCCACACCACTAGCCTCTATGGGTAAGATGCACCCAGTTTTTCTGAAGGCCATATTAAGTCTTCCACTTGGGGATACTATGGAACAGCAGCTGCCTTATAGATCGATATAAATCAGGCTTTGTGTTGTATTGGCAGTAAGAGAGAGCCTATGGTCATTCCAACGTGGCAGAGTGGAATTCGAATCCAGGTCTCCTGTGTCCTAAGATGGGGATGGGGAGCCTGCGGCCCTGCAGATGTTGTCAGAGACCCACCCCCATCAACCCCAGCGTACAAGGGACGGTGAGAATCGTAACCCAACAATGTTTGGAAGCTACTGATTCTCCATTCTCTCTCTCATAATTTAGCCTGCTTCTTCTCCATCTATCATCCTATAATCTTTTAATTTATCTCCTTCCCGTGCTCTTTTCTCATCCGTCCATCCACACACTTATGCATGTTACCTCGTCAGTCCAAATCACTCAGCGTCTCCATGCATCTTCCACGACTGACATCCGTCTTTCCAATCTGTTCATCGTGGTGCGGGAGGAGAGAAGGAGCCGTCATGTTGGTAAGAAGGAGAGACAGTACCACACAGGGGTTGGTCAATAATCACCTCAGCATCTCCGCCCACAATACGAGGACTATAATAGTCGCCTACCTTACAGGGATGTTTTGCAAGGATTGCATGAGATATTGTGTTGCCTATGAGTTCCATACAGTGGTACCTCGGGTTACATACGCTTCAGGTTACATACGCTTGAGGTTACAGACTCTGCTAACCCAGAAATAGTGCCTCAGGTTAAGAACTTTGCTTCAGGATGAGAACAGAAAGGGAGTCTTCTCTTCTCATGAGGTGGCCAAAGTCTTGGAGCCTCAGCTTCAGGATCTGTCCTTCCAGTGAGCACTCAGGGCTGATTTCCTTAAGAATGGATACGTTTGATCTTCTTGCAGTTCATGGGACTCTCAAGAGTCTCCTCCAGCACCAGAATTCAAAAGCATCCATTCTTCGGCGATCAGCCTTCTTTATGGTCCAGCTCTCACCTCCATACATCACTACTGGGAAAACCAGAGCTTTAACTATACAGACCTTTGTTGGCAAGGTGATGTCTCTGCTTTTTAAGATGCTGTCTAGGTAGGCTTGTTTTTGCCGAAAAGTGTGCAGTGAATGTGCTTGCCCAATGTCAGGGAACTGCCATAAGTGCCGGAGGGAGAGAGCAAGCTCCAAAGGGATCCCAGAGAGTGCCCCGGGAGTGGGAGAGGCAGCCCATCTTCTGGGGAAGGGAATCAACGTAGCTCCAGTGGAGAAGGGGGGCAGATGGGGGAATCGGCGAGGCGGTCCCATGACTCCTTGCCGGGGACCAGTGGGGAGAGGAAGAGTCCTCCGCTGCCTACGCCCTCCTTGCGCAGAAGGCTTCCGCGCAGGGAGAGTAGGAGGAGACTGGGCGTCAAAGAGCTTATTTGCTGGAAGAAGTTTAAGAAACGCCCACTGACGGATTCTGCCAGCGATTGAGACAGCCACAGGTGAGTGGCTGTCCAGACAGGAAAGGTTCACTCAGGCAACCCAGCCAGGTGTTGGCACAGGCTTACGCACGAGCAACCCCTACAACCATTACACCCAATATCAATAGGCAGGGAGTTCCGAAGGGTAGCTGCTGCCGCACTGGAAGATCGAGGCCTCTCTTGCAAAATTCCAAGCTCAGGCCTCTGGCTGCCTCATTAATACTGTGGATTTATGAATGATGCAAGCCTTGCGCTGCAGGCGAGGCGAAAGCACCGCCGTCCCTCTCCCCCTCCCTCTCCCGCAGCCATTAGCGTCTGATTTGTGAGGCCGCGTGGCTGGCGCGTCTGTTTTAAAGGCTGTTCCTCCAGCCCCTCAGGTACCCATGAAAATCAGTTTTACGGCTCAAGAGCAGGAGTTTGGCTTCTTTAAAAGGCAGCAGAGAAGGAGAATTGTGCTGGATAATCAGGCCGCTCTTCGAGGTGGGATTGCAGATGCGGCGAGGGGGGGGTGTCCCTCCTTGCCTGCCTTCACCCCCCAAAATGAGATGTTTCATTTAAATGTTCTTCCAAAGACCCAACCAAAGTAATGGCATGCTAAGTGTTGTATTTTTCGAGCCAACTGGCATCCAAGGGACAGGTGAGCGACGCAGCAAGGGCTGCCATTATTTTGACAGCAACTTGGCCCCAACGCAGGCAGGAGAAGCCAGCAGCCCTGCGGAGATGGTTGGACTCCAACTCCCATCAGTCTCGGAAGCCAGCCTGGTTAACGGAAGCAGGAATGATGGGAATGGGAGTCCTTCTGGGTCTGGAAGGCCAGAAAGACTCCATTCCTGCCCAGGAGTGCAAGGTAAAGGACCCCTGGATGGTTAAAGGCAAAGGGACCCCTGACCATTAGGTCCAGTTGCGGACGACTCTGGGGTTCCGGCACTCATCTTGCTTTACAGCTTCCAGGTCATGTGGCCAGCAGGACTAAGCCACTTCTGGCGAACCAGAGCAGCGCACGGAAACGCCATTTACCTTCCCGCTAGAGTGGTATCTATTTATCTACTTGCACATTGATTTCGAACTGCTAGGTTGGCAGGAGCTGGGATGGAGCAATGGGAGCTCACCCCGTCGCGGGGATTCGAACCGCTGGCCTTCTGATCGGCAAGCCCAAGTGGCTCAGTGGTTTAGACCACAGCACTACCCGTGTCCCGCTAAGGAGTAAACCCTACACAAATCTGGAGTGGAGTCCTTAAGACAGTTGGATGGTGCCTTCTAGCAACCTCTTCAGCCAAGCTGGTGCCAAACGTCTTGCTCTGCTTTCTTTTGGACCCCATGAGTGAGGCCAGCGGGGCGGGGGGAGGTCTTGTCATCTGGGCACGCTGCCCAGGCTTGAGGGGTCACTTCAGAGCTGCCAAAGCAGCAGTTTGACTTCACCCCCAGAGGCGCACTCCATTGTCTCTCAAGGCAGATGGATGCCAACCACACCCAGAGCAGCAATGCATTGGGAAAGGGCTGCAGCAAAGTGCTAGGACATCTGCTTGGAATGCAGAGTAAAAGGTAAAGGACCCCTGGATGGTTTAGTCCAGTCAAAGGCGACTATGGGGTGCAACTCTCATCTCGCTTTCAGGCCGAGGGAGCCGGCGTTTGTCCACAGTCAGCTTTCTAAGTCACCTGGCCAGCAAGACTAAACCGCTTCTGGTGCAATGGAACACCGTGATGGAAACCAGAGCGCACATAAATGACGTTTACCTTCCCGCTGCAGTGGTACCTATTTATCTACTTGCACTGGTGTGCTTTCGAACTGCTAGGTTGGCAGGAGCTGGGACAGAGCAATGGGAGCTCACCCCATCGCGGGGATTCGAACCGCCGACATTCTGATCAGCAAGCCCAAGAGGCTCAGTGGTTTAGGCCACAGCGCCACCCGCACCCCTGTGTTGCAAGGGCAAGGAGAGTCCTGTTGGATCAGGCGAGTGGCCTAGCATGGCGGAGACCTGGGGTCTGTGGCTAAACATGCACAATTTTGAGGACGTGCGAACCAGGGACCCCCATGCAGGCATGGCTTCCATGGGGATACACACTCTGCCCAGGCACATCTTGGTGGTCCCTGTCCCTGGATCCCTGTCCTTCCCTGCCAGAGGTTTAACCCACAGCGCCACCTCTGCATCGTAGGAGGTTGGGCTAAATGACTCTTGGAGCCCCTTCGAACTCTCCTATGATTCTTTGACGACCCCTCTTGATGGCAACCTGCTTTTTTAAAAATAAAATCTTGCAGGTTTCGTGATGCCTCCAGCTAAGTTGCCCTTGCCTGCCCCCCCCCCAAATCATATAAACTGCTCCGGTGCTCACCATGTGTGGAATAGGCAGGCACTGACTCTGCAACAATGTCACTGAGCCTGAGCCTCAGTGGACCCCTCGATACCAAGGGGGGCTTCGCTTCCATGTGTGCCAGAAATGGTTTGCAAAAAGCAGCAACGCCATGGAAGCCAGCAGCCTCCCATCTCTTGCGCTCGGCGATTCACTGACACCCAGCTGGTCCATTGTGAGGCACTTATCTGCAGCTGGAAGCTGTGCTCCGAGATGAAGCCCAGCAGAGAGGGAAAGTGTGGGTGCGGAAAACTGGATCTTTAGCAGGGTCAGGATAAATGAAGCTGGAAAAACGAGAAAGGGGAGCCTTCATCTCGCCTGGGCTGCCTCCGCTGCCATCCTCTGAAACGTTGACTGTCGCCTCTCCTGAAAAACGGATATTGCTGAGTTTGAAAAGGTCCAGGAAAGGGAAGCCAAAATGATTGAGGGTGCTAACGGAGAAATCTGAGGGCTCCCTTGGACAAAAAACAAGGACCCCAGCCAGGAATACCAGAGCAAAACAGCAGCCAGTAGGCTTGGTCTTGATTGAAGACTGTGGCAACAGGACTCCCACCCACAAGATGAAGCAAGATGGAAGTCCTGAACAAAAGGAGACCCCAATTTTTATTAGCTACTAATCCCCCAACCTACACCCCTAGAACTACATCACAACCTTACCTTTCCCGCCCCGACCTGGCCACAGTGATCCATGCGACGGTCATCTCCAGGCTTGACTACTGTAATTCGCTCTACACGGGGCTGCCCTTGAAGCTGGCCCAGAAACTCCAGCGGGTGCAGAATGCTGCAGCGAGGCTCCTCACGGGGTCTCTGCCATGGGAGCATATTCACCCAGTGCTTTTCCAGCTGCACTGGCTCCCGGTGGAGTACAGGGTCAGATTTAAGGTGCTGGTTTGAACCTTTAAAGCCCTTCACGGCCTAGGACCCTCGTACCTACGGGACCGCCTCTCCTGGTATGCCCCACGGAGAGCCTCAAGGTCCATAAATAACAACACCCTAGTGTTTTTATTATTGCTTGTAAACCGCTCTGAGCCCGGCCTTGGCTGGGGAGAGCGGGGTATAAATAAAAAATTATTATTATTATTATTATTATTATTATTATTATTATTATTATTATTATTAACTACATCATGACTACATCATTGACACATCACAAAAAGGAGGGGTTGAGGGAGGAGTTGTGGAAGTAACCTGAGTATCTTGTCACCTGGCTGGTTCCTCCTTTCCCCCTCCCCATGAGTCATTTCCAGAGGACAAAGGGGAGCTGGCAGTTTCCTGCCCCCAGAGGGAAGAGTTGATCATTGTCCTTTGTTCCCGTCCATGTTGAATCCACTCCCATATGCAAGTCTGTTGTTTCCTTGATGGTCTTCTGCCTGGGCAGGGCTCCTGAGTATGTGCTGGTACGATTAAGGGATTATGGCCGTCCTGTATCAAACCATCCACCTTTGATAGTCCTTCCTCCATGGAGCAAAATAAAAGTGGAACGGTGTAGATCCAATGTACGGTTGATTTTCTATGAATTTATAACAGAAACATCGTGTATGTCGTGTGTGAGTGTGTGTGTTGAGTTTGTACAAACTAAATGATTGGGGGGGGGGGAAGGTTTCCTGCAACAAGGGGCGAAGCTACTCCCCTGTGAAGAACGGCTGCAGCGTTGGGACTTTTGAGTTAGGAGAGGTAAGAGGCAATGTAATTGAAGCTTATAAAATTCTGCATCAGATAGAGAAAGCAGATAGAGAAAAGTTTCCCTCTCTGGAACCTGGGGACACCCAACAAAGCTGAATGAAGCTGGAAGTTTCAGAACAGATGAAAGAATAATAATAATAATAATAATAATAGTAATAATAGTAATAATAGTAATAATAATAATAATAATAATAATAATAATAATAATAATAATAATATATTATTTATACCCCTCCCATCTGGCTGGGTTTCCCCGGCCACTCTGGGTGGCTTCCAACAGAATATTAAAAACACGATAAAACTTCAAACATTAAAAGCTTCCCTAAACAGGGCTGCCTTCAGATGTCTTCTAAAAGTCAGATAGTTGTTTATTTCCTTGACATCTGGTGGGAGGGTGTTCCACAGGGCGGGTGCCACCACCAAGAAGGCCCTCTGCCTGGTTCCCTGTAGCTTCACTTCTTGCAATGAGGGAACCGCCAGAAGGCCCTTGGAGTTGGACCTCAGTGTCGAGGCTGAATAATGGAGGTGGAGACGCTCCTTCAGGTATACTGGGCCAAGGCTGTTTAGGGCTTTAAAAGTCAGCGCCAACACTTTGAATTGTGCTCAGAAATGTACTGGGAGCCAATGTAGGTCTTTCAAGACTGGTGTTATATGGTCTCGACGGCCGTTCCCAGTCCCCAGTCTAGCTGCCACATTCTGGATTAATTGCAGTTTCTGGGTCACCTTCAGAGGTAGCCCCACGTAGACTGCATTGCAGTAGTCCAAGCAAGAGATAACCAGAGCATGCACCACTCTGGCGAGACAGTCTGCGGGCAAGAAGGGTCTCATCCTGCGTACCAGATGGAGCTGGTGGACAGCTGCCCTGGTCACAGAATTTACCTGCACCTCCATGTGCAGCTGTGAGTCCAAAATGACTCCCAGGCTGCGCACCTGGTCCTTCATGGGCACAGTTGCCCCATTCAGGACTAGGAAGGGCCCCCCACCTGCTCCCTGTCCCCCCAAAAGCAGTACTTCTGTCTTGTCAGGATTCAACCTCAATCTGTTAGCTGCCATCCAACCTCCAACCGCCTCCAGGCACTCACACAGGACCTTCACCGTCTTCACTGGTTCTGATTTAAAAGAGAGGTAGAGCTGGGTATCATCCGCATACTAATGAACACCCAGCCCAAAGGACTTCTTCACACGACACAGAGTTTACCTGTGGAACTCCTTCTCCCAGGAGGTATTGATGGCTGCCAGCTTGGATGGTTTTTTGAAAAAAGGATTAGGCATATTCAATTCTCAAAACTTTATTGGCATATCGACAAGATTCCGGGAAGCTTCAGTGCAATGAAATCACTCAGCAAAACCTGCATCTCACAATTCTTTTTTTTATTCTTCTTTGGCGATCACTTGTAGCTGAGTAAGATTGTCTTCCATGAACACTGTCTTCACTGTGTGTCTGTAGGTGACTGTGGAGGCCAATTCTGGTTCCACATGTCCTTCCACAGTGGGGGCATTGGTTTCCGGGCGGGAGATGATCACGGTGTGGATTTGCCAAACGTGCCTTCCTCTTAGTTCCTTTCTTCCTGAGTTTTTGCTTCTTCAAAGTCACTGACACCTTTGGTAGAAACTATTCTCCAACTGGAGCACTCACAGGCCAGTGATTCTCAATTGTCAGTGTTTATCAAACCTCTCCATTCTTAAGGAAATCAGCCCTGAGTGCTTACTGGAAGGACAGATCCTGAAGCGGAGGCTCCAAGACTTTGGCCACCTCAGGAGAAGAGAAGACTCCCAGCAAAAGACCCTGATGTTGGGAAAGATGGAGGGCACAAGGAGAAGGGGATGAGATGGTTGGACAGTGTTCTCAAAGCTACCAGCATGAGTTTGACCAAACTGCGGGAGGCAGTGGAAGACAGGAGTGCCTGGCGTGCTCTGGTCCAGGGGGGTCACAAAGAGTTGGTCATGACTAAATGACTAAACAGCAGCAACAACAACAACAACAACAACACTACATTTTTAAAAGTTTGCCTTGAGAGCATCTTTGAACCTCTTTTGTTGACCACCAGCATTACACTTTCCATTCTTAAGTTGAGGATAGAGCAGTTGCTTTGGAAGACGATAATCAGGCATCTGATAATGTTGTATAACGTTTGCAAATCCTCATTCTGTGTTGCAGAAACTTGGCTTAATATTAACAACAACAACAACAACAACAACATTGAATTTTTGCTTCTGCAGAACAGGTCTTATGTGGCTTGGTTCCAAGTTCTCACTTGGTTCCAAGTTCCCAGCACATCTGGAGGGCACTAGGTTGGCAAATGGTGCCCTATAAAGTTATTCACTGGGCTAATGCCCTCCGACTCTGCGATTCACCCTCTGGGTTGAGGGTGTGATCAGATCCACCCATTGCTTAGTGCTACCACTGCCTCCAGACCTATCAATCAGTTATTGATCAGGAGGACGTTTCTCATTAACTACCCCGGATAAGCAGCTGGTTCTGCTGCCATCGCCTGCAGCCTTCCGGATTTATGCGTCATCTTGAGGAAAGGAATCGAGCGACCAGGGGCAGGCCTGTTTTATTAAGTAGGCAACCCCTCCCCAAAAAATATCCAGCATTAGCACAGACAATAAACACAATTCCCCGAGAATTTGTAGGCTATGATAGCAGGCGCTGCAAATCAAATACCACGTGGAGTCAGGAGGCAGCGTGAATACTTACACAATCCCGGAAAGGATAACCAATGAGATATTAAATTATTGTCAGAAAACCCAGAAGCAGATATACAGGAAAGGAAGAAAACAAGACTTTATTCCGCGCGCGTCTGAGTAAAGTTTTCTAATGAGGAACTCTCTTTACAAGCTGAAAAGTGAAACAAGCTAGGGGGAAAATGGAATCTATTCTGGACTGTACAGAAGTGGATGGTAGCGCCCACTGGCTGGGGGGTGGGGCACCGGGAGGCGAGAGGGTGCCAATTGGGTGCTGGAGATTTGAATGATTGCCAGTCTTTGAAAAGCTGGTATCACTGGCTCAATTTCATGCATTCGGTTGAATTGATGGAGCTAAATAGTTCTGATTGGGTTGTTGCTGTTTTTATTTTGATTATGTACTTTGTGGTTTCATATTCTGATTTTGTGCTGTGGACCACCTTCAGTGCCTGGAAGTGGTTGGAGGATGGAGGGCAGCTAACCGATTGAGGTTGAATCCTGACAAGACAGAAGTACTGTTTTGGGGGGACAGGGGGCGGGCGGGTGTGGGGGATTCCCTGGTCCTGAATGGGGTAACTGTGCCCCTGAAGGACCAGGTGTGCAGCCTGGGAGTCATTTTGGACTCACGGCTGTCCATGGAGGCGCAGGTTAATTCTGTGTCCAGGGCAGCTGTTTATCAGCTCCATCTGGTACGCAGGATGAGACCCTCCCTGCCGGCAGACTGTCTTGCCAGAGTGGTGCATGCTCTGGTTATCTGTCGCTTGGACTACTGCAATGCGCTCTACGTGGGGCTACCTTTGAAGGTGACCCGGAAACTACAACTAATCCAGAATGCGGCAGGTAGACTGGTGTCTGGGGGCGGCCGCCGAGACCACATAACACCGGTCTTGAAAGACCTACATTGGCTCCCAGTACGTTTCCGAGCACAATTCAAAGTGTTGTTGCTGACCTTTAAAGCCCTAAACGGCCTCGGTCCTGTATACTTGAAGGAGCGTCTCCACCCCCATCATTCTGCCCAGACACTGAGGTCCAGCTCCGAGGGCCTTCTGGCAGTTCCCTCACTGCGAGAGGCCAAGTTACAGGGAACCAGGCAGAGGGCCTTCTCGGTGGTGGCACCCGCCCTGTGGAACGCCCTCCCACCAGATGTCAAAGAGATAAACAACTACCTGACATTCAGAAGACATCTGAAGGCAGCCCTGTTCAGGGAAGTTTTTAATGTGTGACATCTTAGTGTATTTTTGGTCTTTGTGGAAGCCGCCCAGAGTGGCTGGGGTACAAATAATAAATTATTATTATGCCTGTTGTGTTTGTCCATGGAATTTTCTTGGCAGGGATACTGGAGTGGCTTGCCAGTTCCTGCTCCAGGTGGATCACGTTTAGTCAAAACTCTCCTTCAATCTGAACATAGGGATGGAAAGATTCGTCATTACGGAGGCCTGGTTGTTAAAATTATCAGACTTAACTGAGATGGAGAAATCGATGTGTTTCATCGCAGAAAAGTCATTATCAACATTTGCTAAAGATTGGAACCTCCTTATAGACATAATCTAGGATTGAGGACTGAAGATAATATTGGTTTATAGAAATAGGAATTAAGGTTGTCATATTTTGAAGAGCAGGGACGCGGGTGGCGTTAAACCACAGAGCCTAGGACTTGCCGATCGCATGGTCAGTGGTTCGAATCCCCACGGCAGGGTGCGCTCCTGTCGTTCGGTCCCAGCGCCTGCCAACCTAGCAGTTCAAAAGCACCTCCGGGTGCAAGTATATAAATAGGGACCGCATACCAGCAGGAAGATAAACGGCGTTCCGTGTGCTGCGCTGGCTCACCAGATGCAGCTTGTCACGCTGGCCACGTGACCTGGAAGTGTCTGCGGACAGCGCTGGCTCCCGGCCTATAGAGTGAGATGAGCGCACAACCCTAGAGTCTGTCAAGACTGGCCCGTACCGGCAGGGGTACCTTTACCTTTACCTTTTATTTTGAAGAGCAAAGGAAAGGATGCTATGATGGCCATTCAAAGCAAATAAATGCAATTTGTTTCGAATCCCCCCCCCCGAAAAAGAGGACGTGTCCTGGAAAAGGAGGGCACATGGCAACCCTAAGTGGTGTAATCTCGGAATGCGTGTGTTGGACAATTTTCGACATATAGCTGACAGACTAAGAATTAGAAGTTCTCTTTTTTTGTTCCCTCTTTCTTTTCTTTCTCCTTTTGGTTTGTGTTTTTATTCAGGTTAGTTTTTATATTATCCTTGATGAAATGATATTTGATACAGTGGTACCTCGGGTTAAGAACTTAATTCATCCTGGAGGTCTGTTCTTAACCTGAAACTGTTCTAAACCTGAGGTATCACTTTAGCTAATGGGGCCTCCTGCTGCCGCCGGAGCACGATTTCTGTTCTCATCCTGAAGCAAAGTTCTTAACCTGAGGTACTATTTCTGCGTTAGTGGAGTCTGTAACCTGAAGCGTCTGTAACCCGAGGTACCACTGTATTGACCTTTGTGTTCTTTCCCCCAAAACTTTAACAAAATCTATTTAAAATAAAAAAAATCTGAACACAGGGAGCTGAGTCAGGGCCGTAGCCCATCCAAGCTCAATAATGTCCACATGGACTGGCAGCATCGAAGGAAGGAAGGAAGGAAGGAAGGAAGGAAGGAAGGAAGGAAGGAAGGAAGGAAGGAGAATCTGAAAAACCAGGGCTGATTTCTATCTCCTTCCTTCCTTCCTTCCTTCCTTCCTTCCTTCCTTCCTTCCTTCCTTCCTTCCTTCCTTCCTCTCTCTCTCTCTCTCTCTCTCTCTCTCTGGCAACTGCTCAGTCAGTCTCTACCCTGTTTGCCAATTGCCGACCAGAGCTTACCTTTTCTCTCTCCCCCCCCAACAACACGAAAATAAGATATGTCAAGAGAGATGACCTGGATTGCTAATTACAGCCTGGAGGCTAGGATGCGATGCTAATTGGCACCGCTCTCCTTCAGGCAAACAAAGCCCTCCCTGATCAGCGCCTGCTTCACGGGGAAGCATCTCTCGTTTCCAAATCAGAGCTGCCATGGCGCGCTCTCTCTCTCTCTCTCTGCCTGCCTACCCAACTACAAACACTTTATATGGGCTGTGGCCCAGTTTCAGTGGCGAAGGTGGTGGTGGTCCAGGGCTCCCCTGTTTGCTTTTGGAGTGCGTTCTGGTTGCTAGGCAACATTGCCTCCTCCTGCTCCATGGGTACTTTCCAGGGATGCTTTGGCTGCGATTCCGGAGTCGCAGGGGGGTTGAACTAGATGGCCCTCGGGGATCCCTTTTCAACGTTACAGCTCCCCGTTTCTACGGCGGGGTCGCCCCTCAATGGCTGGATTCCTTTCCGCTGCTCTGTAACGACCTGGGATGCACAACGGTGCAAGCTGGGGCAGGAAAGTAAAAGCAGGGGTCGGGACCCAGGTGTCTGGAATTGTTTTTGAGTTTGGGGTGGGTGTTTCTCAGGGATTGTTTAGCTGGGGGTTCCTGCATTGCAGCAGGTAGGGCATAATAATAATAATAATAATAATAATAATAATAATAATAATTAATATTAATATTATTTCTATCCTGCCCTCCCCAGCCGAAGCCAGGCTCAGAGCGGCTAACAACAATAAAAGTAACACAGCATTCTAAATTCAATTCATTTTAAAATCAATTCAAAATCAAATGAATGGCAACCATTGGGCTAGAGTTCTGTGAGGATTACCAAAGGAGGGGGTTAGACTGTGCCTTGGCCAAAGGCCTGGTGGAACAGCTTTGTCTTGCAGGCCCTGCGGAAAGATGTCAAGTCCCGCAGGGCCCTAGTCTCTTGGGACAGAACGTTCCACCAGATCGGGGCCACAGCCGAAAAAGCCCCGGCTCTGGTTGAGGCCAGCCTAACCTCCCTGTGGCCTAGGACCTCCAGGCCTTAAAGGTTAAAACCAGCACCTTGAACCTGATCCTGTACTCCACCGGGAGCCAGTGCAGTTGGTAAAGCACTGGGTGAGAGTGCACAAATACAATGAGAGGCACAAATACAAGATGGGGGACACCTGGCTTGAGAGCAGTACATGTGAAAAGGATCTAGGAGTCTTGGTTGACCACAAACTTGACATGAGCCAACAGTGTGACGCGGCAGCAAAAAAGCCAATGCAATTCTGGGCTGCAACAATAGGAGTGTAGCATCTAGATCAAGGGAAGTAATAGTGCCA
Organism: Podarcis muralis; assembly: GCF_964188315.1. Classification (NCBI taxonomy): domain Eukaryota; kingdom Metazoa; phylum Chordata; class Lepidosauria; order Squamata; family Lacertidae; genus Podarcis; species Podarcis muralis. Next base: position 89,464,087 of record NC_135661.1, read on the forward strand.
CTGTATTCTGCTCTGGTCAGACCTCACCTGGAGTACTGTGTCCAGTTCTGGGCACCACAGTTCAAGAAGGACACTGACAAACTGGAACGTGTCCAGAGGAGGGCAACCAAAATGGTCAAAGGCCTGGAAACGATGCCTTATGAGGATCGGCTAAGGGAGCTGGGCATGTTTAGCCTGGAGAAGAGGAGGTTAAGGGGTGATATGATTTTGTTGTTGTTTAGTCGTTTAGTCGTGTCCGACTCTTCGTGACCCCATGGACCAGAGCACGCCAGGTACCTCTGTCCTCCACTACCTCCCGCAGTTTGGTCAAACTCATGCTGGTAACCTCGAAAACACTATCCAACCATCTTGTCCTCTGTCGCCCCCTTCTCCTTGTGCCCTCCATCTTTCCCAGCATCAGTGTCTTCTCCAGGGAGTCTTCTCTTCTCATGAGGTGGCCAAAGTACTGGAGCCTCAGCTTCACGATCTGTTGTGAAGGGGTGATATGACAGCCATGTTCAAATATATAAAAGGATGTCATATAGAGGAGGGAGAAAGGTTGTTTTCTGCTGCTCCAGAGAAGCGGACACGGAGCAATGGATCCAAACTACAAGAAAGAAGATTCCACCTAAACATTAGGAAGAACTTCCTGACAGTAAGAGCTGTTTGACAGTGGAATTTGCTGCCAAGGAGTGTGGTGGAGTCTCCTTCTTTGGAGGTCTTTAAGCAGAGGCTTGACAACCATATGTCAGGAGTGCTCTGATGGTGTTTCCTGCTTGGCAGGGGGTTGGACTCGACGGCCCTTGTGGTCTATTCCAACTCTATGATTCTATTCTATGATTCTATGTGAATGTGATCCCGCAGTGAGGACCCTGTAAGGAGTCTCGCTGCGGCATTCTGCACCCGCTGGAGTTTATGGGTCAGTCTCAAGGGCAGCCCCTGGGCGTCCCTTCCAACTCCAGGATTCGATGAAAGCCACACTAAAGATGAACTGCAGGCAGAGGTGATGTCACGAGGACAAATCTGGGAATGGCACACTTGCAGACTCCTTCCCAGAAGTCTGTGCTTACCAGGAACCAGAGGAAAACACCCCCCCCCCCATCACCACTCAGATACTCCTGATCTTGTCTCATTCTCCCTCCCTGAGTCACTCTTTGCAGGGCCTAGAGGGGATTAGCTAATGCTGGAGGGGTGTGTGTTGTTGTTGGCAGACACCAACTGGGACTCATCAGAAGATGCTTTCTAATGAATCAGACCATCTAAATGAGTATTAGCTGCAAAGCAGCTGGCAAGGCCGCCACCACACACACCAAGTCACAGGCAGAAGAGGAATAAATAATTTTATTTTTTTAAAAAAACTGTCCAGTAGCACCTTGTTGTTCTGTAGTCGTGTCCGCCTCTTCGTGACCCCCTGGACCAGAGCACGCCAGGCACTCCTGTCTTCCACTGCCTCCCGCAGTTGGGTCAAACTCATGCTGGTAGCGTCGAGAACACTGTCCCACCATCTCGTCCTCTGTCGTCCCCTTCTCCTTGTGCCCTCCAACTTTCCCAGCATCAGGGTCTTTTCCAGGGAGTCTTCTCTTCTCATGAGGTGGCCAAAGTCTTGGAGCCTTAGCTTCAGGATCTGTCCTTCCAGTGAGCACTCAGGGCTGATTTCCTTCAGAATGGAGAGGTTTGGTCTTCTTGCAGTCCATGGGACTCTCAAGAGTCTCCTCCAGCACCATAATTCAAAAGCATCCATTCTCTGGCGATCAGCCTTCTTGATGGTCCAGCTCTCTCTTGAGACCAACTAAGTTTGTTCTGGGTATAAGCTTTCGTGTGCATGCACACTTCTTCAGAACGCATGCACACGAAAGCTTATACCCAGAAGAAACTTAGTTGGTCTCTAAGGTGCTACTGGACATTTATTTATTTATTTATTTATTTCGGCTGTGTTAGAGCAACACAGCTGCCTACCTGAAGGCAGAAAAGGAGTGTTTCAAAGCCCTACCTGGAAATGTTGCCAGAGGTTGAGGTTGGGGACTTGAAGAACACGAGAAGAGCCCAGATGCTGGATCACACCAATGGCTCACCTAGTCCAGCATCTTCTCACACTGGTCCAATACCCTGAAGGACCTAGGAATCTAGACAGACTGCCTCTGGACCTGGCGGTCCCACAAGAAGAGCCTTGCTTCTGTCTGCCTACTGTGGCAGTGAGTTCCACAGTTTGCACTCTGTGAATAAAGATTTCCTTGGGTGACGATGAGTTCTAGCATTAGGGGAGAGGGAAGGAAACTTCTCTCTGATCCTGGCTGCCCAACAGTCTCCGGCCACCATCGCCAATGGTCTGGGGTGATGGGGGCTGGAGCCCCACAGGAAACCCCACACACACACACTTGTGAGAAGTCGACCATAGGCATTTATTTTGTTGTTGTCGTTTAGTCGTGTCCGACTCTTGGTGACCCCCTGGACCAGAGCACACCAGGCCCTCCTGTCTTCCACTGCCTCCCACAGTTTGGTCAAACTCATGCTGGTAGCTTCAAGAACACCGTCCCACCATCTCGTCCTCTGTCGTCCCCTTCTCCTTGTGCCCTCCATCTTTCCCAGCATTAGGGTCTTTTCCAGGGAGTCTTCTCTTCTCATGAGGTGGCCAAAGCCTTGGAGCCTCAGCTTCAGGATCTGTCCTTCCAGTGAGCACTCAGGGCTGTTTTCCTTCAGAATGGAGAGGTTGGATCTTCTTGCAGTCCATGGGACTCTCAAGAGTCTCCTCCAGCACCATAGGCATAAGGTAAAGGTAAAGGATCCCCAGACCATTAGGTCCAGTTGTGGCCGACTCTGGGGTTGCGGCGCTCATCTCGCTTTATTGGCCGAGGGAGCCGGCGTACAGCTTCCGGGTCATGTGGCCAGCAGGACTAAGCCGCTTCTGGCGAACCAGAGCAGCGCACGGAAACGCCGTTTACCTTCCCACCAGAGTGGTACCTATTTATCTATTTGCACTTCGTGCTTTCGAACTGCTAGGTTGGCAGGAACCATAGGCATAGCCAAGATTTATTTTAGGGGTGCAGGCTTTATGTTGGGGGTAGGACAGAACAGAGGTATCTGTGATGCAATTGGTCAATTAGTTAAATATTTTTATTTATTAACTTGACTGGAGGGGTAGCTGCACCTCTGCACCCCCCTGGCTACACCCATGAAGTTGACCTCTTTATTCTTCCTCAACTTTGAACAGCAGCCTGACCCAGGGTTCAAGTCCCCCTGCCGAAGCTACGTTTGATTCCTAGGTTCCTGAATGATTGCCTTGCAAACTGATTTTTCTACAACCTGGCATGAATCAAAGGGAGGAGGCTGAGATCTGGCAAAAGAAGCTCCTTGGCAGTGCAATTTGATGACAGGCAAGCCCAGCGCAAGAAATAAATTTAAGAGGGAGGGATGCTTTGCATATGTTAAGGGGAAGGGAAGTCGGGCACTTCAGGGGGGGAAAATGATTACCTTGATCTGGGGGTCCCTCCCCCCTTTTCTTCCTGGTGCTTGGCTGATCAGTGGGGGGAAGGGACAGCTCTGCATTGCAGAGGGTTGTACTAGATGACCCTGTGATTCTGTGGGTCTTGGAAGATTAGGCAGTGGGACCAGAGTGCAGGTTGCACACTTTTGAACAAGGAATCAGGAGAAAAGAGCACATTCCATGGAGGCTATGCACATTGACCAGAGAATGTTCAAAATTCAGTCGAACCTAGCTCCTTCAACCATTCCTCATAGGGCTTTCTTTCCAGTCCATTTTTCCATCATCTTAGTTGCCCTCCTCTGGACACATTCTAGCTTGTCAACATCCTTTTTAAATTGTGGTTCCCAAAACTGGACGCAGGATTCCAGATGGGTTCTGACGAAGGCAGAATAGAGTGGGACTATGACTTCCCTTGATTGGGATACTAGACTTCTGTTGATGCAGCCTGGAATAGCATTAGTTAGTTAGTTAGTTAGGTTGGTTGGGTTTTTTTGCTGCTGAATCACACTTTCCACTCATGCTCAGTTTGTGGTCCGCTAAAAAGCAGAGATATCACCTTGCCGACAAAGGTCAGTATAGTTAAAGCCATGATTTTCCCAGTAGTGATGTATGGAAGTGAGAGCTGGACCATCAAGAAGGCTGATCGCCGAAGAATTGATGCTTTTGAATTGTGGTGCTGGAGGAGACTCTTGAGAGTCCCATGGACTGCAAGAAGATCAAACGCATCCATTCTTAAGGAACTCAGCCCTGAGTGCTCACTGGAAGGACAGATCCGGAAGCTGAGAGCCAAGACTTTGGCCACCTCATTAGAAGAGAAGACTCCCTGGAAAAGACCCTGATGTTGGGAAAGATGGAGGGCGCAAGGAGAAGGGGACGAAAGAGGACGAGATGGTGGGACAGTGTTCTCGAAGCTACAGACATGAGTTTGACCAAACTGTGGGAGGCAGTGGAAGACAGGAGGGCCTGGCGTGCTCTGGTCCAGGGGGTCACGAAGAGGCGGACACGACTAAACGACTAAACAACAACAAAGCTTAGTGCATGGGTGTGAACTTCTCCAGGTACTTGAATGCAGGTGAGCGACCATCTCCCTCCCTCCCTCCCTCCCTTCCTTCCTTCCTGTGCATTCTGAGAAACGTCAAAGGTTCCCTCTCTAAATGTGTAGTTCTTGTTCTGCAAATCTCCTTCCTAGAGGAGCCCGCCTTGCTCCCTCTAAGTACGGACACTGTCTCATCCAGACAGGGGGAGAGGCCTTTTCGGGTCTGTATCTCCCGCTGATGATTCACCACAAAATGTTTCCTGTCATTCCTCCCCGACTTTTTTTCTTTTTCTGCCGCCTCCCAATGGTTCCTGTCGCGTTTTGCCTTTGATAGTGATTGACACCTTGATTGTGCTCTATCGCTTCTGACTCTTTTGTGGTGAGCTGCTTTGAATTTTTGGCATCTGAAGGAAAGCGGGGATCCGTCCTTAAGACGCTCGGCATCTGTAATTTGCACTCCTAGAGAACCTGGAATTTGAAATTAAAACCAAACGAGGCAGCCTCTGATTCCTGCTCTCTCCACCAATTGTTATTTGCTGCATTTCTCCTCCATATGTTTCCTCGAAGGAGCTCAGGTTGGGGTACATGGTTCTTCCCCCTTCCTCATTTAATCTCCACAACACCCCTGCGAGGTAGACCAGGTTGAGGGGCAGTGACTGAGCCCCATGGTCAACGAGGGCGCTGCAGGGCCAAGTGGGGTGGGGGTGTCAAATCCTCGTTTGACATTCTAACCACTATGCAATGCTGCCTTACCATGTTGTAAACAAAATCTGCCCTTTTTCCCCTTATGGGGTACCCAAGAGCCCATATAGAGTCCTTACGTAGGTTCCCTATTGGTAGGAGAAAATAACAGAGGCCAACCAGAGAATATTGAGAAGCAAAGCAGCTAGTAAGCCTGATCTTTTTTAAACAGGGTGCTCCCCTCACACACAGGAAAGGAGGAGGAACCCGGGACCAAGGTGTGCCTGCCCTTATATAGACGTTTTAAATTCCCTGCCCTGGAGCTCAAGACCACCCCTCCATTCATCATACGTACATCACAGAAGGGGTGTAACCCAAGACCACCCCCCACAAACATCCTATCTACATCACAGAAAAGGCGGTCTACAACAGAAATTTGAGTGCTGTTGTTTTTCCTGTCTGTCAGGTTATCTGATAATAGCTTACCTGATTGCCTTTCCTGGTAGTCTGCCCATTCCTTTTGAAATGGTGATTACTTAATTCCTGTGACAATGGGAAGGTTTCCTCACCCCCTCCTTCCTTGCAGAGAAAACATTTGGTCAGTTTGGGAGTCAAAATGGTTCCAGGTCGGTCTTGCTTTGCTGATCTATGTACGTGTTTGGTTGGTACATTTATGAACATTTATTATATATATAAGACCTTAAATTCCATTTATTACATCTACAAATATCCACCTGTCAGCAGCTAGGCATGGGTGGCTCTTTAGACACACCCTAGACTGACACCCAGTTCCCCACATATCCAACTTGTGGGTATCCACTGTGAGTACAGGACGCTGGACTAGACGGGCCCTTGGCCGGACCCAGCGGTCGGGCTATTCTTAGGTTCTTACGGAGCCTCCAGCTCCAGTGGCAGTCTATCTGGATCCCTAGGTTGGGGTATTTGGCCACTGATTGCTTGCTCCCTGTTATTGGGGGGGGGGGTTCTGACCTCCCTTCAGCCTCTGAGTAACACCCCAAGCAGATAAAGAAGCCCAAGAGGAGACCTTTAACAGGGTTGCAGTGTTAGGCAAGCTGCCTTGAGCGCTGTGATTTTCGTCAAAGCCAGATTCATAGGGAGCCAAGCTGCTTGTGTCTCCACCACCCACTAGGGTGTTAATGAGGCCGTGACAAGTTGCCGGGGCTGGAAGCAGAATGTAATTAAAGGGTCTTTCCAGACTGAACCACAGAGGGTCCTTTTTTTAAAAATCACTGCAATTCACTGGTGTCTGTGGTGTCAGACCAGGCCTCCAAAATGAGAAATCGAGATTATCCAGGTCTGGACTAGAGAGAGCTTTTGGCAGCAATGGTTTGCACAGAGTGAGACCATTTCGACCGGCTAATAACAAAACCACCTCCGTCTCTGAATTTTCCCCTGGAAAGGAAGCCAGATCCACCGGCCGGACACCCTCAGGAGACTTGCCAAATAGTCCGCTATCTCTAATTGTACACCAATTATATTGAATCTCCGTCTTTGACTCAGAGACTCGGTCCTCTTTGGGAGCTGACATGCAATGGGGTGTTTCTGTGGAATGTGGTGGGTGTGGGGGACTCCTGGGTCCTGAATGGGGTAACTGTGTCCCTGAAGGACCAGGTGCGCAGCTTGGGAGTCATTTTGGACTCACAGCTGTCCATGGAGGCGCAGGTTAATTCTGTGTCCAGGGTGGCTGTCTACCAGCTCAATCTGGTACGCAGGATGAGTCCCACCCTGCCCAAAGAGTGTTTCGCCAGAGTGGTGCATGCTCTGGTTATCTCCCGCTTGGACTACTGCAATGCGCTCTACGTGGGGCTACCTTTGAAGGTGACCCGGAAACTACAACTAATCCAGAATGCGGCAGCTAGACTGGTGACTGGGAGCGGTTGCCGAGACCACATAACACCGCTCTTGAAAGACCTACATTGGCTCCCAGTGCATTTCTGAGCACAATTCAAAGTGTTGGTGTTGACCTTTAAAGCCCTAAAGGGCCTCAAAGGCCCAGGATACCTGAAGGAGCGTCTCCACCCCCATCATTCAGCCCAGACACTGAGGTCCAGTGCCAAGGGCCTTCTGGCGGTTCCCTCGCTGCGAGAAGCCAAGTTACAGGGAACCAGGCAGAGGGCCTTCACGGTAGTGGCGCCCGCCCTGTGGAACGCCCTCCCATCAGATGTCAAAGAGATAAACAACAACCAGACTTCCAGAAGACATCTGAAGGCAGCCCTGTTTAGGGAAGCTTTTAATGTTTGATGTATTACAGTATTTTAATATTTTGTTGGAAGCTGCCCAGAGTGGCTGGGGAAGCCCAGCCAGATGGGTGGGGTATAAATAATAAATTATTATTATTATTATTATTATTATTATTATTATTATTATTATTCTCATCTGACAGCTGCGGCGGCTTCTGAAGTTTTCGTAGTCAGGCACCAATTCAGAATAAATCCAGGGGGGTTAGTGGGGGTCCATGGCAGACCCCTTGCTCCTCCACCCCCCGAAGCATGTAAAAACATACCTCACACTCCAGGAATGGCTTCCACTGGCCAGAACAGCAAGAGGGATTGCTGCTTTCACTGCGCAGCGATCCCTCTTGCTGTTCTGGCTTCTGAGATTCAGAATATTTTTTTTCTTGTTTTCCTCCTCCAAAAACTAGGTGCGTCTTATGGTCTGGTGCATCTTATAGAGCAAAATTCCCCTCAACAACCCTGTGAGGCAGATTAGGCTGAGAGGCAATGACTGGCTGAGTGGGGATTCGGACCCAGATCCACTACCCCAGGCCACGGTCCAACATTTTAACCAGTACAATGCAGCAAGACTATTGGGGGGGGGTGCGTTGCCAAACGCACCACCACCCACCCAAGTATCCTTTGCTTTGGATTTAACAGCTTGGCGAGATCCGCATGATCCGTGGCCTCAATTAATCTGATATCCCCAAATGACACTGATGTTTAACAATTGCAACATTTTGCTCATTTGGTTTCGTTTTAAAGAGACACACACCCCCGCCCCCGCCGAAGCTGAGTTTGCTAATCAACTTATGCCAAACCATCCCTAATGAAAGCTCCTACCTCCCCATCGTGGAAGAGCGGTCAGCCAATCAGAAATGATTTGAGTCCTACGCATCAGAGCTGGAAGGGATTTGCAGGGGAGAGGAAGTTCTGCATGTAAATTCCCCCACTCCAAATGTGCATGCAAAATTTATATATATATATATATTGGGGGAGGGGGTGCGGCAACAAAATTGTTGCAGTGTGGACTGCTTCTGCCCATCTTTCCAGCCAAACTGTCATTTGAACACACACACACACACACACACACACACACACACACACTTACTTCTGCTAATTTGTTAATAAAGCTTGCTTTTTTTTATCCTGCCGAAACAGACTCCCAGGCCAACTTTCAAATACAGTGGTACCTTGGTTCTCAATCCGTTCCAGAAGACCGTTCCAAAACCAAAGCGTTCCAAAACCAAGGCACGCTTTCCCATAGGAAGTAATTCAAAACGGATTAATCCGTTCCAGACTTTTAAAAACAACCCCCAAAACAGCAATTGAACATGAATTTTACTACCTAACGAGACCATTGACCCATAAAATGAAAGCAAGAATCAATGTGCTGTACTATAAAATAAATAAGACAGTATTGTAGATAAAAAAATTTTTAGAAAAAATTCTTACTTGCTCTGATGATAGTCATTGTTTGGATGGGGGGCTTTTATCCATTTCCGCAGTCATACAATCAATCAGTCAATCAATCAATCAATCAATCAATCAATAGTTGAACTGGGTTCCACACAGTCACAAAAACCAATTAACCAAAAAAAGCCTCAGAAACAAAAACACAAAATAAATAGCAAAACCAAAAGCACCAACTACAGTGGTACCTTGGTTCTCGAACTTAATCTGTTCTGGAAGTCCGTTTGACTTCTGAAATGTTCAAAAACCAAGGTGTGGCTTCTGATTGGCGCAGGCGCCCTGGAAACAAAAGCCGACAGCCTCATCAGACGTTTGGCTCCTGAAAAACGTTCAAAAACACTTATTTCTGGGTAAGGTATCACTGTAAATCTTGCATTTTTATCCTGCTCCACAGCCAAAACAAGACTCCCAGACTGACTTTCAAATATCAACTAGGAAATTGTACCCATCCTCATTTTTGCAATCTAAGAGACACAGCACAAAAGGAAAAGGGCCTGGGAGGGAGGAGGAGGGGAAGGCACCATGCTACAGAGTTCTTGTAGGAAATAGCAGGAATGGAAGAATTTGGAGAGGAGCCAAAATGTGCTTGTCGTTCACCAGAGTTAAATAGCATCAGAACTCCTCTTCTGGGTGAGTCCAATGGCACACCTACTCCAGAATCACAGTGGCCAGCCAGATACCTGTGTATCTGAGACCTACATGTTAGCCTTAAAACAAAAAAATGCAGGCAGAAGGTTATAGGCCACATAGCTCTATGCAGAGAAGTCCTGATGGAATTGCAAGACCTAAGTTAGCACCTAAATTTGATACTTTGTTTAAAAATATGAAAATCAATAAATTGACTGAATAAAAAATTTAACAGGTAACCTGCCAGACAGGAGATAAACAACGCACTCAGATTTCTGTTGTAGACCGCCTCTTCTGTGATGTAGGTATGATGTATCTTGGGTGGTGGTCTTGAGCTACACCCCTTCTGTGATGTATGTATGATGTTTCTGGGGGTGGTCTTGGACTCCAGGGCAGGCAATTTAAAATGTCTATATAAGGGTGGGCACACCTGGGTTCTGAGTCCTCCTCCTTTCCTGCGTGTGAGGGGAGCACCCTGTTGCAACAGATCAATAAAGATCAGGCTTCCTAGCCGCTTTGCTTCTCAATACAGTGGTGCCCCGCAAGACGAATGCCTCGCAAGACGAAAAACCCGCTAGACGAAAGGGTTTTCCGTTTTTGAGTTGCTTCGCAAGATGAATTTCCCTATGGGCTTGCTTCGCAAGACGAAAACGTCTTGCGAGTCTTGCGATTTTTTTTCGCTCCCCCCCCCCTTTTGCTAAGCCACTAAGCCGCTGATAGCCTTTTAGCCGCTAAGCCGCTAAGCCTTTAATAGCCGCTAAACCGCTAAGGCGCTAATAGGGTTGCTTCGCAAGATGAAAAAACCGCTAGACGAAGAGACTCGCGGAACGGATTATTTTTGTCTTGCGAGGCACCACGGTATTCTCTGGTTGGCCTCTGTTATTCTCCTACCGATAGAGAACCCACGTAAGGACTCTATAAGGGAATAAGGGCAGGTTTTTGTTTATTACATGGCAAAGGCCTAAGTTAGCCGTGTCCATGAATTTCAGTGGGCCTACTCTGAGTAGGGCTAAAATAGGAATCATAGACTTGTAGAGTCATCTAGTCCAACCCTGCAATGCAGGAACCAAAGGGTTGTGCCTCACGCTTTTTGTTAAGTTGTGGGTGAACATATCAGACAACACAGCGATTCTTCAAACAGCTCTTGTTTATTCACAGGTCAGAACTGAACTGAAGGGTTCAGCCAGCCTGCTTATATAGAGCTCCAGTACAACATAACTGTAACAACTTTCTGTAACTATCCAATCACTGAACGTCACTTTCGATCCCTTATTTACATATGTGGACCTGAACTATCTACAGTATCCCCCTGCTGGCCCAGGGTGAGAACTTCAGTACATAACACTTTTTACCAATGGAGACCCCATTTCTGGTTCTCACATTTCACACCGCCTCCTGTCTTGTATTGCCCTTTCTGTTGGGAGGGCAGGCCAAGGCTCTTCAAAAATGAGCCAGCCAGCCTACGAGATGGGGAGGCTGCGCGAGGAGGCTGTCGAGAGCCTAGAGACACCCCCCCTTTCTCCATCTCCTCTGCCCACCCCAGATGGCGGATCTCGTTTTTCCAAGCCATTTCCCCCTCTGCTCTAGCCTAAGTCGCAGTGACAGGCTGGGGCTACTCTGTTGCTCCGAATGCGTCAGAGAATCTCAGCTTGACTCTGGATTTGTGGAAGCAGGAACGCTGCAGAGCTGGGGGGACGATGATGGGAGGCCGGATCTCCTGTCTTGCTGGAAAGTGGGCTTCTCTCTCTGCCGCCAGTCATCCTTTCCAGGTATTCCTGGAAGCAGTCCCTGTTTCCCGACAAACACCTGCCTTTCCGATCTCGCTCGTGTTTTCTGCCAGTCCCACTCAATACAACATGAGTTTTCGCTGCTCTCGCCCGGAGGCAAGGATGTTCCAGCTGCAGGCCCCAAACCACAGCTGAAGAGGTAGCTGGAGAAGCAAGCTGGGGTGGTGTGGGGAAGGCTGCACGTAAGGACACGAGAAGAGCACGGAAAGGAAGCAATATACCATATTTTTTGCTCTATAAGACTCACTTCCCCCCCTAAAAAGTAAGGGGAAAAGTGTGTGTGTCTTATAGAGCGAATGCAGGCTGCGCAGCTATCCCAGAAGCCAGAACAGCAAGAGGGTCACTGCTTTCACTGCGCAGCGATCCCTCTTGCTGTTCTGGCTTCTGGGATTCAGAATATTATTTTTCTTGCTTTCCTCCTCCAAAAACTAGGTGCATCTTGTGGTCTGGTGGTCTGGTGTGGTCTGGTCTTATAGAGTGGAAAATATGGTACCAACAAAAAGAGAATGGTTAAGCAAACTATGCAAGTACCTGGAGCTAGCCAAATTGACGGACTTAATAAGGTGAAAACCTAAAAACATGGTAAAGGAACAGTGGGATTGTTTAAATGAGTATTTATATAAACAGGGCTCAACTATGGAAATTTGGTTGTGCCTATGCTCCAACTACTGCACAATTACACTCATTTCACACGCTAGCAAGGTTATGCTTAAAATTCTACAAGGCAGGTTTAAGCAGTATGTGGACCGAGAACTCCCAGAAGTGCAAGCTGGATTTCGAAAGGGCAGAGGAACCAGAGACCAAAATGCAAACATGCGCTGGATTATGGAGAAAGCTAGAGAGTTCCAGAAAGACATCTACAGTACTTCTGCTTCATTGACTATGCAAAAGCCTTTGACTGCGTCGACCACAGCAAACTATGGCAAGTTCTTAAAGAAATGGGAGTGCCTGATCACCTCATCTGTCTCCTGAGAAATCTCTACATGGGACAAGAAGCTACAGTTAGAACTGGATATGCAACAACTGATTGGTTCAAAATTGGGAAAGGAGTACAACAAGGCTGTATATTGTCCCCCTGCTTATTTAACTTATATGCAGAATTCATCATGCGAAAGGCTGGGCTGGATGAATCCCAAGCCAGAATTAAGATTGCCGGAAGAAATATCAACAACCTCAGATATGCAGATGACACAACCTTGATGGCAGAAAGTGAGGAGGAATTAAAGAACCTTTTAATGAGGGTGAAAGAGGAGAGCGCAAAATATGGTCTGAAGCTCAACATCAAAAAAATGAAGATCATGGCCACTGGTCCCATCACCTCCTGGCAAATAGAAGGGGAAGAAATGGAGGCAGTGAGAGATTTCACTTTCTTGGGCTCCATGATCACTGCAGATGGTGACAGCAGTCACGAAATTAAAAGACACCTGCTTCTTGGGATAAAAGCAATGACAAACTTAGACAGCATTTTAAAAAGCAGAGACACCACCTTGCCGACAAAGGTCCGTCTAGTTAAAGCGATGGTTTTCCCAGTAGTGATGTATGGAAGTGAGAGCTGGACCATCAAGAAGGCTGATCACCAAAGAATTGATGCTTTTGAATTCTGGTGCTGGAGGAGACTCTTGAGAGTCCCGTGGACTGCAAGAAGATCCAACCTCTCCATTCTGAAGGACATCAGCCCTGAGTGCTCACTGGAAGGACAGATCCTGAAGCTCCAAGACTTTGGCCACCTCATGAGAAGAGAAGACTCCCTGGAAAAGACCCTGATGTTGGGAAAGATGGAGGGCACAAGGAGAAGGGGACGGCAGAGGACGAGATGGTGGGACAGTGTTCTCGAAGCTACCAGCCTGAGTTTGACCAAACTGCAGGAGGCAGTGGAAGACAGGAGTGCCTGGTGTGCTCTGGTCCAGGGGGACACGACTCAATGACTAAACAACAACAACAGACTAACCTTGTGCGGACTATAAAGAATATAAAGAATTGAATGGATTATGGAAGATCTTAAGGGATCTAAAGAGATGGAAGTGAAGAACAGAGGCAAAGGAGAATTAAATAACAAAAGAAGCGTGGTTTAGAAGGTGGTAGTCTTTTAAGATATTTTAATTAAGATTTTTATTTTGTAATGTATGTAAGTGTAATTCTGGAATTACTGTTTTATGGAAAACAGCATTTCTTTTTTCTTTCTTTCCTTTTTTCGTTTCCTCTTATTTTCTATCTTCTTTCATAGTTTATGTTTGACAAATATGTAAATAATTGTGGTTTTTTGCAGATATATCTGGAAATTTGATTGTATCATTCAATAAAGTTATATTTTAAAATTTCATAGAATCATAGAATCCTAGAGTTGGAATAGACCACAAGGGCCATCGAGTCCAACCCCCTGCCAAGCAGGAAACACCATCAGAGCACTCCTGACATCTGGTTGTCAAGCCTCTGCTTAAAGACCTCCAAAGAAGGAGACTCCACCACACTCCTTGGCAGCAAATTCCACTGTCGAACAGCTCTTACTGTCAGGAAGTTCTTCCTTATGTTTAGGTGGAATCTTCTTTCTTGTAGTTTGGATCCATTGCTCCGTGTCCGCTTCTCTGGAGCAGCAGAAAACAACCTTTCTCCCTCCTCTATGTGACATCCTTTTATATATTTGAACATGGCTATCATATCACCCCTTAACCTCCTCTTCTCCAGGCTAAACATGCCCAGCTCCCTTAGCCGTTCCTCATAAGGCATCGTTTCCAGGCCTTTGACCATTTTGGTTGCCCTCCTCTGGACACGTTCCAGTTTGTCAGTGTCCTTCTTGAACTGTGGTGCCCAGAACTGGACACAGTACTCCAGGTGAGGTCTGACCAGAGCAGAATACAGTGGCACTATTCCTTCCCTTGATCTAGATGCTATACTCCTATTGATGAGGCCCAGAATTGCATTGGCTTTTTTAGCTGCCGCGTCACACTGTTGGCTCATGTCAAGTTTGTGGTCAACCAAGACTCCTAGATCCTTTTCACATGTACTGCTCTCAAGCCAGGTGTCACCCATCTTGTATTTGTGCCTCTCATTTTTTTTTTGCCCAAGTGCAATACTTTACATTTCTCCCTGTTAAAGTTCATCTTGTTTGTTTTGGCCCAGTTTAAAAAATTTTTAAAAAGAAGAAGAAGAAGAGCCTGGAGGATCAGGCTCGATGGCCCATCTATAGTCCAGCATCCTGATCTCACAGGGGCTGACCAGACGCCCCAACGGGGAAAAACACAAGCAGGATCCGGCCACAAGAACAACTCTTCCCCTCTTGGCAACGGAAGATAATAAGAATATATAGATAATTTGAGAAGACTGCAGAATGCGAAGATTATTGTAAATTGTATAATGTGGAGGAAATCGAGTGGGGGCGGAGGGAAGTGGGAGGAAGGAGAAAAGAATAATATGATGGTTTGAGGAAATAGAAATGTAAATGTATGGGGGGATGGGGAGAAAATGGTGTTGGCTTTGGTACATCTCTATTGTAATGTAATATGTGAAAACCAATAATAATAAATAAATTTTTTTATTTAAAAAAACCAAGAACAACTCTTCCCCTCTTGTGCTTTCCAGCGACTGAAAATGATTATAAAACAATTTTATAACTTTGCTTCTCAATTTCTGTTGTGTCATTTTGCACCCTGTGACTTTCTGTTGTTGTTATTATTATTATTATTGATTGTCGTTTAGAAATTGTTTATTGCAATGGTTCAGAGTGATTCTCCCTTTCCTTGTCAATTGCTGGTGTTTAATTTTATTGTGCTCTAACGGATCGCTGGATATTACTTTATTTGATACAAGTTGTTAATTTTATTTTTATTTTTACCAACAACCAAAACACAAACAGTGAAAACAAACAGTGAAAACCCCCAGGCGATTGATACATTGGGTATGCATAATCAATAATAAAATATTCAAATCAACCATATGCACAATTCTATATAACTCAACACTCCTCCCTCCGCAAGGTTTATTTAACTTTTAACGTTTTAATTGCCCCAAATTGTTCAAACAAGTTGTTGATTTTAAAGTAATGCTTTTATGAGGGCAATTTTTGCGCTGGATCGGATTGTTTTAAGGTGTGTGACCTTCGTTGTTCTTTCAGCCTGTAAGCCGCCTTGTGTATTGTAATACAGAAAGGCAGTATACAAATTAAAAGTGAAATGAAATGAAATGAAAGTGTTATTCAGAAAGATTGCTTCCATCCTGGCTAGTAGCCTCCAATAGCCCCCTCCTCCTTCATGAATTTGCCTAATCTTTTATACAGATTGATGGCTATCCCTGCATCTTGTGGCAGGGAGTTCCATAGTTTAGCACTGCGCTGGATGAAGAAGGACTTTTTTCCCTGCCCTGAATCTTCCAGCATTCAGCTCCATTGGATTTCTGCGACTTCAAGTATTTTTTTTTATTTGTTTATTTAAATTTTATTAACATATAAAACACATACATATACATTGACACAACACACATACACAACACACTACCTTATTTTCATAACATAAAACATACCTACATTACTCTATATAATTCCTACCTATACTGTACATAGGGACGCAGGTGGCGCTGTGGGTTAAACCACAGAGCCTAGGACTTGCCGATCAGAAGGTCAGTGGTTCGAATCCCCATGACGGGGTGAGCTCCCATTGCCCGGTCCCTGCTCCTGCCCACCTAGCAGTTCGAAAGCACGTCAAAGTGCAAGTAGATAAATAGGTAGCACTCCGGCGGGAAGGTAAACGGCGTTTCCGTGCGCCGCTCTGGTTTGCCAGAAGCGGCTTAGTCATGCTGGCCACATGACCCGGAAGCTGTACGCCGGCTCCCTCGGCCAGTAAAGCGAGATGAGTGCCGCAACCCCAGAGTCATCTACGACTGGACCTAATGGTCAGGGGTCCCTTTACCTTTACCTATACAGTGGTACCTCTGGTTATGTACTTAATTCATTCCGGAGGTCTGTTCTTAACCTGAAACTGTTCTTAACCTGAAGCACCACTTTAGCTAATGGGGCCTCCCGCTGCTGCCGCACCACCGGAGCACAATTTCTGTTCTCATCCTGAAGCAAAGTTCTTAACCCAAGGTACTATTTCTGGGTTAGCAGAGTCTGTAACCTGAAGCATCTGTAACCCAAGGTACCACTGTACTGTACATATCAACATACCTACACTCTACCCCACATGGACACCCACCAAGTGACTTGATTTCCAGCCGTTCTTGTTACGCTACTGTGTGAGAGCCAGTGTGGTGTAGTGGTTCAGAGCGGTGGACTCGTAATCTGGTGAACCGGGTTCGCTTCCCTCCAAATGCAGCTGCTGGGTGACCTTGGGCCAGTCATACTTCTCTGAAGTCTCTCAGCCCCACTCACCTCACAGAGTGTTTGTTTTGGGGGAGGAAGGGAAAGGAGATGGTTAGCCGCTTTGAGACTCCTTCGGGTAGTGATAAAGCGGGATATCAAATCCAAACTCTTCTTCTTCTTCTACTTTATTTTTCCAACTAGCTTAAATGCATTTCATTATTTCTTCAATCTCTTCTTCTGTCTTGACTTTAAAGGTAAAGGCAAAGGTACCCCTGCCCGTACGGGCCAGTCTTGACAGACTCTAGGGTTGTGCACTCATCTCACTTAAGAGGCCGGGGGCCAGCGCTGTCCACAGACACTTCCGGGTCACATGGCCAGCGTGACGAAGCTGCTCTGGCGAGCCAGAGCCGCACACGGAAACGCCGTTTACCTTCCCGCCAGTAAGCGGTCCCTATTTATCTACTTGCACCCAGGAGTGCTTTCGAACTGCTAGGTTGGCAGGCGCTGGGACTGAGCAACGGGAGCGCACCCCGCCACAGGGATTCGAACCGCCGACCTTTCGATCGGCAAGCCCTAGGCGCTGAGGCTTTTACCCACAGCGGCTCCCGCGTCCCTGTATGTCTTGACTTTACTCTCACTCTAATCAGTTTCTGGATTCACTCGATATCTGTAAGAAATTCTACTCTTTCCACATAAATTTTGATGTATTCCTTAAAGATAAGGTAAAGGTAAATGACGGTTAGGTCCAGTTGTGGCCGACTCTGGGGTTGCGGCGCTCATCTCGCTTTACTGGCCAAGGGAGCCGGCATACAGCTTCCGGGTCATGTGGCCAGCAGGACTAAGCCGCTTCTGGCGAACCAGAGCAGCGCACGGAAATGCCGTTTACCTTCCCGCCAGAGAGGTACCTGTTTATCTACTTGCACTTTGATGTGCTTTCGAACTGCTAGGTTGGCAGGAGCAGGGACCGAGCAACGGGAGCTCACCTCGTCGCAGGGATTTGAACCGCCGACCTTCTGATCAGCAAGTCCTAGGCTCTGTGGTTTAACCCACAGCACCACCCGCGTCCCTCTTCCTTAAAGATAGCCCACTCCTTATTCACTTTTTGTACTCCTCTTATCCTCCCTGTTAGTTCTAGTATTGTGAGCAAATGAGGAGGTGAAATCTCTAACCACCTTCTCCATGCCATCATAATTTTATAAATGTCACCTCCTGCCATTTCCTGATCGTTTCCGTTGCTGTTTTCTGAGCCGTCTCCAACTCCGCAATATCCTTTTCGAGGTGTGGCAATCAGAACTGTACACAGTATTCCAAATGCACCGAATATTTGTATTATGGGTTCATGTTACCAGCAGCTCTGTTCCTTTCCTAATGATCCCTAGCATGGAATCTGCCTTTTTCAGCTAGACTGGTGAGTGGGAGCAGCCACTGAGACCACATAACACCGGTCCTGAAAGACTACATTGGCTCCCAGGACATTTCCGAGCACAATTCAAAGTGTTGGTGCTGACCTTTAAAGCCCTAAACGGCCTCAGCCCAGTAAATCTGAAGGAGCGTCTCCACCCCCATCGTTCTGCCCAGACACTGAGGTCCAGTGCTGAGGGCCTTCTGGCGGTTCCCTCCCTGCGAGAAGCCAAGTTACAGGGAACCAGGCAGAGGGCCTTCTCGGTGGTGGCACCCGCCCTGTGGAACACCCTCCCACCAGATGTCAAAGAGAAGAACAACTACCAGCCTTTTAGAAGACATCTGAAGGCAGCCCTGTTTAGGGAAGCTTTTGATGTTTGATGCATTACCGTATTTTAATATTTTGTTGGAAGTCGCCCAGAGTGGCTGGGGAAGCCCAGCCAGATGGGCGGGGTATAAATAATATATTATTATTATTATTATTATTATTATTATTATTATTATTATTATTATTAACAGCTGCTGCACACCAGGTCGACATCTTGGTTGCAGCGCATCTGTTTTGCATGCGAAAGGCCTCGGGTTCGACCCAAGAAGCATCTCTCAGTAGGTACTGGAAATGTCTCCTTCCTGAAACCCTGGAGAGTCGCTGCCAGTCAGTGTGGACAGTATTGAGTTAGATAGACCCATTGCTCTGATGGGATATATATGGGGCAGCTTGCTGCGTTCCTGAGATCCAGGCCGAAACCCTCACTTGCTGGTTTGACATCTCTGAACGGGTGTCAATATTGTGCGTGGGTGCCAAAAGGGGAAAATATAAAAAAAATTAGCACTAATAATACTTCCTAGCTGCCCTTCTGCACCACAAGGTCCCAAAGAAGGTCACAGAAAAATGCAACATTAGAAAGGGTTGAAAACTGATTACAGCTAGAATTGGCTCTCGAGGGTCAAAGGCAGAGGCGAAGAGGTTCATTTTCAGCAGACCACAAAAGCCGTAACGCAGGAAGTTGTCAGGAAACCTCACCCTGATTCTGCAGGGACCAAACGATCCTGTCTCAAAACTTGCAGAGACAGGGCAGCTGCAGCTGGGAAGGTGGCCAAGCCCAAGCAGTGGATCATACAGAGTTGCAGCAGGCAGACTCCTCCATGAATGGGAGCCCATTTAGTGAATTACCTAATGTCTTTTCTTCTAAGAATGTAAGAAGCGTGTTCTGCATTTGGCCAATGGGGACCCGTGTAGTCCAGCTTCTAGGTCTCAGAAGAAGATCCTGCGAAATCAGAGCAAGGGCTCATCTCATCGAGCCGCCTGTTCTCTTAAGAAAATAAGAAGAACCTGGTGGATCAGGCCCATGTAAGCCAGCCTCTTGCTCTCACAGTGGCCATAAAAAGATAGTTCTAGGTAGGTAGCCGTGTTGGTCTGCCGTAGTCAAAACAAAATAAAAAAATTCCGTCAAGTAGCACCTTGTTGTTGTTGTTTAGTCGTTTAGTCGTGTCCGCCTCTTCGTGACCCCCTGGGACCAGAGCACACCAGGCCCTCCTGTCTTCCACTGCCTCCCGCAGTTTGGTCAAACTCATGTTTGTAGCTTCGAGGACACTGTCCCACCACCTTGTCCTCTGTCGTCCCCTTCTCCTTGTGCCCTCCATCTTTCCCAACATCAGGGTCTTTTCCAGGGAGTCTTCTCTTCTCCTGAGGTGGCCAAAGTCTTGGAGCCTCAGCTTCAGGATCTGTCCTTCCAGTGAGCACTCAGGGCTGATTTCCTTCAGAATGGAGAGGTTTGATCTTCTTGCAGTCCATGGGACTCTCAAGAGTCTTCTCCAGCACCAGAATTCAAAAGCATCCATTCTTTGGTGATCAGCCTTCTTGATGGTCCAGCTCTCAATTCCATACATCACTACTGGGAAAACCATGGCTTTAACTATACGGACCTTTGTTGGCAAGGTGATGTCTCTGCTTTTTAAGATGCTGAGGTAAAGGGACCCCTGACCATTAGGTCCAGTCATGACCGACTATGGGGTTGCGGCGCTCATCTCGCTTTACTGGCCGAGGGAGCCGGCGTACAGCTTCCGGGTCATGTGGCCAGCATGACTAAGCCGCTTCTGGCGAACCGGAGCAGCACACGGAAACGCCGTTTACCTTCCCGCCGGAGTGCTACCTATTTATCTACTTGCACTTTGACGTGCTTTTGAACTGCTCGGTTGGCAGGAGCAGGGACCGAGCAACGGGAGCTCATCCCGTCGCGGGGATTTGAACCGCCAACCATCTGATTGGCAAGTCCTAGGCTCTGTGGTTTAACCCACAGCACCACCCGCGTCCCACAGCACCACCCGCGTCCCATAGCACCTTAGAGGTACTTTAGAGACCAACTAAGTTTGTTATTGGTATGAGCTTTTGTGTGCTCATACCAATTTCACCATTTCGGGGTGAACATCGCTGAACATCAGTTGTTATTCATTCTGTAAAGGGACGCCTCTCTGGTTCCCAGCGCCTGGCGAGGCAGGAAACCTGGAGGCGATGGCGCCCGAGGGTGGGGAACGCCTTCCTGCGCACAGCACACGGGACGTCGGCTGCATGTAGCTCCTCTGCCTCGGCTCCCAGCCTGATGCTCAGGAAGGCTAAGCTGATGTGACGGGCTACATGCCTCCTCTTTGCTTTCATGCGCAGAGGAAGAAAGGGGACGTAATTAATTTAAAAGAGCAAACTCCAAACAGGGGAGAGACCCACCAGTGCCCAGGTGGAGAAGCGAATCTGATCTACTCGGCATCGCTCAGGCCTCCCGGCTGACGCTGACATTTTGCGGGATTATTCCCTTATGGACTTTCTCTGTCTCACACACACAGAGAGGAAGAATGATGGGGGTGGGGGAGAGGGAGCGCATCTAAATGGATGGCTTTCGCAGAGAAGGCACCAAAGGCAGTAATCCCATTAGAGCAGAGCGGCCTCCTGCCAATTCCATACCCTCCAACATCTCTCAGATGAAAAGAGGGACATATCCATCCGGTACACAGGATGAGACCCTCCCTGCCCGCAGAATGTCTCGCCAGAGTGGTGTATGCTCTGGTTATCTCCCGCTTGGACTACTGCAATGCGCTCTGTGTGGGGCTACCTTTGAAGGTGACCCAGAAACTACAACTAATCCAGAATGTGGCAGCTAGACTGGTGACTGGGAGCGGCCACCGAGACCACATAACACCGGTCCTGAGAGACCTACATTGGCTCCCAGTACGTTTCCGAGCACAATTCAAAGGGTTGGTGCTGACCTTTCAAGCCCTAAAAGGCCTCAAACCGAAGGAGCATCTCCACCCACATTGTTCTGCCCGGACACTGAGGTCCAACGCTGAGGGCATTCTGGCGGTTCCCTCATTGCGAGAAGCGGAGTTACTGGCACAGGGCCTTCTCAGTAATGGCGCCCGCCCTGTGGAACGCCCTCCCACCAGATGTCAAGGCAATAACCAACTATTTTACTTTTAGAAGACATCTGAAGGCAGCCCTGTTTAGGGAAGTTTTTAATGTCTGATGCTGTATTGTTTTTAATATTCAGTTAGAAGCCGCCCAGAGTGGCTGGGGAAACCCAGCCAGATAGGCGGGGTATAAATGATAAATGATTTTTTATTATTATTATTATTATTATTATTATTATTATTATTACTACAGTGGTACCTCAGGTTACATACGCATAAGGTTACATACACGGCAGGTTACAGACTCAGCTAACCCGGAAATATTACCTCGGGTTAAGAACTTTGCTTCAGGATGAGAACAGAAATCATGCAGCGGCAGCGGGAGGCCCCATTAAGTGGTGCTTCAGGTTTAGGAACAGTTTCAGGTTAAGAACAAGCCTCCGGAACAAATTAAGTTCTTAACCCGAGGTACCACTGTATTATTATCTCTCACTTCCACCACAACTGACCCTCCTTGTCCCCCCACTTCCGCCCCCTTCCCTGACTGCAGAACATTTCCAGCATTGCTTTGCCAATGGGACGCAGCACACATGCCTTCCACTGTAGCGAGAAACCCCCCTTAATCCCAGTTTCATTTTATTCTTTGGTAGAATAGCAAAATGAAAAGCAAACACCAATAAATAAATAGGGGCACTTGGCGGGCATGAAATCCAGGCAGAGTGCGACGCTGTCCGTGAAGAGGCTTCGTTCCGCCGCAATTGGTTCTCAGGTGCTAAACAGGAAACCAAGCGCCTAGTCCTTATGGTTACAGAGCTGCCGTGCCAAACAGCCGCTTGGCCTGACCTTCTTATGTCCTTATGAGAAATACAGGAATCACAGGGACAGAACTACCCAAACTATAGAAATTTATTCATGTATGCGACCACGGAGGCAAGAATGTTACTTGCCCAAAAATGGAAAGAAGAAGTCCCAGCAAAAGAAGAATGGATAGAAAAAAATTATGGAATATGCAGAAATGGGGGAAACTTGCCAGGAAAATAAGAAACCAAGACAACAAACTTTTTATAAAAGAATGGAAATGGTTTATTGGATATTTACAAATGAACTGTCAACAGATAAGAACCTTGGCAGGATTATTGTAATAACCTTCAGTTTTATAGGAGTATATATTTAAAGTAAGAGACACGGGTGGCGCTGTGGGTTAAACCACAGAGCCTAGGACTTGCCGATCGGAAGGTCGGCGGTTCAAATCCCTGTGACGGGGTGAGCTCCCATTGCTCGGTCCCTGCTCCTGCCCACCTAGCAGTTCGAAAGCACGTCAAAGTGCAAGTAGATAAATAGGTACTGCTCTGGTGGGAAGGTAAACGGCGTTTCCATGCGCTGCTCTGGTTCGCCAGAAGCGGCTTAGTCATGCTGGCCACATGACCCGGAAGCTGTACGCCGGCTCTCTCGGCCAATAAAGCGAGATGAGCGCTGCAACCCCAGAGTCAGTTATGACTGGACCTAATGGTCAGGGGTCCCTTTACCTTTATATTTAAAGCAGATTAATAAATGAGTAAATTAAGTTAATTCGGAATACGCAGAAAATATAAAATATAAATTTAAGGAACCGCAGAAAGTGGGGAAAGAAGTTGAGTTTTGAAATGTTAAAATGATTGTAAAATTACAATCATACTTCGGGTTGAAGTAGCTTCGGGATAAGTATTTTCGGGTTGCGTTCTGCAGCAACCCGGAAGTAACGGAGCGTGTTACTTCCGGGTTTCGCTGCTCGCGCATGCGCAGTCAAAATGACATCATGCGCATGCACACAAGCGGCGAATCGCGACCTGCGGACGCGGGTTGCATTCACTTCTGGATGCAAACGGGGCTCCAGAATGGATCCCGTTCACATCCAGAGGTACCACTGTATTGAAATGTATAAAACTGAAAATCGTAAACAAAATAATAATAATAATATTTAAAAGAGTGGTTCTTGCCAACTTGCAAAAAACAAACAAAGGAATACTAGAAGGAAGATCTTTTGTTCATTAACTAATGAGCGAAAGGTCTCCCTTCTTTCCGCGAGTCTGCCTGTTGCATCTCTGTATGATGCCAATTCCCTGCAGAGCTGAGACAGAGGTTGGGGTTTGTGTGAAAGGGGTTACGCTGCAGAATAGCCGCCGAGGGAGAGCCTTGTTGAGACAGAGCAGGCACAAGCTGCCCCTGGGGTGAGAGATGGGGCAGGAAAATGTTGCCACGGCCATTTGCTTATTTCTGGCTTCTCTACCCAGGAATTTGATTCAATGACAAATGCTAATTGCTGCCTTCGCTGCACTTTATAGCTTCATTTGCTTTATAATGGAGCTGTTAATTTGTTTGTGTTATTTATAGGACTTTTTTTTTTAATGGGTTCTGTAATTTTCGGCTATCATTTGTTGTTGTTTAGTTGTTTAGTCGTGTCCGACTCTTCGTGACCCCCTGGACCAGAGCACGCCAGGCCCTCCTGTCTTCCACTGCTTCCTGCAGTTTGGTCAAACTCATGCTGGTCGCTTTGAGAACACTGTCCCACCATCTTGTCCTCTGTCGTCCCCTTCTCCTTGGGCCCTCCATCTTTCCCAACATCAGGGTCTTTTCCAGGGAGTCTTCTCTTCTCATGAGGTGGCCAAAGTCTTGGAGCCTCAGCTTCAGGATCTGTCCTTCCAGTGAGCACTCAGGGCTGATTTCCTTCAGAATAGAGAGGTTTGATCTTCTTGCAGTCCATGGGACTCTCAAGAGTCTCCTCCAGCACCAGAATTCAAAAGCATCAATTCTTTGGCGATCAGCCTTCTTGATGGTCCAGCTCTCACTTCCATACATCACTACTGGGAAAACCATAGCTTTAACTATACGGACCTTTGCTGGCAAGGTGATGTCTCTGCTTTTTAAGATGCTGTCTAGGTTTGTCATTGCTTTTCTCCCAAGAAGCAGACGTCTTTTAATTTCGTGACTGCTGTCACCATCTGCAGTGATCATGGAGCCCAAGAAAGTAAAATCTCTCACTGCCTCCATTTCTTCCCCTTCTATTTGCCAGGAGGTGATGGGACCAATTAGGATCAAGTTATAAGGGAAAACTGAGGAAAGGCAATCTCGCAGGTAAACCGGTCCCAATGTGTTAAGGGCTTTGTATACTAACAATAATACTTTTGTTATAAAAAAACAAAATCTCCTCCTTTTCCCTTATGGGGTACCCAAGAGCCCATACAGAGTCCTGAAGTGAATTCTCTGTCGGTAGGAGAAAATAACAGAGGCCAACCAGAGAATATTGAGAAGCAAAGCGCTAGTAAGCCTGATCTTTATTAAACTGTTGCAACAGGGTCCCCACCCCCCACACGCAGGAGGGAGGAGAAACCCAGAACAATGGTGCGCAAGCCCTTATATAGACTTTTGAAATTGCCCACCCTGTAGCCCAAGACCACCCCCCTAAACATCATACATACATCACAGAAGGGGCGGTTTACAGCAGAATCCTCTCTGGCAGGAAACCTGTTGATGGGTTTACCTAAAGAGCCTGGCCATTCTTTTGTGATGGTAAATACTTAATTCCTGAGTCCAGGTCACTCTACCCATACCCAAATGTGCCCTTAAGGCAAAATTTGTGAGCACAGAGACAATGGGGAGGCTTTTCCCATTTCCATCCAAACTGCAGAGGAATATTTGAGGTCACTGAAAGAGTCAAAATGACTTCAGGTTGTTTTCCTGTACTGTTTCATACATGTGATTTATATATTTATGTATGTGTTTCCCTAGTACAGTGGTACCTCGGGTTAAGTACTTAATTCGTTCTGGAGGTCCGTTCTTAACCTGAAACTTAGTTCTGCTGGCCACATGACCCGGAAGCTGTATGCTGGCTCCCTCGGCCAATAAAGTGAGATGAGCGCCGAAACCCCAGAGTCGGTCACGACTGGACCTAATGGTCAGGGGTCCCTTTACCTTTTATTATATATCTAAGACTTTAAAATTCTTATCACTTAGAATTGGAAGGGACACCATGGGTCATCTAGTCCAGCCCCCTCCAACTGCCCCAACACAAGCACACTTACCTTTCCAGAGCCGTTCGCTTTGTGCCTTGCCCCACCAGCAAGGCGGAGAACTTCTAAGCTTCCCGGGCTCCAGGATGCTCTCGCAAGCTACCTATTTCGATATCTGAAGACATCTCTCCTGTCATCCCCCAGTCTTCTTTTCCGCAGGCTAAAGATACCTTCAGCTCCTTCAACTTTTCCTCACAAGGCTCGGTTTCCAGACCTTTCATCATCTCGGTCGCCTTCCTACACAGCTTCCAGCGTGTCGAACCTTTTCTTAAACGGCTCGGGGTAGTGCAACCGAAACAGGAGGAGGAGAACAGCTTCCTAAAACCTTGCAAAAAGTGGAAGGAGAAGAGGGTGCTCAGCACTCCGCCATAAGGCTAGAATTTGGCTCTAGGGAGCGACTAGAGAAAGGGCACGCCAGCAGACAAATCCTCTGCAAAATGCAGAAAATAATGTATGGGATCTGCTGCCACAGAGCAGGGCCGGTTACAAGCTCCAGTGGCTCCATAAACAAGAGATTAGGCAATTTCGTGGAGGAGGGAAAACTCGTCCGCATCTATTAAACAGAGATGGCTGAATCAATGCTCCAGGGACAGAAGCGCTCAGCTGGGGAGCACCAGTGATGAGGGGGCTATGGCACGCTGGTCTTGCTTGTGGGCTCCCCAATGGGGCAGGCGCTTCACCTAGGTGGGAACAGGGTGCTGGCATAGGATGCTGGCTCCCGTTTGGTCTGACCCAATTGTGGCCTGTGGGTGGCGCTGTGGGTTAAACCACTGAGCCTCTTGGGCTTGCCGATCAGGAGGTCGGCAGTTCGAATCCCCGCGACGGGGTGAGCGCCCGTTGCTTGGTCCCTGCTCCTGCCAGCCTAGCAGTTCAAAAGCACGTCCAAGTGCAAATAGATAAATAGATAGTGCTCTGGCAGGAAGGTAAACGGCGTTTCCGTGCGCTGCTCTGGTTCGCCAGAAGCGGCTTGGTCATGCTGGCCACATGACACGGAAGCTGTACGCCAGCTCCCTCAGCCAATAAAGTGAGACGAGCACCACATCCCCAGAGTTGGCCACGACTGGACCTAATGGTCAGGGGTCCCTTTACTTTTACCTTTAATTGTGGCCTCTCCTGACGCTCTTCGGCAATCCCAGAAACTGTGGGCATCCTATAACATGGGTAGGCAAACTAAGGCTCGGGGGCCGGATGCAGCCCAATTGCCTCCTAAATCTGGCCCGTGAACAGTCCAGGAATCAGCGTGTTTTTACATGACTAAAATGTGTCCTCATGTAAGGATCATGGCCACTGGGCCCATCACCTCCTGGCTAATAGAAGGGGGAGAAATGGAGGCAGTGAGAGATTTTACTTTCTTGGGCTCCATGATCACTGCAGATGGTGACAGCAGTCACAAAATTAAAAGATGCCTGCTTCTTGGGAGGAAAGCAATGACAAACCTAGACAGCATCTTAAAAAGCAGAGATGTCACCTTGCCAACAAAGGTCCGTATAGTTAAAGCCATGGTTTTCCCAGTAGTGATGTATGGAAGTGAGAGCTGGACCATAAAGAAGGCTGATCGCCGAAGAATGGATGCTTTTGAATTCTGGTGCTGGAGGAGACTCTTGAGAGTCCCATGGACTGCAAGAAGATCAAACCGATCCATTCTGAAGGAAATCAGCCCTGAGTGCTCACTGGAAGGACAGATCCTGAAGCTGAGGCTCCAAGACTTTGGCCACCTCATGAGAAGAGAAGACTCCCTGGAAAAGACACTGATGCTGCGAAAGATGGAGGGCACAAGGAGAAGGGGACAACAAAGGACGAGATGGTGGGACAGTGTTCTCGAAGCTACCAGCATGAGTTTGACCAAACTGCGGGAGGCAGTGGGAGACAGGAGTGCCTGGTGTGCTCTGGTCCAGGAGGTCACGAAGAGGCAGACACGACTAAACAACAACAGGAATTCTTTCATTTCCCCGCCTCCAAAATATAGTCCGGCCCCCCACAAGGTCTGAGGGACAGTGGACCAGCCCCCTGCTGAAAAAGGTTGCTGACCCCTGTTAAATAAGAACAGGTGATGATTTTAAAAGCCATTCCGGGGGTGGGGGAGGCATCACAGCCTCCTGTGGGAGCAAGCGCCGTAATTGAACCATGTGCTACTGAAACTGAACGTTGGAAGATCCAGGACGGACAAAAGAATGTCCTTCTTCACTCAGAGCATAGTTAAACTGTGGAACTCCCTGCCACAAGAGGCGGCGACTAGCTAGATGGCTTCAAAAGACAAATTCATGGAGCAGAGAGTTCCTGACGGCTGCTTGCCACCATGTCTCTGCTCTGCTTCCACTGTCCTGGGCAATAATGCTTCTGAATGCCCGTTGCTGGAAGCTGCAAGAGGGGAGAGTTGCTCCTGTGTTCGAATCCTGCTCACAGACAGAAAATGAGGTGGTTTTATCAGGCTTAATTGCCGGATCTTGTGCAGATACCACCAGGAAAGGACTCTGCACGTGCTTAGAGGTAGACTGTAATTTCATATGCTCGCAAGTCAATTATTATTGGCTCTTCTCAGCTAGTGTATTGTTAGCCCAAAAATGAGAACAAGAAGAAATTCCGACGAAAGAAGAACGGCAGCTGAAAATAATGGACTGTGCAGAATTGGACAGAATGACAGGAAGGATTCGAAACCTGCGGGACCAGAGATTTACAGAAGTTTGAAAGAAGTATATGAACTATCTGAAAAGCAATTGTAACCAACAAATTACGCCAGTAGGACTACAAGAGGAGAAATATATGAAGTATACAAAGTAGAAAAAGATAGAGATATTGGTTATGAGTTTGAAATGTAACAGGGAAAATAAGAAATGTATACTAAGAGATTGGAAACTTTTCAGACAGGACTGATGGAAGTCAAAAAAAATGGAATAAGATGTAGAAACATATTTAATCACTGTTGAAAATGGTATGTTAAAAAAAAACTAATAAAAATTTATATATATAAATAAAATTATTATTGGCTCTTCTCATGTGCGTAACAGGGAGCTGCGCCACAGCTCCTCTTCTGCAATGAGCCCGAGCCGAGCTATTCCCACCGAAAGGAGAGAGAAACAGGCAGCTACTCAGACATTTCCTGGCAAGCGGCTGACCTAGATTCCGGCGATATACTTGTTCGGCTCTTAACAGGCCTCTCCAGAGGAGGCGGAAGAATTGTTTTCAATATGATTCATTTATTTATTGCCATGTAGATGCCGTGCCGGCACCAGGGGAGCCATGGGAGGGTCCAGCTGCCTTTGTTTAACCAGGAATCGGGCAGCGCTGCCTTGCCTGGGCAACACTGCCGGCCACTCGCAGGCGCCCCACCAGCCTGGCTTTGTTGTTGTTGTTTAGTCGTTGAGTCGTGTCCCCCTGGACCAGAGCACGCCAGGCACTCCTGTCTTCCACTGCCTCCCGCAGTTTGGTCAAACTCATGCTGGTAGCTTCGAGAACACTGTCCCACCATCTCATCCTCTGTCGTCCCCTTCTCCTTGCGCCCTCTGTCTTTCCCAACATCAGGGTCCTTTCCAGGGAGTCTTCTCTTCTCATGAGGAAGATAAGAAGAGCTTGTTGGCTCAGCAAGGGCCCATCTAGTACAGCCTCCTCTTCTCCAAAGAAGATGAGAAGACCTTGTGGCTTAGTCCTGCTGGCCACATGACCCTGAAGCTGTATGCCGGCTCCCTCGGCCAATAAAGCGAGATGAGCGCCGCAACCCCAGAGTCGGTCATGACTGGACTTAATGGTCAGGGGTCCCTTTACCTTTAGAGGTGGGCTTGACCTTACCTGTCCAGGTAACAAAAGCACAAGGCACGCAGCCATCTTCCTCTCTTTGATCTCCTCCATTGTTGGACCAGCAGCCTTTTAGCTAGAGATGCCGGGTTGGCTTTCAGCCAACAGAGGAAAAAGAAACTATCCCCATATGGCATAGATTCACATGTATATAAACTAAGTCTGGATTTAGGGATCCAACTGTGAACTGATGAAGTGAGTAAACTTCTTTTATATACTTTACACAAGATTGTGGCGTGTTAATTCTTTTAAGAGGGATATAAGGGGACTTAAAGGTAAAGGGACCCCTGACCTTTAGGCCCAGTTGTGGCCGACTCTGGGGTTGCGGCGCTCATCTCGCTTTACTGGCTGAGGGAGCCGGCGTACAGCTTCCGGGTCATGTGGCCAGCATGACTAAGCCACTTCTGGCGAACCAGAGCAGCGCACGGAAATGCCGTTTACCTTCCCGCCGGAGCGGTACCTATTTATCTACTTGCACTAGCATGCTTTCGAACTGCTAGGTTGGCAGGAGCTGGGACCGAGCAACGGGAACTCACCCTGTCACGGGGATTCGAACTGCCGACCTTCTGATAGGCAAGTCCTAGGCTCTGTGGTTTAACCCACAGCGCCACCCGCGTCCCATAAGGGGACTTACCAGGAACCTAATAGTGAGAGTCTTTAACAAGCCTGCAACCAGCTACCCGCTGTGCGTTTAAAAGGGGTATGTAAAATAGAACTTGCTAGTGCAAGTTGGGAAGGATATTAATAAACAACATATTCTCTCCTGCCTCCCTGAACATTCCCACAAGAGGGAGAAGAGGAAACAAACAGGAAAGAGGAGGAGGTGGAGTAAGCTGGAGGGGCAACAGGGTTTAGTGAGCAGGAAGAGGCTGTGGCAGAGAGCAGTCCAGACTCAGGGGCAGGAGGGGAGGCTGGAGAAGGGGAGGGCAAGAAGCAGAGATGAGTCAGACTGGTGAAACAGCCAGGGGGTCTTCCCCTCCAGCGGTGACCATCTCCCTTCCACCCTGGTCTCGCAGAACTTGCAGAGGTATGAAGAGGGTGGAGCAGAGACAGATGAGGTGAAGAAGTCTCAGATTGCTTAGGAAGGACCCAGAGGAGGAGGAGGAGGGAACTTGGGGGCCTTCAGGTCTCACAACTGCCTCATTGGGGCAAGAACTACTGGGAAGGGTTGCTTTGACCACTAGGCCTGAGCTGTTTTGTTTCTTTGAATAAAGAGTTGACTATACTGATGCAGAAGGACGCGGGTGGCGCTGTGGGTTAAACCACAGAGCCTAGGACTTGCCGATCAGAAGGTCGGGGTGAGCTCCCGTTGCTCGGTCCCTGCTCCTTGAAAGCAGTTCGAAAGCACTTCAAAGTGCAAGTAGATAAAAAGGTACCGCTCCAACAGGAAGGTAAACAGCATTTCTGTGCGCTTCTGGTACACCAGAAGCGGCTTAGTCATGCTGGTCACATGACCTGGAAGCTGTATGCTGACTCCCTTGGCCTATAGCGCAAGATGAGAGCTGCAACCCCAGAGTCTGCCACAACTGGACCTAATGGTCAGGGGTCCCTTTACCTTTATACTGATGCAGAGGCACCAACGGTCTTCCTTGGTTGTAAGACAGGTTCCTATGCTGCTAAGATCTGGGGGTCTTCTTGGGGGGGGCACATGTGACCCCCCCCCCCATTTGAGAAGGCCTGGATGCCAGCCTCTTTCTGCCTTTAGACCAGCTCTGGGGATCCTTTTCAATCTCGAGGGCCGCATTCCCTAGTAGGGAGCCTTATGGGGGCCACAGGCTGCTGGCGGGCGGGGCCGAAGCAAAAGTGGGCATGGCCCACAAGGGGGCAGGACAAGGGGGCAGGACAATGAATGAAAGAGGCCTTCCCGCCAGACACTCAAGGGGGAGGGCGTAAGACCCAAGGGGATGTCCTGAGGGTCACAGAGAAGGGCTGCAGGGCCACATTCAGCTCCTGGACTTTCTTGTCCGCATATCCTCCAACATTTCCCTAATGAAAAAAGGGACATCCTATTCCATAATAGTTTACAGCTTACAATATTATATAAAAGCATAATAAAACATTAAAGAAACTTCCCTCTACAGGACTGCCTTCAGATGTCTTCTAAAGGCTGTAGCGTTACTTATCTCCCTGGCTCAGGGGCCGCATGACTCCATACCCTCCAACATTTCTTCAATGAAGTTAGGAACGTCCTAAGGGACGCGGGTGGCGCTGTGGGTTAAACCACAGAGCCTAGGACTTGCCGATCAGAAGGTTGACGGT
This sequence comes from Podarcis muralis, assembly GCF_964188315.1. Lineage (NCBI taxonomy): Eukaryota > Metazoa > Chordata > Lepidosauria > Squamata > Lacertidae > Podarcis > Podarcis muralis. Next base: position 89,495,569 of record NC_135661.1, read on the forward strand.
TCGAATCCCCGAAGCACCGAGACCTGTTCCACACACTTCCCCTCAATAATGAGTGGCTGAATATTCAATTTACATTTCCCAAAGTCCACAATAATCTCTTTTGTTTTCTTTAAGTTAAGGAGTAAGTTGGGACCAGAAAATGGGTGGGTTAAACCACAGAGCCTAGGACTTGCCAATCAGAAGGTTGGCGGTTTGAATCCCCGCGACGGGGTGCGCTCGGTCCCTGCTCCTGCCAACCTAGCAGTTCAAAAGCAAATCAAAGTGCAAGTAGATAAATAGGTACTACTCCGGCGGGAAGGTAAACGGCGTTTCCGTGCGCTGCTCTGGTTCGCCAGAAGTGGCTTAGTCATGCTGGCCACATGACCCGAAGCTGTACGCCGGCTCCCTCGGCCAATAAAGCGAGATGAGCGCCGCAACCCCAGAGTCGGCCACGACTGGACTTAACTGTCAGGGGTCCCTTTACCTTTACCTTTAAGGATAAGCAGGACATTCCGGGATCAAATCAGAAACCACTTCTACAAATCCAGAGCTATTTTTGCCATGTCTACTTTAAAAAACCAGGCTGATGCTGTCCTCTCCTGACTCTCCACTCAGGCCTGATCAGAAATTTGTCATGAATCGGAGCACTGTTAACCTCTTGCCTCAAAATTATTATTTTTAATGCTAATTTGATTTAATTCTTGCTTGATCGTGCCTTATTATCATCTGAACCGCGGAATAGCTTTGAGAACCTCCCCCTCCCTGCTGTTTTAGAAGAAGCAGCAGCGATATACACCTTTAGGTAGCAATAAATAATAATTTTAATAATTAAACCGTTCTGGGACGCCCAATCCCATGTCCTGCAGGTACCCCGATATTAAAGGCTGGCGAGGCAGCCAGGCAGCCAGCGGCGATGATCAGTGAAGACCGCAGGAAAAAAGAAAGGAAGGCAAAGGCCACCATCTCTGCCACATCCTCAGGGGAGGCATAACTCTGGTGGCCCCTGGCCTCTGAGCTGCTGGCGGAGAGCAAAACTCTCCTCAAAACAAGCTCCGACTCTTGGCAACGGTTGCTCCCTTCGCCCCCCCACCTCCCCTACCTGCTGCCGACACCTCTCCCAGCTTAATTAAAAGTGGCTAAATTGAGAGCATTAACTACCTGGCACACAGACAGGTGAGAGGTTGGGTTTGTCCAGCCGGCCCCAGGGATCTCTTGTAATGTGTGGAGCTGAATTAAAACAAGGAAATGGGTGGGAAGGGGGAAAACTGCTCTCAGAACTTGTTTTTTCTCATTAGACAGCTTGGAGAGGAACACGCAGTGCTGGCTTCCAGGAGGAGGAAGTGTGTGTTTGGGGTGTCAGGCAGAAATGCAACAGGTGAAGCTTTCTCCCTCCCCAGCCCTGCCGTTGCAGCACCTGGATGCTGAGGGAAGCTTGTTTTACTGCACCAGGAGCAATGCGGTTGCTTAAAGCACTGGTCTGGTTCTTATTACGTATTTTGTGTTTTTTAACTGGTATTTTTGTGTTTTAACAATGAGCCCGTAAGTGACTGTGGAGGCCTATTCTGGATCCACACGTCCTTCCACAGTGGGGACATTGGTTTCCGGGCGGGAATTGATCCTGGTGTGGATTTGCCAAGCGTTTCTTCCTCTTAGAACATTTCTCCCTTGTGTCCTGAGTTCAAGAGTCTTCAAAGCCCAGGACACCTTTGGTCAAGGCTGTTCTCCAAATGGAGCACTCTCAGGCCAGTATTTCCCAATTGCTGGTGTTTATACTACAGTTTTTAAGATTTGCCTTGAGACAGTCTTTAAACCTCTTTTGTTGACCACCAGCATTACACTTTCCATTTCCAATTTTGGAATAGAGTAGTTGCTTTGGAAGACGATCATCAGGCATCCGCCCGACATGACCAGTCCAACAAAGTTGATGTTGAAGAATCATTGCTTCAACACCGGTGATTTTTGCTTCTTCCAGTACACTGGCATTAGTTCGCCTGTCTTCCCAAGTGTGTGTTAAATTTTCCGGAGACATTGTTGATGGAATCTTTCGAAGAGCTGGAGATGGCGTTTATAAGTGGTCCATGCTTATAAGTAGTCCATGGATAAATAAATATATCATAATAATCGTTACTGGTCTTAATGTTTTCAGCAATGTATTATTCAAAGACTTTTTCTATAGCATTCTTTATCATTGCGTTGCACTTTCTTTGCCAGAGTTTGGGTTCCTTTTTGTCCTCTTCATTTGTACAAGATTCCGCTTTTTTGAAGGAAGACTTCTTGCCCCCAAAAGCCTTACTGACTCTTGCTTTCCAACCTTTCTGATCTGTGTTGAACTTCTTCTTTTTTCTTTTTTTTTAATGAAATGTTTATTAAGCTTTTTTAGAATAATACAGTAAAAATGAAAAAGAAAATAGAAAAATACAAAATAAAAACAGTTAAAAACACACATATTTTCTGTTACTTATTTTCCTTTAACTTATTTCCCGGACCTCCTCATACCTCCCTTTTTTGTATTCCGCTTCAATTTATTGGTTCAGCAAATCCTTACCATTAAATTTTAACCCATTTATAACCCTTTTTTCATATTCTCTTAGAGCATTACAGCTGGAAACCCCTTAATTGCTATCCAACATCATTCTAACATTCATTAATTTTACAATATTTCTGTAGATAGTCTTTAAATTTCTTCCAATCTTCTTCCACCGACTCTTCTCCCTGGTCTCGGATTCTGCCAGTCATTTCCGCCAGTTCCATATAGTCCATCACCTTCATCTGCCATTCTTCCAGGGTGGGTAGATCTTGTGTCTTCCAATACTTTGCAATGAGTATTCTTGCTGCTGTTATAGCGTACATAAAAAAAGTTCTGTCCTTCTTTGGCACCAATTGGCCGACGATGCCCAGAAGAAAGGCCTCTGGTTTCTTCAAGAAGGTATATTTAAATACCTTTTTACGAGTTGAACTTCTGATGTTGTGCTCTTGGGAAAACTCCCAAACGTTTTGGAGCCATCTCACCCTCCTGACTTGGCCTTGTGACTTCCTTTGGGCCAGCCTCCTTGTTTGGACGCGGTTTCCTCTTTTGAAATCGAGCGTGACCGTGCTGGATTTCCTTGGCGATTCAAATGCATCCTCTTACTTCTTGCAGTGCCTCCAAAGGCTGAGAATTGCCCCCTCCTTGAACACAACCCCCTCTGCTTTCCACTCACACGGTTTCCCTTCGGCAACGAGACAATTGACCAGATGCACATCTTCTGAGAGTTATTGTATTATTTGCTGAGACGAACAGGCCCATCAATAACAACCTCTTTCTTCGCCTCTGGCCTGCCCGCCCTTTCTGGCCCTGGGAGGGCTTCCGAATACACGCCAAGCCCTTGGTGCTTTATCTCTCCATTCATAAACATCAGCGGCATCCTCTGTCTTTGCGTCACTGTGTTTTGCTACAGCTCATGCATATGGATGTGCTCGGCAGAAGGCCTCTTATTCTCCTCCTTCTGATTAGCCGGCGCAGGAAGGCAACCCGCAGGAATCCCCCACGCAGCATGTCTTACACAGAAATCTTGGCCAGAGCTGAAGAGACGGCTCTTCTGCAGAGGAAGGGAGAGGGGGTTGGAAACGGGGACGGGTGGATCTAAGAACACAGGGACACAAGAAGAGCTTGTTGGGTCAGGCAAGAGCCCATCTAGTCCAGCCTCCTCTTCTCCAAGCAAGATGAGAAGAGCTTGTTGGGTCAGCCTCCTCTTATCAAGGAAGATAAGAATAGTTTGTTGGATCAGCAAGGGCCCTTCTAGTCCAGCCTCCTCTTCTCCAGCATGAGTTTGACCAAACTGCGGGAGGCAGTGGAGGACAGGAGTGCCTGGCGTGCTCTGGTCCAGGGGGTCACAAAGAGGCGGACACAACTAAACGACTAAACAACAACAACAAGGAGGAAACGGTTTTAGAGAAACAGTTAAGACTGTACACATCCAAGGAGAGTCTTGGGGCATGGATTTTTTAAGTGTGGGCTGTGGCGGATGCGTTAGTGTCAAAACCGAGCCTGGGTTCCGCCACCATTGCCTGCGGCATCTTGAAAGAGCCCACCTCTGTCTTATGTTCCTCCTGCATAATACATGGCGCAGATGTGCTGAATCCACTTAGCGCCTGTCTTCTGACCCAGCATATCTCTTTATATGCCGGGGATGGCGGGTGGCGGGTGGAGAGGAGGCAAGGAAGCGCACGTGAGAAGCCGCCAGGGTGGCCTCCAAGCTTCTGGCTGAGATACTGCAGCGGGGACACCGTGCGAATCCTGAGCAGGCTCTGCAAAGGAGCCCCAGTGACCTTCCCCAAACGAGGAGACAAGGGCTGGCTTCTCGCCCAGGAAGCAGTGCTAGAGGGAGCTGAAAGGTCCACAGCAGGGGTCAGCAACATTTTTCAGACCATGTGGGGGGCCGGACTGTATTTTGAAAAAATATATATATGAACGAATTCCTGTGCCCCACAAATAACCCAGAGGTGCATTTTAAATAAAAGGACACATTCTACTCATGTAAAAAGTTACGCTTTCCATTTTTAAGTTCGGAATAGAGTAGTTGCTTTGGAAGACGATCATCAGGCAACACAACCAGTCCAATGAAGTTGATGTTGAAGAATCATTGCTTCAACACAGGTGACCTTTGCTTCTTCCAGTACACTGGTATTAGTTCTCCTGTCTTCCCAAGTGATGTGTAAGATTTTCCAGAGACACCGTTGATGGAATCTTTTGAGGAGTTGGAGATGGCGTTTGTAAGTGGTCCATGTTTCACAAGCGTACAGTAAGGTTGGTAGTACAATAGCTTTGTAAACAAACACCAAAGAAGAAGAATAGATGAATTTTAGGGGTCCCTTCCCATTCCATTTTAGGGGACGCGGGTGGTGCTGTGGGTAAAAGCCTCAGCGCCTAGGGCTTGCCGATCGAAAGGTCGGCGGTTCGAATCCCCGCGGCGGGGTGCGCTCCCGTTGTTCGGTCCCAGCGCCTGCCAACCTAGCAGTTCGAAAGCACCCCCGGGTGCAAGTAGATAAATAGGGACCGCTTTATAGCGGGAAGGTAAACAGCGTTTCCGTGTGCTGCTCTGGCTCTGTCAGCTTTGTCACGCTGGCCACGTGACCCGGAAGTGTCTGCGGACAGCGCTGGCCCCCGGCCTCTTGAGTGAGATGGGCGCACAACCCTAGAGTCTGTCAAGACTGGCCCGTACGGGCAGGGGTACCTTTACCTTTACCTTTACCCATTCCACATTTCCAGGAATCTATTTCCAGGCATGCAGCGAAATACATGTGCAATATCTCATCATGCATGTGGGTTTCACGGCCTTCCACGTAAAGGTTTCCTGAGTTGTAGAAATCAGCTTCAGGAGGGCTTTGTGTACTGAATTAGATCTTTTCGAATTGAAAAGAATCTTTGAAATAATGTTTGTAAAAAACAACAACCCCAGAAGCCTTTCTTTTGGGTATTATACAGACAGAACTACCTAAACTCTATAGAAACTTATTCATGTATGCTACTACTGTGGCAAGAATGTTTGTTGTTGTTTAGTCATTTCGTCGTGTTCGACACTTCGTGACCCCCTGGACCAGAGCACGCCAGGCCCTCCTGTCTTCCACTGCCTCCCGCAGTGTGATCAAACTCATGCTGGTAGCTTCGAGAACCCTGTCCAACCATCTCGTCCTCTGTCGTCCCCTTCTCCTTGGGCCCTCCATTTTCCCCAACATCTGGGTCTTTTCCAGGGAGGTGGCCAAAGTATTGGAGCCTCAGCTTCAGGATCTGTCCTTCCAGTGAGGACTCAGGGCTGATTTCCTTCAGAATGGAGAGGTTTGATCTTCTTGCAGTCCATGGGACTCTCAAGAGTCTCCTCCAGCACCAGAATTCAAAAGCATCCATTCTTCGGCGATCAGCTTTCTTTATAGTCCAGCTCTCACTTCCATACATCACTACTGGGAAAACCAGAGCTTTAACTATACGGACCTTTGTCAGCAAGGTGATGTCTCTGCTTTTTAGGATGCTGTCTAGGCAAGAATGCTACTCACCCCAAAATGGAAAGAAGCAGAAGTCCTAGCAAAGGAGGGATGGATACAAATACACATGGAATATGCAGAAATGGCAAAACTCACCAGGAAAATAAGAAATCAAGAGAACAAACTTTTTATAAAGGAATGGAAATGGTTTACTGAATATTTACAGATAAATTGTGAACAGATTGGCAAGATTACTGTAACAACCTGCAACTTTATAAGAGTATATATTTAAAGCAGGCGAATAAACGAGCAAATTAAGTTGATTTGGAGATGCAGAAGATATTTAAAATAAACTTAAGGAACTGCAGAAAGAGGGGGAAGGAAGTCGAGGTTTGAAATGTTAAAGTGATTGCAAAATTAGTGAATGTATAAATCTGAAAAGCATTTAAAAAAAGAAGATAGATTTTTTTTTTTTTTTTGTGGTGGCTAAAAAAGGCTCCTTCTTATCAGTCCAGCCTTGGCTGCACTCGTCTCTCTCCAGTTTTAATTTTCCTCCAGCTGGGCGAGCTGTCGGAGGTGCAGAGGAGTTCAGGCAGAAGGCGGGAGTTCCTGGCCATTGATCTCACGCCACAACAGGGAAGGATGACGCTCCTGGGACCACACCTCCACCATCTGTTTGCGGAATTCAGAGCCGAAACCTCTCTGTCTCCCTCTCAGATCTTCTGCCTCCCATCCACAGCTCTCTCTCCCCACACACACAGGGCATTGTCACCGAATCTCACCCCACATGAATGAGACCCACAGCAGAACAAAGACACTCCTCTTGAATTTAAGGGGTGTGTGGGGAGGTTCTCTTAAGGAAAACCCTTGTTGATTAGGTAAGGTAAAGGTAAAGGACCCATGGATGGTTAAGTCTCGTCAAAGGCAAGTATGGGGCTGCGGCACTCATCTCGCTTTCAGGTCGACGGAGCCGGCGTTTGTCCACAGACAGCTGTTGTAAGAAAAAACTGCTCCTTTTCCTTTATGGGTTACCCAAGGGCCCATATGGGACACGGGTGGCACTGTGGGTTAAACCACAGAGCCTAGGACTTGCCGATCAGAAGGTCGGCGGTTCGAATCCCCACGACGGGGAGATCTCCCGTTGCTCAGTCCCTGCTCCTGCCAACCTAGCAGTTCGAAAGCATGACAAAGTGCAAGTAGATAAATAGGTACCGCTCCGGTGGGAAGGGAAACGGCGTTTCCGTGCGCTGCTCTGGTTCGCCAGAAGCGGCTTAGTCATGCTGGCCACATGACCCGGAAGCTGTACGCTGGCTCCCTCGGCCAGTAAAGCGAGATGAGCACTGCAACCCCAGAGTCGGTCACGACTGGACCTAATGGTCAATGTTATTACATTGTTACTAATAATAACGTTGGTGGTGGTGGTGGTGTGTCGAGGGCCAACTGACAGAGGTCTGGGTCTGGCCTCTAGGCTCTAGTTACCAACCAGCTGCCATAGCTCAGCTTTTGCCAAGCTAGAGCTCCTCACCTGCTTCGGGCTACAGCTGCAGCCAGCCATGCTGGCCTAAACCTCGGAGGAATTTGGACAAAATTTAACCAACTTCTGGATTTGAACAGTCAAATAAATTTATATCCTGCTTCCCAGATTGGCTCCTCAAGCAATTTATTATTAGCAAGGGACTGCGTATCTATCGGAAAGCTGTAATTCAGTGGCAGGGCATGTGTTGGGCATGTAGAATGCCACGGGTCCGATCCTGGGTAAGGCAGGAAGAGACCCCTAGCTGGACCAGCTGCTCTGAATTGAAATAAACCAGCTACTTCCTCTCAGCATCCAATGCTTCGATACGGCTGCAAAAAAATTTAAAAATTCCTCTCTCTCCCCCAAACTGCCCTAAGGCCGCAGCAGAAGGTCCCAGGTACAATTTCCAGCATCTCCAAGCAGGTCTGGGAAAGGTCTCATTGTACATAGACAAGCGTCACTCAGTTCTATGGCCTGTGCAGCACGTAGGACATTCCGTTTTTATTATATAGCAGCAGAGACAACACAGTACATCATTCCACCTGTTCAGATCTCAGTGCCGGCCCCTTATAAACCACTCACTTTTGCTTTTTTCCCTCCTCCTCTCCATCTTTTCTTCCATCTTTTCTGAAACAGCACCCTCCGACAACCGCCTTAATTACCAAAATTCATTAGCCAGCACTTAATTACACCCGCCATGTGCTGGCTTAGCTGAGAAGACATCTGATTAATAGCGTGTAAGTTAGGCTGGGAATCGTGTTCCATAATTAACTTAAAGCCGCTCCGCTGTGTAATATTAATGAGCTCCTTTTGACTATGCAAATGGGAGCAGGCAGGGAGGAAGGCGATTGGACGAGGGGCCCTTGAGGGGGTTGGGGAGACGGGCAATGGGCGATTAACTCTGGATCATTCACAGTGGGACATCTGGAGTCTCTGCGTTGAGTTGAACTCATCAGTGTTGCGGGGACAGTAAATCCCTGCCATCATCACCCCAAATATTCTTCCTCCTGTCTCAAAATTTAGACACTTATCCTTTCTCAGGTTTCAAAGGGCAGTAAGGGCAGTTCCTGGAATAATCACTTCGTTTCATTCATATATTTGCAAGTATTCTGGTTCTGCCAGTGTTATGTACTGAGTTCAATAGGATTCAGAATGCAGCGGTCTGATTGGTCCTAGAACAATAGGACCCAGAATGCAGCAGTCTGATTGGTCCTAGAACAATAGGACCCAGAATGCAGCAGTCTGATTGGTCCTAGAACAATAGGACCCAGAATGCAGCAGTCTGATTGGTCCACAGGAGCCACCCAATCCAGCTCCAGGTGGAAGTGAATCCGCAACCTGATTGGCCAACAGGTGAATCCCGGAATTAGCCAATCACGTGGGGCCCATTGTGTAAATAATGTATATAAAGCAGACATTCTGGGGGAACTTCCATTCCTCCTCACCACCATGAGCTGAATAAAGAGCGTGAAATCCACTCTCGACATTGAGTATATTTCAGCCAGTTTGGCTGGCATCATTAAACTATGGAGGCAGTGATGTCCGCCAGACTTTGGTGCACAGTTCAGGTCATGTCCCCTCCAAAAGGATATTGCAGAGTCGGAAAAGTTTTGACCAAATCAATCAAGGGGATCGAGTGATTCCCCTAGGAAGAAAGGTTGCAGCATTGGGACTTTTTAATTGAGAGAGTCAAAGAGCTCTTGCTATCAAAAGTTCTTCCAAATGTTTAGTCCAAAACATCCAGAGGCCACCAGATTGGGGGCGGCTGGTTTACCCCATTATGGTCTTTTTTGCAGTTGCTCTCTGTGTTTGAAAAGCGGAAGATCCCTGCTGGTTCACTGCTAAGGTTAACCAAACCCAGCCTCCTGTTTCCAGCAGAGGACAGCCCCATGGATTCCCCAAGCAAGCATGAAGGCAACCGCTGCTGCTTTCCATCTCCTGACATTTCATACAACCTGACGTATCATAAAACCCTCGCAACTATTTTTTTATTTCATGGATTTGCCACCTTTCTCCTCCAAGGAGCTCAAAGCGACGCACGTGGTTCTCCTCCGCTTCCTCATTTAAATCTCCACAACAACCCTGCGAGACAGGCTGAGAGGTGAGGGCAGACCCCAGGTTACACCTAGTCGGCTTCATGGCTGAGTGGGGATTCGAACCCAAGTCCTAGTCCGATGCTCTAACCCAGCCTTTCTCAACCATGGGTTCCCAGATGTCCTTGCACTACGAATCCCATCTTCCCTGAGCACTGGGCATGCTGGCTAGGAATGAGAGGAGTGGTAGTCGAACAACATCTAGGGACCCACGGTCGAGAAGGGCTGCTCTAACCACTACACCACACTGCCAATGGTCTCATCCACTCCTGCATTTCAGGGGGTTGAGCTAGATGACCCTCGGAACCCCTTCGACCTTCAGAATTCTGATTCCTTTTTACACAGAGCTTGTGTTCAGAATGCACCTTGAGTTCCTCCCTTGACTTTTTCTTTTCCCCCCCTTTAAGTAAAACTTTGAACACCTGCTGGAATTTGATCAAGCGGGGTCGATTTCGGGTTGATGTCCTCTTGCTCTGCAGAGTAATCGGCAGAATGACAGACATTTATAAAATTATGCCTGGCATGGAGAAAGTAGAGAGAGAGAGAAAAGGGGGTTTCCCCCCACTCTCCCTGTCACAACACTAGAAATCATGGACAGCTGAACATTGGGAGACTGAGGGCAAATTTCAAAAAGGAGTTCTGCACGCAACTCGGAGTTAAACTGCGGAACTCCCTGCCACAGTAGGCAGTGATGGCCACCCACCTGGATGGCTTTAAAAGAGGATTAGACACATTCACAGAGGAGAGGGCTATCAAAGGCTACCAGCCACAATGGCTGTGATCTGCTGCCAGTCTCAGGCTAAGGGAGCTGGGCATGTTTAGCCTGGAGAAGAGGAGGTTAAGGGGTGATATGATAGCCATGTTCAAATATATAAAAGGATGTCACATAGAGGAGGGAGAAAGGTTGTTTTCTGCTGCTCCAGAGAAGCGGACACGGAGCAATGGATCCAAACTACAAGAAAGAAGATTCCACCTAAACATGAGGAAGAACTTCCTGACAGTCAGAGCTGTTCGACAGTGGAATTTGCTGCCAAGGAGTGTGGTGGAGCCTCCTTCTTTGGAGGTCTTTAAGCAGAGGCTTGACAACCATATGTCAGGAGTGCTCTGATGGTGTTTCTTGCTTGGCAGGGGGTTGGACTCCATGGCCCTTGGGGTCTATTCCAACTCTATGATTCTATGATTCTATTCTATGAAATGCTTCTGAATACCAGTTACAGTGGTACCTCGGGTTAAATGCACCTCAGGTTACATGCGCTTCAGGTTACAGACTCCGCTAACCCTGAAATACTGCTTCAGGTTAAGAACTTTGCTTCAGGATGAGAACAGAAATCGTGCTCCGGCAGCACGGCAGCAGCAGGAGGCCCCATTAGCTAAAGTGGTGCTTCAGGTTAAGAACAGTTTCAGGTTAAGAACGGACCTCCAGAACGAATTAAGTACTTAACCCGAGGTACCAATGTACTGGAAACCAGGGGTAGGTAACCTAAGGCCTGGGGGCCGGATGTGGCCCAATCGCCTTCTAAATCCGGCCCTTGGACGGTCTGGGAATCAGCGTGTTTTTACATGAGTAGAATGTGTCCTTTTATTTAAAATGCATCTCTGGGTTATTTGTGGGGCACAGGAATTCGTTCATTCCCCCCCCCCCCCTTCAAAATATAGTCCGGCCCCCCACAAGGTCTGAGGGACGGTGGACCGGCCCACGGCTGAAAAAAGGTTGCTGACCCTGACAAGGACAATTGAGACTTCTAATCTGTTTTCTAATCTGTTTTCCTATTTTAACTTCAGCATGTATCGAAGTATGAAGTACGGTTGTGAATTCTTCTTCGTTTCGCCGTTTTGCCTTTTGGAAAAACCCAGCAAGTCTGCAATTCTGTGGTTTCCAACCGATTGCAGCCCCGAGACTCTGTCTGGCCAGGCAAGAAAGCCTCTGTCTGCCCCAGAAGCAGCTGTTGCTTTTGCTACAGATGAGCCTTCCAAGCGTTTTGCTCCGATTCTCCAGAGCTGGCATGCGGGGAGGCCAACTGGTTATTCTGCCGCTTTCGTTCCTTGTAACCTCTGCCACATCCGATCAGGGAGAAGCTGCCTCTCACTCTGCTTTGACGTCCCCTGTTATCGCTGGACAAGGCAGAAGTTCGCCTGTCCCTGCGTCCACCCAGGACCAGCTGTGTGGAGGCAGGAACACGCTTGCGCAGGAAAGCCACAGCCTCAGCCTGGCCGAGGGAAGTTGCCCATCACTACTGGGAAAACCATAGCTTGAACTACACGGACAAGGACAGATCCTGAAGATGAGGCTCCAAGACTTTGGCCAGCTCTTGAGAAGAGAAGACTCCCTGGAAAAGACCCTGATGTTGGGAAAGCACAAGAGAAGGGGACGACAGAGAACGAGATGGTGACCAAACTGCGGGAGGCAGTGGAAGACAGGAGTTCCTGGCGTGCCCTTGCCCAGGGGGTCACGAAGAGTCAGACACGACTCAACGACTAAACAACAACTTTGCCATTCCTCCAAGGAGCTCAAGGGAGAAAGTGTCCGCATGGCCCACGATTTCTAGGCACAGATCCGAGCGCTTTCCCCTTGCCCTGCTCCTTACCCAGGAGAAAACCTGCTCTTTGGTGCTGAACTGGAGCAAATGTCAACTGGACCAAACCCGAGTTGCCCTTTGCTCCGATTCTGCGCCAAAGAATGGATTTCCCAAGGGGTAAACAGCATGACAAGTGGAAGCATGGACGAGCCCTAAACCTTGGGAAGAACTTTCTGGTGGCAAGAGCTGTTCAATGGTGGAATGGCTGGAGGGCACCAGGTTGGGGAAGGGGACTTTATGACAACCTTGTGAGGTGGGGACACTCATGGCTTTCTCCTCGGATCTGAGCACTCCTCTCAAGACAGTGCTGCAGCTTGGGCAGAGAAAGATCTAGCAATTGGCTAAATCTCTGCGCTCGACACCTGCAATTTTATGAATGGAGCCAGTTCCAGAGATCACCATGGCAACATGCCTGATCCCCCCCTCCCTGCTATTTCTTAAGGAGACTGAGAAAAACCTGGGACTCTTCTCCCCCACGTCCTCCAAAAGCTTGTCCGCCAAAAGAGGCTTGCGGAGGATTACAATGGATTCTTCATCCCTGCCTCCCAACCCCGGGCAGATCTCTGTTTCCGCAACTTGCCCTCCTTCTGCCTGCTTATAGATTCTTCCCTCTCTCTCCAGTGCCTGCCGTAGAATCACAGAGCTGTAGAGTTGGAAGGGACCAGGAGGGTCATCCAGCCCAGCCCCTGCAACAACAACAACAACAACAACAACAATAATAATAATAATAATAATAATATTATAATTTATACCCTGCCCATCTGGCTGGGATTCCCCAGCAACTCTAGGCTGCTCCCAACAAAATATTAAAATACAGTAATGCATCAAACATGAAAAGCTTCCCTGAACAGGGCTGCCTTCAGATGTCTTCTAAAAGTCTGGTAGTTGTTGTTCTCTTTGACATCTGGTGGGAGGGTGTTCCATAGGGCAGGCGCCACCACCAAGAAGGCCCTCTGCCTGGTTCCCTGTAGCATTGCTTCTCTCAGTGAGGAAACCACCAGAAGGCCCTCGGAGCTGGACCTCAGTGTCTGGGCTGGACGATGGGGTGGAGATGCTCCTTCAGGTCTACTGGACTTTTGAGGCCATTTAGGGCTTTAAAGGTCAGCACCAACACTTTGAATTGTGCTCGGAAACGTACTGGGAGCCAATGTAGGTCTTTCAGGACCAGTGTTATATGGTCTCGGCGGTCACTCCCAGTCAGAGAGGTATAATAATAGGAATAAGAATAATACAGTGGTACCTCAGAAGTAGATAAATAGGGACCGCTTACCAGCGGGAAGGTAAACGGCGTTCCGTGTGCGGCTCTGGCTCACCAGAGCAGCGATGTCACGCTGGCCATGTGACCCGGAAGTGTCTCCGGACAGCGCTGGCTCCCAGCCTATAGAGTGAGATGAGCGCACAATCCTAGAGTCTGTCAAGACTGGCCCATACGGGCAGGGGTACCTTTACCTTTACTACCTCAGATTACATACGCTTCAGGTTACAGACGCTTTGCTAACCCAGAAATAGTACCTCGGGTTAAGAACTTTGCTTCAGGTTAAGAACGGACCTCCAGAATGAATTAAGTTCTTAACCCGAGGTACCACTGTAATAATGATAATGATGATGATGATGATGATGATGATGATATATTATTTATACCCCACCCATCTTGCTGGGTTTCCCCAGCCACTCTGTGTGGCTTCCAACAAAATATTAAAAGCGCCATTACTTCCCTTGATCCAGAGACAAGACTTCTGTTGATGCAGTCTAGGACTGCATGGGGGGGAGCAGCTGCAGTTGTGGGTCCAGGTGTGGGACATCTGCAGCCTTCCAGGTGCGTCTTGAAAACTCGCTCAGGTATCAAGATGCCTGGCAGGTGAGTGAGCTGGCTGCTCTGGCTTCATTTAGCCGGCTGCTTTTGCTCCATCTGTTCTCCTACGCTCTCTCCACACACACACACCCCGCACGCACAGCACAGAGCCCTCCGTGGCACAGAAAGCAGCTTGCAGCTCATGCCAAGGGCGCCCAGTCCTGCACGACAGCGACATGTGCGTGGCGCCGCAAGGAAGGTGCACAGATGTTCTGGGCGTCACCCCTCGATTTGCCCTCCGTCAGCGGCGGATGATACTGCCAGTCTCTGGCTGGAGCAGAGGAGGGCGAGAACAGAGATCTCTCATGGATGCCTCTGCAACGGCGCCAGGGCCAAAGTAAAAGGGATGCGTTCCGTTCCCATAGAAATGTTTTCCTCCCCTGAGAGAGGAAGGAGGTCCCTCTCATTATCTGCTTTCTTCCCCATGCAGAACCACCGGCCTTCGGTCACATCCCAACACTTCCAAGAAGGACACATGTTCCCAACAGCCGACTGCAGAGGAGGGCGACCAAGAGAATTGAGGATCTGGAAACCAAGCCTTATGAGGAACGGTTGAAGGATCTGGGGGCATGTTTAGTCTGGGAAAGAGGAGAGGAGATGGGAGAGCCATCCTCAAATATCTGGAAGAGGGGACATGCCTGTTTTCTGCTGCTCTGGAAGGCAGGACTCGAACCCATAGCTTCGAGCTACAAAAAAGGCAATTCCGACTCAACATCAGGAAGAGCTTTCTGACAGTAAGTTTGACAGTGGAACGATCTCCCTCGGGAGGTTGTGGACTCTCCTCCCTTGGAGGCTTGTGAGCAGAGGTTGGACGGCTGTCTGTCACGGATGCTTCAGCTGAGATTCCTGCATTGCAGGGGGTTGGGCTAGATGACCTTTGGGTCCCTTCCAACTCTAAGATTCTATGAAGGGTCTGCTTGTTCAGATTCCTGAAGGTGGCTAGGGATGGTGGTGAAGATGAATGCATTTGCAGACTAAGGTAGATATGGGGAGAACTCAGTTTAATGCAGGCTTCCTCAAACTCAGCCCTCCAGATGTTTTGAGACTACAGTTCCCATCATCCCTGACCACTGATCCTCCTAGCTGGGGATCATGGGAGTTGTAAAGGGACCCCTGACCATTAGGTCCAGTCGTGGCCGACTCTGGGGTTGCGGCGCTCATCTCGCTTTATTGGCCGAGGGAGCCGGCGTACAGCTTCCGGGTCATGTGGCCAGCAGGACTAAGCCGCTTCTTGGGAACCAGAGCAGTGCACGGAAACGCCGTTTACCTTCCCGCCAGAGTGGTACCTATTTATCTACTTGCACTTTGACGTGCTTTCGAACTGCCAGGTTGGCAGGAGCAGGGACTGAGCAATGGGAGCTCACCCCGTCACGGGGATTCGAACCGCCAACCTTCTGATTGGCAAGCCCTAGGCTCTGTGGTTTAACCCGTGTCCCTCTAACTCTACAATACAGTGGTACTTTGGGTTAAGAGTTTGGAAGAAGAGTTTGGATTTGATATCCCGCCCAGCGGCGTAGCATGGGTTGTCAGCACCCGGGGCAAGGCAAGTAATTTGCGCCCCCGAACCCGGGGCAAGGCAAGTAATTTCCGCCCCCGAACCCGGGGCAAGGCAAGTAATTTGCGCCCCCTAACCCCTAACCTGCCGCCGCTGCCAGCTTCTTCTTGCTGCTGCCTGGGCTGGGGTATTTACGGTAAGGTAGCCACGGCGGCGGCGGCGGGTCCGTGTCAGGTGATCTGAGGCGAGTTGCCGCTGGCGCTGCCGCCCAAACGACGCCGCTTGCCCGGAGGAGGAGGAGGGCAGAGAGGCGAGGAAAATGCAACATGGCCCAGCAGCTGCAGCAGCAGCGGCGGCGGCGGGGCTGTGAGGAGGGGCTGCCTGGTGCGCCCTCCACGGCCCTGACGCGCGGGGACCGCGGCGAGCGCTGAGAGCCGCTGCCAGCTCGTCGGTTTCGCGAGACATGGGGCTCTGCTACAGCCTGCGCCCGAAGCTCTTCGGCGACTCCGCAGGCGGCGAGCGCGCTCCCCCAGATGTTGCGCCCGGTGCGGCCGGCCCCCCCTGCACCCCCCACGCTACGCCACTGATCCCGCCTTCTCACTCCCCTTCAGGAGTCTCAAAGCGGCGAACATTCTCCTTTCCCTTCCTCCCCCACAACAAACACTCTGTGAGGTGAGTGGGGCTGAGAGACTTCAGAGAAGTGTGACTGGCCCAAGGTCACCCAGCAGCTGCATGTGGAGGAGCGGAGACGCGAACCCGGTTCCCCAGATTACGAGACTACCACTCTTAACCACTACACCACACTGGCTCTCTACACCACACTGGCTCTCTAGTTAAGTACTTAATTTGTTCCAGAGGTCCGTTCTTAACCTGAAACTGTTCTAAACCTGAATCACCACTTTAGCTAAAGGGGCCTCCTGCTGCTGCCATACCACCGGAGCACAATTTCTGTTCTCCTCCTCAAGCAAAGTTCTTAACCTGAGGTACTATTTCTGGGTTAGCGGAGTCTGTAACCTGAAGCGTATGTAACCCAAGGTACCACTGTACTACGATTCAATTCTATGCCTCTGGATGGGCCCTTGGCCTGATCCAGCAGCCAGACTCCTCTTATATTCTCACGCTCCACACCTCTTCCCCTCCTGGCTTTCAGGCTTGTTCCTGCGAGAGCCCTGCTGTCCCCTGTGGGGCAGTGGCACAGCGGGACCCTTGTATGCCTGAGAGCTGTGGGGAAAGAAAGGGAAAAGGAGGAAAGAGCGTTTGTAAATTCAATCCTGATCAAAGAAGCTGGGCTCTCGCTTGGCCCCCGGAAGCCTCCAGCTCCATCCGCTCAGAATTAATGTCAAAAAAAGCTCTGCCCTGGGTCTACAATTGCTCAGCTTTCTGTCCTTTTCTTCTCCAGCAAAAGAGAAAGAGAGGTGGAGGAAGAGTTCACTGACTAATAGGATTATGCACACTTCATTATTGAGATTGTCTGCGCCGACTCTGGCCTCCTCGCTTCCAAGCGGAATTTGGGGACCTCAGAAATGACCGGACTCTGAGGATTATGTGAGGAGGCTGTAAGAAAGGGGGCATAGGGGTTGGGCTGAGTTGGAGGGTTGCGCAGGGTTCATGCGCCTGGTGGAATCCAGCAGAGGCCATGCTCCCTGCCGACATCCGTAGCCAACCCTTCCCCAACTCCGAAAGTCAAATTCACCTCCAGCGGAATAATTGATGCAAATTCCTCCGCAATTATGCAAGTGTTATTGGCTTATTTGATCTAGTACATCAATCACATTTATTCCACTGATTTATTAGATTGCGGAGGCAAGCTGGGCTCGGCTCTGGCAGGAGTGGGGAGGCTATGCTTTGTTTGCGCCGCCCTCGCACATTGTTAATCCCCCAGAGAAAAAGCCTCGTTCGGCTTTGTGTGCGCGGCTGAGACAGCGCATCCCGCCACTGGGAGACAGGAAACATCCGCCCAAAATAAGGGATGCGAGAAAGGGGGGTGTCTGTGCATGCTGCCTGGGTGGTTTCAGCACTCTGGACAGAGGCTGCGTCTTCCTAATGCCCCGCAGAATCATAGAGGGGAAGAGTTGGAAGGGGTACCCCAAAGGACATCTAGTCCAGCCCCCTGCAATGCAAGGATCTCAGCTAAAGAATCCAATCTTCACCACTGTGCCCAGTTCCGGGAACCCGAGTTTAAGAAGAATAGATGATCTAGGGCCTCTCTCGCCCTGACCTTGCCACTGTGATTCACGCAACAGTGACCTCCAGACTGGATTATTGTAACTCGCTCTACGTGGGGCTGCCCTTGAGACCGACCCAGAAACTCCAGTGGGTGCAGAATGCCACGGCAAGAGTCCTTACGGGGTCCTTGCCGCGGGATCACATTCACCCAGTGCTATACCAGCTGCACTGGCTCCTGCTGGAGTACAGGATCAGGTTTAAGGTGCTGGTTTTGACCTTTAAAGCCTAGGACCCTCGTACCTACGGGACCGCCTACCCTGGTATGTCCCATGGAGGACCTTACGGTCTTCAGACAAAAACATCTTGGCGGTCCCAGGCCACAGGGAGGTTAGACTGGCCTCAACCAGAGCCAGGGCTTTTTCGGCTGTGGCTCTGATCTGGTGGAACGCTCTGTCACAAGAGACTAGGGCCCTGCGGGACTTGACATCTTTCCGCAGGGCCTGCAAGACAGAGCTGTTCCACCAGGCCTTTGGCCAAGGCACAGTCTGACCCCCTCCTTTGGTAATCCTCACAGAACTCTAGCCCAATGGTTGCCATGAATTTGATTTTGAATTGATTTTAGAATGCATGTCAATTAATTGATTGTGATTTTATGTAAACTGTGTTACTTTTATTGTTGTTAGCCGCTCTGAGCCCAGCTTCGGCTGGGGAGGGCGGGATATAAATAAAGTTGTTATTATTATTATTATTATTATTATTATTATTATTATTATTATTATGAATGGTTGATGGAGTTGGGTATGTTTAGCCAGGAGAAGAGGAGGCTGAGAGATAGGGTAGCCATCTCCAAACATCTGAACAGCTGTCATATGGAAGATTAGTATTTATTTGTTTGATAAAATTTATGTACCGGTTGATTGCAAGAAACCTCAAAGAGGAAGAGTGGCTTATAAAATTAATGGATTATGCCATAATGACAAGGTTAACCAGTGTAACAAGAAACCAAGGGGAGGGGGGGATTATTAAAGATTAGGGGAAATTGGTGGAATATTTGAAAAACTCATGTATGCAAATAAGCTCATTAGCAGGATTAACGTAAAACAAGCAGTTAAACAGATTTTTATGCGAAAGAATAACCTAGCGGATGGAGTAATGTGGAAAATGCAGTCCAAAAGTTAAAATTTAAAAGAAACCACAAAAGGGGGGAGAGGGAAGTCAAATATATGTGTATGTAGTTTGTGTTTTTGTACATCCGTAAATTTCTTTTGAAAAACCGAAAAATAAAATTTTTTTTTTAAAAAAATCAGATGGAAGATTATGTGTTTGTTAGATAAAATTTATGGACCGCTTGATTGCAAGAAACCTCAAAGAGGTTTAGAAAAAGGTAAAACGATAAAAACCAAGAGGGGGAAAAATCGCAACCCTACTTTAAAACGTACAAAACGAATACTAAACAAATTAAAACTGTCTCAACTTCCTAAGCAACTAGGTAGACTTATCTAAACAAGAATGATGGACTCTCCTTCCTTGGAGATTTTTAACAGGGGTTGAATGGATGGCTGTGATTTCTGCACTGCACAGGGTTGGACTAGATGGCCTTTGGAGGGTCCCTTCCATTTCCTCAATGCAGCGATTCGTACTGATTTCAGCACTGAAGCTTTCAGCAGAGATCCCGAGTTCGAGTCCTACCTCCAGCAAGAGCCAGGACACCAACAATCGCATCCAGCATCTCTGTGCTGGCCAGGACTGATGGAAGATGTCATCCCAAAAATCTCTGGAGGGCATCCAGTTGGGGAAGCCTAGGCCGATTTGAAGATGCTGTTTCTCTGCCGAACCGCTGGGGAACGGCATGCAAAATCCCAGGGGCAGGAGAGCAGCTTGAGAACTTTTCTGTTCAGCAGCCGACTTGAGAGAGGGTTCGCATCGTAATTCAAGACAGGTGCTGTTTCTCTGTCTCACCAGCAAAGCTTGCAGGCCTGTGATTTGATTATTTTTTGAGAGAGAGACTGGGGGGAAAAACCCCCAAATGCCACTAATATGTGCTATTTAAATCACCTCTCGGAACACCCCTAGCAGAGGGCGGCCACATCGTTCCCTTTGCCATCGCTCATCGGCGGTCCCTCCCAGTGGATTCCATTAGGATCCTTGGGCTGTTTAAATATTGAAGGCAGTCTGCTGATCTACCAGAAGCCAGTTTGAGAGGGGAGGCAGAGAGCAGTCGGAGGGAACCCAGCTTGTTAGGAGAGCGGGGAAAGAAGCTAATGGACACTGGATCATCTCACATCAAGGCCCGGAGAAGAGAAATGTTTGCAAGAGGGGTGTGTGTGTGTGTGTGTGTGTGTGTGTGTGTGTGTGCCAGCCAGCCAGTTCCTCTTGCATGCCCCAATTCCCTCTGGATGCCAAGGTGAGGGGGGCGCCCACATCTGATAACAGGAGCTGGCTGGTACTGTCATTGCAAGAGAGGCAGCAATCGCTTCCCCTTGGTGACATTTTTCGCAGGTGCAAATTCCATTTCGAGCGTTCTTCTAAGGCAGGGGTCCGCAAACTAAGGACTGCGGGTCGGATAAAGCCCATGGGACTCATTTATCCGGCCCGCGGCCACCCCTGCCGCCCGCTCTTACAGGCACTGCACTGCGCGGCTGCCCACTTCTGGGTCGGAGGAGCACCGGAAATAGCTTGTGTGCATGCGCAAGCGTTATTTCCGGTGCACATCTGGGTCGGAGGAGGCCCGTGCACTGTTAGTTTCTGTGTGTTGCCACTGTGCAGTGCTTTGGAGTCACAAAATTCTGTTTACATTCCACACATTCCATACTGCTGGAAGTCTCACGGGAGACGGATGTGACGTGGTTTCCTGTTCCTTTGTTGTGAGGGAATGGGTTTCTGTGCAGCCAGTTTGAAACAGGACCCAACCCCCAACCCCCTTTTCTTCTTTCTCCAAGAAAGCATTCCTAAAATGCATAAACTTGAGCTGTTGAGCAAATGCATAACAAGAACAGAGCTGTATAAACAAGTGCTCAAAGCTCTCTCCCTTATCAGTCTGTGATGGCAATGAGTGACCTTGGCTGTTCCAGTGGAGTCGGGATGACATGTCTAGGTCTTATCTTACGTCCTGACGCACAGACCTAGTCCGGGAACAGCGCCAGAGTGTGTTCTTGGAGTTGGTGACCTCTTGCTCCAAGATAAGAGTAGGAACAGGAATACCCTTTTATGGTCAGAAGTACAGGAAGGAATACCCTTTTATGGTTAAGAATATCGGAGCAGAAACATATGTGATGTCAACCTGTGTGTATAGACTGACGTGGCTGGATTCCTGGGGAAGGAGGGAGAGGGTACCTGGAGGATATATATACTGCATGAAATTTCTCATTTCTTTGGACTTGCTGTGGACTGACCACGCAAGTGCCTTTCTGCTGTTCCGGAGAGCAGAAATAAACAACTCGTTCTCTGAACCAGCCCTCGGTGTCATTTGACTTCCTTCCTCCTGTCCGGGAGCAACGCAGACCCAATTGGTGAACTCCAATAAGGCTACAGTTGTTCAGTTGCTCTCTGCTCTCACAGAGAGAGGGTGTGTTTTCTGTCTGCGTAGTAAGAAATAAGGCATAGCGATGTAGCCATAAATCTCATCACTTCCCTGCATGCTTTGATACTCTGCGTAATGGGGGGTGTACCTGGAGCCTTATCAGAGGCTCAGGTCGTTAATCACGTCGGAGGCGATTCCGAAGGACTCGGACGGAGGAAGGTGAGCTTTACCAGCTTGGCCGAGCGCAGGTTCCGACATGCACATGTGCACAAGGTATTTCCGGTGCTCCTCCGACCTGGAAGTGCGCCGGAAATAGCATGTGCGCACGCATATGGGCACACACTCACTGCCCTCCGGCCCGCCGCGCGATCGGTGCTGGAGACACCGGCCCGAGGCACAGTAAGTTTGCTGACCCCTGTTCTAAGGCCTTTGCACGGAGCCGCTAGGTAATCCGAGGAGGACAGAGCTGTGTGATTATCCCCATTATGCAGATGAGGAGGACTGAGGCTGACACCAGAGCTTATCTACAGCTGGCGAGTTTGCAAAGTGCAGCTGGCAGAATTCCTGGAGCACAGTTCCCACGCTTTAAGCCACGACGGCGTTCCAGTTGCTCGCTCAGCTCCTGTGGCATCCGGCTGGCCAGAATTCACTTGTTTCTTACTCATCGGATCACAGGCCAGAGAATCATAAAGTTGGAAGGGACCCCCAGGGGTCATCTAGTCCAGCCCCCTGCAATGCAGGAATCGTGTCCGCAGCTATCCCTGGCTGGACTCGAACCACAAACCTTCTGGTTGGCAGGCAGACGGACTGGCCAATGGAAGCACCTTTCTACAACAGTTATTTCTATATCCCACCTTTCAAGATCCAAGGTGGCTTAGAAGTAATGTTAAGGTGTTTTTAATAAAAATAAAAATAAATAACTTACAGTGTGGTGTAGTGGTTAGAGCACCTGATAGGCAAGGGTTTTTATCCTCACTCAGTTATGAATGAGATCTCCTTACGCCATGTATGCCGATGTGATTGATCGACAGAACTGGAACTGTTACAGGTGTGACATATCATACATTCCACATTTGTAAGAAGTCAATCTGTCGGCGTTGCAGCACCTACGCTTTGGAACTCCCTGCCTAGTGATCTCAGAAAGGAACCTCCACTCTACTTTTTTTGGGTACTTGCTAAAAACATTTTGGTTGACACAAGCCTACCCAGATGTCTGGAGTCTTATTTTAGCTTTCCGAAAATCTAAAATTATGGTTGCTATTTTTTTTTCTTATTGAGAATTTTATTGCTTTTGTCTTTTATGTAAATCGCTTTGAGGTTGTTGCTTTTTAACAGTCGAGTGGTGTATAAATTCCGTGAAATAAATAGACAAAGCCCTTGAGCCAGCCACATTCTCAGCCTAGTTCTTGTTTTGTATTAGAATCATAGACTTGAACAATGGGAAGGGACCCCGAGGGTCATCTAGTCCAACCCCATGCAATGCAGGACTCTTGTGCCTGATGTGAGACTCGAATCCATGACCTTGAGATCAAGAGTCTCATGCTATCCCAGCTATCATGTGCTTTGTGTCTTTTACCTTGTGTTTTTATGTTGTGAGTGGGCCAGAGATCTGCAGGCGAAGGGTGGTATACAAATTCTAATAGTAATAATAATGATCAGGGCTTATTTTTCCCCAGCCGGAACTCGCCAGAACTCAGATACAGCTGGATGCCCTTGCCATTGCCATTCAAAGAGAACAAGGGCAGTTTTTAATGTTTGATGTTTTGTGGTGTTTTTAATGTTCTGTTGGGAGCCACCCAGAGTGGCTGGGGAAACCCAGCCAGATGGGCAGGCTATAAATAATGAATTGTCGTTGTTGGCGTTCATGGTGAGATCCAGCACCTCTTTTTCAATATTATTATTATTATTATTATTATTATTGTTGTTGTTGTTGTTGTTGTTGTACCTACGGGACCACCTCTCCTGGTATGTCCCACAGAGGACCTTACGGTCTTCAAATAAAAACATCTTGGAGATCCCGGGCCACAGGGAGGTTAGGCTGGCCTCAACCAGAGCCAGGGCTTTTTCGGCAGTGGCCCCGATCTGGTGGAACGCTCTGTCACAAGAGACTAAAGGGATTTGGCATCTTTTCACAGGGACTGCAAGACAGAGCTGTTCCACCAGGCCTTTGGTCAGGACGCAGTCTGACCCCCTCCTTTCATCATCATCACAGAACTCTAGCCCAATGGTTGCCATAAATCTGATTCTGAATTGATTTTAGAATGAATTGATTTTAAAACGCTGTGTTACTTTTATTGTTAGCCGCTCTGAGCCCGGCTTCGGCTGGGGAGGGTGGGATATAAATAAAAGTTTATTATTATTTTTTATAATAATACAGTGGTACCTTGGGTTAAGGGACGCAAGCGGCGCTATGGGTTAAACCAGTGAGCCTAGAGCTTGCCGATCGGAAGGTCGTCGGTTCGAATCCCCACGACGGAGTGAGCTCCCGTTGCTCGGTCCCTGCTCCTGCCAATCTAGCAGTTTGAAAGCACGTCAAAGTGCAAGTAGATAAATAGGTACTGCTCTGGCAGGAAGGTAAATGGCGTTTCCGTGCGCTGCTCTGGTTCGCCAGAAGCGGCTTAGTCATGCTGGCCACATGACCCGGAAGCTGTACGCCGGCTCCCTCAGCCAATAAAGCGAGATGAGCGCCGCAACCCCAGAGTCAGTCACAACTGGACCTAATGGGCAGGGGTCCCTTTACCTATACCTTTACTATTTCAGACACATGGTTTATGTAGTTAGGTATGTGTTTGCCATGTACATTTATAAACGTTTAATTTATATTTGAGACCTTAGAATTCTTATAACACCTGGAACCCGGTGCAGGAGCAAATTGGCAACTGCCACAACTCTCTGAGTGCAGAAGTTGCATTCTCTCAGCACTTTTCCTGCAGCACCCTGTGTTCACTGCAGCTTCCAGATTGGCTTGAGCACATAGCACATGGAGCACGACTGAACCTAATGGTCAGGGGTCCCTTTACCTTTACCTCGGGTTAAGTACTTAATTCGTTCCGGAGGTCTGTTCTTAACCTGAAACTGTTCTTAACCACAGGTACCACTTTAGCTAATGGGGCCTCCCGCTGCCGCCACAGCATGATTTCTATTCTCATCCTGAAACAAAGTTCTTAACCTGAGGTACTATTTCTGGGTTAGCGGAGTCTGTAACCTGAAGCGTCTGTAACCCGAGGTACCACTGTAACAATAATAATAATAATAATATGCCTGGAAGGACAGATCCTGAAGCTGAGGCTCCAATACTTTGGCCACCTCCTGAGAAGAGAAGACTCCCTGGGAAAGACCCTGATGCTGGGAAAGATGGAGGGCGCAAGGAGAAGGGGACGACGGAGGACGAGATGGTGGGACGGTGTTCTTGAAGCTACCAGCCTGAGTTTGACCAAACTGCGGGAGGCAGTGGAAGTCAGGAGGGCCTGGCGTGCTCTGGTCCAGGGGGTCACAAAGAGTCGGACACGACTAAACAACAACAACAACAACAACAACAACAACAACAACAACAACAACAACAACAACAACAACAACAACAACAACATAATAATAATAATAATAATAATAATAATAATAATAGAGAGAGCAGGATGGCGAGCTCTAAAGAAGCAGCTTCTTTCAGGGCAGGAATAGAGCACTAGCCGCCGCCCCCCTCGCCCCCCCCCCAGTTTTCCTGGCACCGCGATCCCTGGAGTGGAGTCGTCTTCATCCTCGGCGTCTCTCGCACGAGTCGCCTGACGTGCGCTCCTGACGCGCTTGAGGCTGGGAAGCCCATTAGTGGCTCTGGCTGGAGAGATCGGCGCGCACACTCTGCCATCTGCTCCCGCCTCTGGAGGCCCCCAAAACGGAGGAGTGCGAGGCGGGAAATTGGTCGAGAGAGCTAATCTCTTCCCTTCCACATAAACATGATAGATGAAGTCTAGATGGAGCTCGCAGACAGAGTCGGAGGCGGGGAGGGAGACGGAGAGGAGAGGGGGGACCCAGGCAGGCGGGAGGGCGCACCGGCTCTGCGCAACGGGACCGGGTGTCCTGAGATATATATATATACTGTATACACCGCCCGCTCTTGCAGGAGGAGAGGCGCTGAGCTCCGTGCGGACCGTCCCGCGTGGCCAGGGGCTTGCAGAGGATGTTCTGGCAGAGAAGAGGGAGGCAAAAGAGCAAGGCAGCCAAGGCGGAAACGTCAAAGGATGGAGGTGTGTTGCTTCTTGCAGGGAACCGGGCAACCTACGCTGGTGCAGTGAGCTCAGTACTGTGGACACTGGCCGGCAGCCGCTCTCCAGGGCGGGGTCCTATGCCAAAAAATAATAAGAAAGGGTGCCTCAAGATCAATGCTATGGGACGCGGGTGGCACTGTGGGTAAAAGCCTCAGCGCCTAGGGCTTGCCGATCGAAAGGTCGGCGGTTCGAATCCCCGCGGCGGGGTGCGCTCCCGTTGTTCGGTCCCAGCGCCTGCCAACCTAGCAGTTCGAAAGCACCCCCGGGTGCAAGTAGATAAATAGGGACCGCTTACTAGCGGGAAGGTAAACGGCGTTCCGTGTGCTGCGCTGGCTCGCCAGAGCAGCGATGTCACGCTGGCCACGTGACCTGGAAGTGTCTCCGGACAGCGCTGGCCCCCGGCCTCTTGAGTGAGATGGGCGCACAACCCTAGAGTCTGTCAAGACTGGCCCGTATGGGCAGGGGTACCTTTACCTTTACCAAGATCAATGCTATCAACAGTGGCCAGCTCTCCAGGAAAGTGCCTCGTGCCATCAGTGCATTGAGATCAGTACTGTCGACACTGGCCGGCAGCCGCTCTCCAGGGCGGGGTCCTATGCCAAAAAATAATAATAAAGGGTGCCTCAAGATCAATGCTATCAACACTGGCCAGCTCTCCAGGAAGGTGCCTCGTGCCAAGACACAGCATCAGTGCATTGAGCTCAGAGCTGTCAACACTGGCCGGCAGCTGCCCTCCAGCAAGGTGCCCCATGCTGAGACAGACTGTTGGTGCATCAATCTCTGAGGAAGGAGAGTCCACAGCCTTCTGAGGAAATTTGTTCCACTGTCAAGCAGCTCCAACCACCAGAAATTTCTCCCTGATGTTGAATTTCCTTTCTTGTAATTGAAGCCATTGGTTCGAGTCCTCCCTTCCACAGCAAGAGAAAAGAAGCTTGCTTCATCCTCCCTGTGTCAGCCCTTCAGATATTTGAAGATGGCTATCATATCCCCTCTCAGTCTCCTCTTTTCCAGGCTAAACCTAGCCAGCTCTTTCAACCATTCCTCATAAGGCTTCGTCTCCAGACCCCTGATCATCTTGGTTGCCCTCCTCTGCACACCTTCCATCTTGTCAATCTCCTTCTTAAATTGTGGTGCCCAGAACTAGACACAGTATTGCAGGTGGGGTCTGAGCAAGGCAGAAGAGAGTGGGACTATGACTGATGGTGACAGCAGAAATTAAAAGACACCTGCCTCTTGGGAGGAAAGCAATGACAAACCTAGACAGCATCTTAAAAAGCAGAGACATCACCTTGCCAACAAAGGTCCGTATAGTTCAAGCTATGGTTTTCCCAGTAGTTATTTATGGAAGTGAGAGCTGGACCATAAAGAAGGCTGATCGCCGAAGAATGGATGCTTTTGAATTCTGGTGTTGGAGGAGACTCTTGAGAGTCCCATGGACTGCAAGAAGATCCAACCTCTCCATTCTGAAGGAAATCAGCCCTGAGTGCTCACTGGAAGGACAGATCCTGAAGCTGAGGCTCCAAGACTTTGGCCACCTCAGGAGAAGAGAAGACTCCCTGGAAAAGACCTTGATGTTGGGAAAGATGGAGGGCGCAAGGAGAAGGGGACGACAGAGGACGAGATGGTGGGACAGTGTTCTCAAAGCTACCAGCATGAGTTTGACCAAACTGCGGGAGGCAGTGGAAGACAGGGGGGCCTGGTGTGCTCTGGTCCAGGGGGTCACGAAGAGGCGGATGCGACTATACAACTAAACAACAACAACAATGACTTCCCTTGATCTGGACACCATAACTCGCTTGATGCAGCTTAGAATAGCATTAGCCTTTTTTGCTGCTGCATCACACTGTTGACTCATGTTAAGCTTGTGGTCCACCAAGACCCCTAGAACCTTTTCACATGTATGGCTAGTAAGCCAGGTGTCCCCCCCCCATCTTATATTCTAGCTGAGGATTCAATATACTGATGGAAAACCACACTCCAAGAATCCAGGCAGAGGTCTTGGTCCTACCTGGAGATGTTGAGGGGTTGAGCCAGTGACTTTCTCCATGCCAGTCAGGTACCCTACCACTGAGCTAGAAACCTCTGCCTCACGCGAAAGATGGTTCTGAATAAGGTTCTGAATAGTAGAGACAGGGGAGGCTGCCTTATTCAGAGTCAGAACATTGGCCCACCCAGCTCGACACTGCCTGCACTGACTGGAAGCAACACTCAGATACGAACCAGAACAGAAAACTCAGACTTCCTCACAAATATGGGATGTATCATCACTGAAGCAGTCAAATGCAACATTTCCTGTTGCCTAGAGTGGACACACAGGGGGATGTGGCTCCAGACAGGGAGGACTTCCTGTCACACCTGGTCTGAAGCATCCTTCCCTTGTGTGTGACCAGGTAGATGGGCGTGGCCCTAGCAGACCCTATAAAAGGGCCAGTCACACAGCCATCTTCCTATTTTGGCTCTTTTGTGGGATGGGAAACACAAGAGCAGTCAAGTACAACCTTCCTAGAAGGAACATGTTTACACATGGGGAGGAATGTTTGTCCAGCCAGCAGGCAAACCTCCTGTTTCCTTCTGGGCTGGGACAGACTTCCTCTGCATGGGACTAGAGGTGGGCGTGGCCTCACCTGTGCAGGTAATGACAAAAGCACAGGGCAGGGCAGCCATCTCTCTCTCTTTGACTACATGCATCAAAGAAGCAACATCTGCTTAGCCAAAGATGCTCTCTTGGCCTCCAGCCCAGAGAGGACAGAGGGACTGTCTCCTTATGAGATAGTTTCCAGGTATATGTTACTTTTCTAAGCTAAGTCTGCCTTCTGGGATCCGACTGTGAACAGAATGTGAGTGAGTAAACTCTTTTTATACTTTTATAGAAGACTGTGCCGTGTCTTATCTTTTATGAGGGAATAAGGGGGAAATACCAGAACAGTTATTATAGAGGCTTTAGTGAGCCTGAGCAAACGCATCCGCTGCGAGTTTAAAAAGGGGAATGTTACTCTGCTAAATTGTGAACTTGTTTACACAAGTTGGAAAGGCTGTAATCAAACAATATAGCCTCTCCTGCATCCCTGAACATTCCGACATCTTTTACTTTTTTTGCCATCTTCCTCTCTGCTGGCTCTTAGCCAGCAGCACACGATTCATCCTTAAAGAGGATGGAAGCCACAAGGTAGAAAGTCAGAGGCCGCAAGACAAGCCTGCCTTCAGAAAACTACTGTGAACTGAACGTAAGTAAACTTTAAGGTAAAGGTAAAGGTACCCCTGCCCGTACGGGCCAGTCGTGTCCGACTCTAGGGTTGTGCACCCATCTCACTTAAGAGGCCGGGGGCCAGCGCTGTCCGGAGACACTTCCGGGTCACGTGGCCAGTGTGACAAAGCTGCTCCGGTGAGCCAGCACCAGCGCAGCACACGGAAACGCTGTTTACCTTCCCACTGTAAATCGGTACCTATTTATCTACTTGCACTTAAGGGTGCTTTCGAACTGCTAGGTGGGCAGGAGCTGGGACCGAACGACGGGAGCGCACCCCGCCGCGGGGATTTGAACCGCCGACCATGCGATCGGCAAGCCCTAGGCGCTGAGGTTTTACCCACAGTGCCACCCGCGTCCCTAAACTTTACTCTCACTTTTAAACAAGACTGTCGTATTGTTATTATTTTAAGAGGGAAATAAAAGGGGAAACTTACCAGGAACAATCCAGACTGGATTGCTGAACTTAAATGATTCCAAGGCAGGAGTCAGCAAACTTTTTCATCAGGGTGCCAGTCCACTGTCCCTCAGATCTTGGGGGGGGGGGGGGGCGGACTATATTTTTTTTGGGGGGGGGGGAATAATGAACGAATTCCTGTGCCCCACAAATAATCCAGAGATGCATTTTAAAGAAAAGGACACATTCTACTCATGTAAAAACATGCTGATTCCCGGACCGTCTGCGGGTCAGATTGAGAAGGTGATTGGGCCGGATCCGGCTCCCGGGCCTTAGTTTGCCTACACATGTTCTAAGGAATCCATCAACTTGTTTCCAGAAATGTGTAAGGGAATGTGCTCTGCTGCTTGCTTGCTCGCTGGCGTGAGTGAGGAGGGATAACATTTAATCAATATTTCCTCTCCGACTTTCCTCAACATTCCCGCACCGCTGTACTGCAAACCACCATCTAAAGCTAAAGATGGTTCTGAATAAGGTTCAGAATAGCAGAGACAGGCGAGGCTGCCTTATTCAGAGCCGGAACATTGGCTCATCCAGCTCCGCAGGCACTGACTGGTAGCAACTCTCCGATTCGAACCAGAATGGAAGACTCAGGCTTCCCTGCTGCCCAGGGGCTGGTGGGAGTGGGAGTCCCAAACTGGGATGGATGGCGGCTAACAGATTGAGGTTGAATCCTGACAAGACAGAAGTACTGTTTTTGGGGGACAGGGGGCGGGTGGGTGTGGAGGACTCCCTGGTCCTGAATGGGGTAACTCTGTCCCTGAAGGACCAGGTGCGCAGCCTGGGAGTCATTTTGGACTCACAGCTGTCCATGGAGGCGCAGGTCAAATCCGTGTCCAGGGCAGCTGTTTACCAGCTCCATCTGGTATGCAGGCTGAGACCCTCCCTGCAGACGGACTGTCTCGCCAGAGTGGTGCATGTTCTAGTTATCTCCCGCTTGGACTACTGCAACGCGCTCTACATGGGGCTACCTTTGAAGGTGACCCGGAAACTGCAATTAATCCAGAATGCGGCAGCTAGACTGGGGACTGGGAGTGGCTGCCGGGACCACATAACACCGGTCCTGAGAGATCTGCATTGGCTCCCAGTATGTTTCCGAGCACAATTCAAAGTGTTGGTGCTGACCTTGAAAGCCCTAAACGGCCTCGGTCCTGTATACCTGAAGGAGCGTCTCCACCTCCATCGTTCTACCTGGACACTGAGGTCCAGCACCGAGGGCCTTCTGGCGGTTCCCTCATTGCGAGAAGCAAAGCTACAGGGAACCAGGCAGAGGGCCTTCTCGGTGGTGGCGCCCGCCCTGTGGAACACCCTCCCTTCAGATGAGAAGGAAATAAGTAGCTATCCTATCTTTAAAAGACATCTGAAGGCAGCCCTGTTCAGGGAAGTTTTTAATATTTAAATACTTGATTGGAAGCCGCCCAGAGTGGCTGGGGAAACTCAGCCAGATGGCCGGGGTATAAATAATAAATTATTATTATTGTTGTTGTTGTTGTTGTTGTTGTTGTTGTTGTTGTTGTTATTAAACATCTGGAGGGCTCTGGCTTGGTGAAGGCCGTCCTGCGCAGATTCCCAGGCCTCTGTTTCCCAGCCCAGGCTTCCAAGCGGGAAACTCCCAGAGGCATGGCGAGCAATGCCCGTCTCCGGGAGAGTCAAGACTTCCTTCTGCGCAGTTCTAAGGGAGTACGGCATTGCCGTGAACCCAATAACAGGCCTGTCAGCTCCCCTTAGCCCCAGAAGGTGCTGATGGCCCACACAGCAGCCAGGGAGAGAGAACGAGCGCCGAGGGATAATGGTGACAAATCATCCAGGACGTGGTGTTCCGAGCTGCCGGCGAGAGTCGTGGGCTGCCTCTTCCAGCCGGGAGTCCTGGTTCATTAGGCGGGGCGGAATATTACACACCAGGGGGGAGCCCGTATCTCCCCTGGACCCCTCGAGAAGGCTTTTCTCCGTGAAAGGAGAGGGGCTGGTGCAGGATCAGGGCTGGGGACCAGAGTGGCTAGGCCGCGAGGGACCAGCTCTCAGAACATGCTCAGATGCCCTGGACTGGGTGAAACAGCAGGGGCTTTTCCATTCAGAAAAATCATAAATAAGGGAGATCATGACGGAGGTGGCTAAACAGGGGACAGTAAGGATGTTGCAGGAATTTATGTATAGTTTGGGGGGGGTTGCCCCTCCAGCAGATATCATGCACATGCAGCCCACTACCAAAACCAGCACAATCACTTTTGTGACTTGTCCCCACAAAACACTTCATTACACTTTCTTCCTATCTAATTCAAAGGGCCTCTGCTGCAGAATACCAAATGTAACAATTCACTGATAAATGTACCATATTTTTCGTCCCATAGGACGCTCCGTCCCATAGGACGCACCTAGTTTTTTTGGGGGGAAATAAAGGAAATTCCCCCCCTTTATTTCCCCCCCAAAAGCAGGTCGGGGAAACCGAACCAGGTCGAGGAACAGTGGGATGGCGGCGCTGCGCCTCCCTGCTGTCCCCCAAGCTTGTGGGGCTGGCCGATGTCTGCCCGGTGCGAGGGGCGCTCTGCTTCAGGGCGCCCCGCCCGCTGGGCGGCAGGCTGCTATCCAGAGCGTGGGGAGCCCTGCGGGGAACTCCCGCAGGGCTGCCTAGGCTGCGGATGTGTCCCCGAAGCGCCGGGCGCTCTGCTTTCAGGGCGCCCAACGCTCCGGGAAGCAGGCTGCTATCCGCAGCCTAGACATCCCTGTGGGAACTCCCGCAGGGCTGCCTAGGCTGCGGATGTCTTCCTGAAGCCTGGAGAGTGAGACGGGTCGGTGCGCACCGACCCCTCTCACTCTCCAAGCTTCAGCGAAAGCCTGCATTCGCCCCATCGGACGCACCCAGATTTCCCCTTCATTTTTGGAGGGGGAAATGTGCGTCCTATAGGGCGAAAAATACGGTACTTATGTACTGGCTCACAGGGAAAACTTCATAAATGCATATAGACCTGTGAGCTCAGCTACTCAGCAGCCCCTCTGCCTGAGTGATAATCCCTGGCATCCTGATACCTGAATGCCAGACAGGTAGCCATTCCAGAAAGAACAAACCCAGATGAAGACAAAAGGGTGTGATGAACTTGGCTGGGAAACAGGGAAATGTAAAGATCTCTTTTGTTACACTTGATGGGTGTTTGGTGGAGGGCAAGGAGAACCATGGGGCAGGGTCCAGGATGCTCAGATTACAGCCACCAGACCTCCCCTTTCATGATGTAACCATGATGTATGAGTGATGTAGTGGGGGGGGTGTAACGTGGTGATTAGCAGCTAATAAAAGTTTGGGTTCTCTTTTGTTCGGGGCTTCCATCTTGTTCCACCTGGTGGCAGGTGGGAGTCCTGTCGTGACAGTCTTCCATAAAGACCAAGCCTACTGGATACTGTTTTGCTCTGGTATTCCTGGCTGGGGTCCTTGTTTTTTGTCCAAGGGAGCCCTCAGATTTCTCCGTTAAGAAGGACAATCTTCCTTATCTCAGCTATTTAATGTATAGAATCATGGAATGGCAGAGTTCATAGAATCATAGAATCATAGAGTTAGAATAGACCACAAGGGCCATCGAGTCCAACCCCCTGCCAAGCAGGAAACACCATCAGAGCACTCCTGACATATGGTTGTCAAGCCTCTGCTCAAAGACCGCCAAAGACGGAGACTCCACCACACTCCTTGGCAGCAAATTCCACTGTCGAACAGCTCTTAGTGTCAGGAAGTTCTTCCTAATGTTTAGGTAGAATCTTCTTTCTTGTCGTTTGGATCCATTGCTCCGTGTCCGCTTCTCTGGAGCAGCAGAAAACAACCTTTCTCCCTCCTCTATATGACATCCTTTTATATATTTGAACATGGCTATCATATCACCCCTTCACCTCCTCTTCTCCAGGCTAAACATGCCCAGCTCCCTTAGCCGTTCCTCATAAGGCATCGTTTCCAGGCCTTTGACCATTTTGGTTGCCCTCCTCTGGACACGTTCCAGTTTGTCAGTGTCCTTCTTGAACTGTGGTGCCCAGAACTGGACACAGTACTCCAGGTGAGGTCTGACCAGAGCAGAATACAGTGGCACTATTACTTCCCGTGATCTAGATGCTATACTCCTATTGATGCAGCCCAGAATTGCATTGGCTTTTTTAGCTGCCGTGTCACACTGTTGGCTCATGTCAAGTTTGTGGTCAACCAAGACTCCTAGATCCTTTTCACATGTACTGCTCTCAAGCCAGGTGTCACCCATCTTGTATTTGTGCCTCTCATTTTTTTTTGCCCAAGTGCAATACTTTACATTTCTCCCCGTTAAAGTTCATCTTGTTTGTTTTGGCCCAGTTCTCTAATCTGTCAAGGCCGTTTTGAAGTGTGATCCTGTCCTCTGGGGTGTTAGTTGGAAAAGGACCAAACGGTCATCTAGTCCAGCCCCCTGGGATGTTTTAATGTTGTCGCCCGCTCCGGGGTCTCAGGGTGAAGGGCAGTTAATAAATTCATTGTTATTATGAATTTTTTATTTATATGAATTTGTTATTTAGTTATTTGTCCATGCCTCCCACAAGGTTGGTCACGTGCTCGGAAGAAGAACGACTATAGCATTTCCCCTTCCCTCAAGTCACATTAATTTCCAAAATCCCTCCAAAAGCCAAGCGCTTTCCATGAAAATGCTCCCTGGCCGCTGGAAAGCAGAAGAGGAAGATTTGGGCAGAGCAACATGTTTTGAAATTCTCTTAACCGTTTTTTCTCTAATTAACAAGGATCCCTTCCCTCCACAAACATTATCTTCAAAGAGGGTAATTTGCTTAGCTTTGTTGGGGGAGGGGAGAAAATCCCATTTGCAAAGTTAATGGAAGTTTACGCTTGAGAGGGGCAAATTGTTGCCTGCGCTAACACCCAGGCCATTACTGAAAACAAGAGAACGTTTCCTAAATGTGGAGGGGGGAACTTCTAAAATGAGAGGTGCTGAGAATTAGGAATGCATGGAACCCGTTCTCTGTGGCCTTTTCTTTCCAACATCTCTGTGACCGACATCAGCAGTAGTCTAGTATTTGTCAAAATGCTTGAATCGATCACAAAAGTGGGAGTTTCTCTGAGCATATGCAGAATGATTTCCCTCTCGTGCTCAGCGGACAAAATTTGCACCTGCCTCCCTCAACTTTTTTGTTGTTGTTTAGTCGTTTAGTCGTGTCCGCCTCTTCGTGACCCCCTGGGACCAGAGCACGCCAGGCACTCCTGTCTTCCACTGCCTCCCGCAGTTTGGTCAAACTCATGCTGGTCGCTTTGAGAACACTGTCCCACCATCTCGTCCTCTGTCGTCCCCTTCTCCTTGTGCCCTCCATCTTTCCCAACATCAGGGTCTTTTCCAGGGAGTCTTCTCTTCTCATGAGGTGGCCAAAGTATTGGAGCCTCAGCTTCAGGATCTGTCCTTCCAGTGAGCACTCAGGGCTGATTTCCTTCAGAATTTGATCTTGTTGCAGTCCGTGGGACTCTCCAGAGTCTCCTCCAGCACCAGAATTCAAAAGCATCCATTCTTCAGCCATCAGCCTTCTTTATGGTCCAGCTCTCACTTCCATACATCACTACTGGGAAAATCATAGCTTTAACTATACAGACCTTTGTCCCTCAACTTAGTGCCCTCCAGATGTTTTCGGGAAGGCTGAGAGTAGTACAGGGAGCCCGCCTCCTGTCAGATTGCAGAAGTCCCACCCCTTTTGAGGCTGATTGATGATGTCACAGGACTTCCTGCCACAGATGTTGAACCAGTTCCATCCAGAGTGCATGGCAGTCCAGAACTGCTTCAAAGCTTCACCCTATTGGGCCACTGCGGCAGGACCTCACTGTAGAGGGGGTCACATGCTTTGATATGGCCAATCACGTCCCATATTTTGACTTAGAAGAATACAACTTTGCACCATTGATCCATCAGTCCATCGCATGCTCACAGAGGAGCCATGAACCTTGCGTTTCCTGGATTCTACCAAAGGGGAGACAGAACATTTAGGGCAGGGGTCAGCAAACTTTTTCAGCCGTGGGCCGGTCCATCAGACCATGTGGTGGGCTGGACCATTTTGGGGGGGGGGTGAACGAATTCCTGTGCCCCACAAACAACCCAAAGAAGCATTTTAAATAAAAGCACACATTCTACTCGTGTAAAAACACCAGGCAGACCCCACAAATAACCCAGAGATGCATTTTGAAATAAACTCAGAGTCAAGAGTGGATTTCATGCTCTTTATTCTGCTCATAGTGGTGAGGAGGAATGGAAGTTCCCCCAGAACGTCTGCTTTATATATTATTTACACAATGGGCCCCACGTGATTGGCTAATTCCAGGATTCACCTGTAGGGCAATCAGGTTGCGGATTCACTTCCACCTGGAGCTGGATTGGGTGGCTCCTGTGGACTAATCAGACTGCTGCATTCTGGACCCTATTGTTCTAGGACCAATCAGACTGCTGCATTCTGAATCCTATTGTTCTAGGACCAATCAGACTGCTGCATTCTGGATCCTATTGTTCTAGGACCAATCAGACTGCTGCATTCTGAATCCTATTGTTCTAGGACCAATCAGACTGCTGCATTCTGAATCCTATTGTTCCAGGACCAATCAGACTGCTGCATTCTGGACCCTATTGTTCTAGGACCAATCAGACTGCTGCATTCTGAATCCTATTGTTCTAGGACCAATCAGACTGCTGCATTCTGGATCCTATTGTTCTAGGACCAATCAGACTGCTGCATTCTGAATCCTATTGTTCCAGGACCAATCAGACTGCTGCATTCTGGACCCTATTGTTCTAGGACCAATCAGACTGCTGCATTCTGGACCCTATTGTTCTAGGACCAATCAGACTGCTGCATTCTGAATCCTATTGTTCTAGGACCAATCAGACTGCTGCCTTTTGGATCCTATTCAACTCAGTACATAACACATTTTAAGTAAAAGCACACATTCTACTCATGTAAAAACACCAGTCAGGCCCCACAAATAACCCAGAGATGCATTTTAAATAAAAGGACACATTCTGCTCATGTAAAAACACGCTGATTCCCAGACCATCCACTGGCCGGATTGAGAAGGCGATTGGGCCACATCCGGTCCCCGGGCCTTAGGTTTTCTACCCCTGATCCAGGGAGTCATTGGGACCACACAGGGGCTTCCTGTGGATGCCATCAATCAATCTCAAAGGGGGTGGAACTTCCAGTATTTGACAGGAGGCATGATGCCTCTACTACTCCCAGCCTTCCCCAAAACATCTGGAGGGCAGTAACTCAATGAATCACAGAATCATAGAATTGGAAGGGGGTCACAGGGGTCATCTAGTCCAACCCCTTGCAATGCAGGAACATGTTGCCCAGCGAGGGGCTCATGACTCTGAAATTAAAGGGGTCTCCTGCTCTACCAGGTGAGCTAAGGAAGGCTGAATCTTCTCTCTTGGGTGCGAGCTGGGAAACCACTCTGCATATGCTCAGAGAAACTCACGCTTCTATAATCATGTATTTCAAGAAAGAAGAGGGAGGGTGGAATAAGGCGTGTGTGATGGGCACTTGAGCAGAGGACACCCAAGAAGAAAGGATGTGAGGGTCAGGAGTTCAGCCTACACTTGAGTAGGACCCTGGCAGAGAGACGCATGCCGGCAGCGAGCCCCCGCACCACAAATACGATCCAGAGCTCAGCCCTGAAAAACCATTCCAGACCTCCTTTCCGAATAGATTAACAAACAAACGCTATCGAGATCTGCTTTGCACAAGGCCCTAAAACATAAGTCAATGTTTTATTTGTGTTCAATTCCGCTAGCGAGGCAATGGGGTTGGGAGGCTGTCTGAGGCTAAACAAATACCTCCTCTGCCTCCTCGGATGATTAAATATCTCAGAACTTAATTAAAGAGAGTTTGGGGCTTTTTTTTAAAAAAAAGCAGGAGGCGGATGGGTGAGGAGAGGACATCGTGCAGCCTTTGAACAGCAGAGAGAGCAGAAAGGCCGTCTTCACCCGTCAGTGCCGGGTCACCGGCAGCGGAGGCAAAGGCAGGCGCGAGATGGGCCAGTGGGATCTGGGATTGGCACGGATCAGGAAACAGCTGGGCAGAGGCTGGGTCATTGGACGGTCAGGGATTCTTTCAAAGGGAGCAAGAGGCAAGGCGAGGAGGCAGGAGATCAGCGGGGAGGGAGCCAGTTGGCTGGCGGCAGATGCAAGCAGGAACGATGGAAAGCAAGCTGGCAGGAACATCAAAGGAAAACCCTGCTGGAGAAAGCCAAAGGTCTACCTCACAGAATCCAAGAATTGTCGAGTTGGAAGGGACCTCTCAGGGTCATCTAGTCCAACCCCCTGCCATGCAGGAATACGCAGCTGTCCCATATGGGGTCAACGGCTTCAAGAAAGGAGAATCCGACTCAACATCAGGAAGAACTTTCTGGTGATAAGAACTGTTTGATGGTGGAACAGGCACGCCTTCCTTGGAGGTTTTTAGACAGAGTGTGATGGCCTGGGATTCGGATGCTAAACCTGAGGGATCCCAGCCTGCACAGGATTCCCCTCCTCCAGAATCAGCTGAGCTGGGGCTGGGGCCTGAGCCTGAAGGGTCCTCACCTGTGCTGGATCCTCAGGTGCAGGCACCAGCTGAGTCTGCTCTGGCTCCGGAGGTGATGGAGGACCCATTGCCTGCAGGTGCTCCACTCTCAGCCCCGTCAGGGGAAAGTGAGGTTGCCTCTGGGTCTGGTAACCCTCCAGCCTCTCCTGAGCTGCAGAGGCTCAGGGCAGAGAGGCGGAGGGAACTAAGTTCCCGCAGGAGGAGTGCTTGCCTCCAGGCCAGGAGAGGCGAGTCACCTGAGGATCGGGGCCGCCCTATGCCTCAGGGCAGATAAAAGCTGGCCAGCCCAGTCCCAGGTTGAGGGAGCAACTTCGTTGGTCGTCAGTTCCTGCCTAAACCCTGTCCTGCTATCCTGCCGGAGCTCCTGACCTCACCCAACTACCTGCCCTGCATCCAGCTTCAACTTTTACGGACTGCCTCCGTACTGCACCTTCGACCTCGGACTGGACTCGGACCTCGCCTCTTGGTTAGCCCACGGGACCAGCAGACAGAGGTTGGATGGCCATCTGCTATGCATATCTCCTCTCAGTCTCCTATTTTCCAAGCTGAACATACCCAATTCCCTCAACCGTTCCTCATATGGCTTGGTTTCCAGACCCTTGATCTTCTTGTTTGCCCTCCTCTGCACACCTTCCAGCTTCACAACATCCTTCTTAAATTGTGGTTCCCAGAATCAGCCAGCATTAGTGTGCTGGGCCCAGGGGTAACGCATGAAACGCAGTCCAGGACCGGTCCAGAATCAATAGGTTCTGCTAGGAGTCAGACCGACAGGGCCGAGGCAGGACACCAGGCAAGGACAGGTACAGGATCTCAGGCAGGATCTGGCATACAGCAATGTTGCTCCTGCAACCTGGGACAGGGTCCAACAGCCTTTTATCTTTGTCGGGGTAGTGGCTGGTCCTGATCCCCCAGCAACTCACCTCCCTGTTTCGCCCGAAGGCGAGCACTCCTCCTGTGAGTACTCAGGTCTCTCCTTCTCTCAGACCTCAGTCTCTGCAGCTCAGGAGACGTTGGTGGGTGACTAGACCCAGGGGCCGCCTCAGCCTCCCCTGACCCAACCGGTAGTGGAGCAGCTGTAAGTGATGGCCCAGCTGGAGCCAAGGAGGTCATCCCCGCATCTGGAGCCAGGGCAGGATCAGGCCCCTGACTCGGCCCACCTGGTGTTTGCTGCAGGGGAACCTGTGCAGACTGGGACTCTTCAGGATCAGGCCCCAGACTTGGTTCAGATGATGCCTAAGGCATTTGGTGCAGACTGAGTCTCCTCTGGTTCCGAGTCCGAGCCTGAGTCCCAGGCCATCACAATTTCTAACTCAAGCTTAAGGACTTCTGGGAAAAGATTTATAATGAGTTTTTAAAAATGCTGAAAAATACATTTGTAAAGAAACCAGAAGCCTTTTTGCTTGGAATAATAGGACTGGAATTGCCCAAAAAAAGATGTTAGATTATTTTTGTATGCCGCTACAGCAGCAAGACTGCTATTAGCTAAAAATTGGAAATCTCAAGAAATACCAACGGTAGAAGAATGGCAGATGAAGATGCTGGAGTTTTGGGAGCTGGCAGACCTGACGGGAGGAATCCATGATCAGAAAGAAGAGGAATACCAAGAAGATTGGAAGAAATTTAAAGATTATTTAGTTAAATATTGTAATATAAGAGAAGTAGAAAATACTTGAAAGTACCAAACAGGCCTAGGATCAGAATAAAAATGTTGTATGTTGTATGAGGCAGAGGATCCGGTGTGGACTGAGTCTCCTCTGGTTCCGAGCCCAAGTCCCAGGCCATCACAAATACCCAATTCCCTCAACCATTCCTCATATGGCTTGGTTTTGTTAACGGAAATCCAAGGGCTCCCTTGGACAAAAGCAAAGACACCAACCAGGATAACTTGGAGCAAAACAGCAGCCTGTAGGCTTGGCCTTTATTGAAGACTGTCGCAACAGGACTCCCACCCACAACAAGATGAAGCAAAATGGAAGTCCAGAACAAAAGAAGACCCCAACTTTTATTAGTTACTAATCCCCCAAACTACACCCCTAAGACTACATCACAACTACATCACAGCTACATCACAAACAGGAGGGGTTGAGGGAGGAATTGTGGAGGTAACCTGAGTGTCTTGTCACCTGGCTGGTTCCCCCTTTCCCCCTCCCCATGAGTACTTTCCAGAGGACAAAGGGGAGTTTGCAGTTTCCTGCCCCCTGCGGGAAGATCTGATCATTGTCCTTTATTCCAGTCCCTGTTGAATCCACTCCCATATGCAAGTCCGTTGTGTCCTTGATGGTCTTCTGTCTGGGACCATCAAAGTTGTCATGCCAACTGGGCAGGGCTCCCGAGTACATGTTGGTATGGTTAAGGGATTATGGCCGTCCTGTATCAAACTGTCCCCCTTTGATAATCCTTCCTTCATGGAGTAAAATAAAAGTGGACCGGTGTAAATCTGATGTATGGTTGATTTACTATGAATTTATAACAGAAACGTCACGTATGTCGTGTGTGAGTGTGTCGTATTTGTACAAACTGAATGATTTTTTTTTTTGGGGGGGGGGGTTCCTGCAACAGTTTCCAGACCCTCTAGTTTGCCCTCCTCTGCACACCTTCCAGCTTCTCAACATCCATCTTAAATTGTGGTGCCCAGAACCAACCATCATTTGCTCCTCACGGTCCAGACATACAGCCTTAAGTCTGGAGTTGTGCTGTGAAGCAATGAGGCCATACATTCGACTTCTCTGTAAGCATTGGGCTTCCAGGTTCTGGGTCCGTTCCCCTCTGGGTGTTAACACTGGGTTTCCCCCACTGCTGCCATCAAATCCAGACAGTCTCCCCCAACCCAAGTGAAATGACACCAGCGATATTCCTGGTGGGGGGATCTCTAGGACACACCTTAGACCTAAAACACTGCAGATCTGCCCAGCTTGCCTTTAATCTTTGGCGATGCTCTCCGAGCTGTCCCAGCCTATAAAAAGACTTAGTGAAAAAATCTCTCTCCTAACAGGGGAAGGTTTTGTATCGACTGTGTCTGGCTGACATTTTGCATGGATCGTTAGCCGGTGGATAGAGATGTTTCTGCAGCAGTAACGGAGGACGTGGCACAGTTACAACTCGCGGAAAACAGAGAGGTTTCAGGGAAACGAGAAAGTGCCTTTGGGGGTGTTCTACTGCACTCAGAAATTGCTTGCACACTTCCTATAGGAGTGCCCACTTTAACACTGCTGGACTGGGTGGGTCATTGGCCTGTTCCAGAAAGCTCTCCAAAGTAAAAATTACATTTGATGCTTTCTCTACCTCTGGCATTTGGCACTCAGGAAGTTGTGCAGAAGCCGATGGAATCACAGAATCTGTAGAGTTGGTGCATCTCCGGGTTATTGGTGGGGCCTGCCTGGTGTTTTTACATGAGAAGAATGTGTGCTTTTATTTAAAATGCATCTCTGGGTTATTTGTGGGGAAAGGAATTCGTTCATTATTATTTTTCCAAAATAAAGTCTGGCCCTGCACAAGGTCTGAAGGACAGTGGACCAGCCACTTGCTGAAAAAGTTTGCTGACCCCTGGTCTAAACCATGGGTAGGCAAACTAAGGCCCGGGGGCCGGATCCGGCCGGATCACCTTCTAAATCCGGCCTGCAGACGGTCCGGGAATCAGTGTGTTTTTACATGAGTAGAATGTGTCCTTTTATTTAAAATGCATCTCTGGGTTATTTGTGGGGCATAGGAATTGATTCATTCGTTTATTTTTCAAAATATAGTCCGGCCCCCCAAAAGGTCTGAGGCACAGTGGACCGGCCCCCTGCTGAAAAAGTTTGCTGACTCCTGAACCGGCGCAGCCTTTTGGAAAAGTTTGGAATGTTCCCCTCTCATGCGCACAGTTCCTCCCCTGACATGACAGAGGAAAAAAGAGGGAGAGAGAAAATGAGAAAGAGAAAGAGACTGTGTCTGGTGACCATCTTGTGACAGGAGCACATTTCCCCATGGCCAGGCCGCTTCTGCAAAGCCTGGATCTTCTCAGCCCGAGCGAAAATCCACAGCCAAGATCTCATTTGTGAGCGAACACCTGTGAACAAAAGCTCTGCCTTCCCTCCCCTGACAGTGCCGAAATCTTCCAGCCACGCCGAGCTGCCATGAGACTCGTTTTCCATTTTCACCTTCAAGCGGTCCCACCAACGTGCAAGAATCAAAAAATATAAAGCAGGCAGTCATTTTGTGTCACTCGAGGCAGAGGAGCTGAGAGAGGAGCTGAATCGTTCCTGGAGTCATGGAATTATTGAGCTGGAAGAGATCTCAGAGGCCATCTAGTCCAACCCTCTCACGATGCAGGAATCTCATCTATGACAGTCTTCAAAACTCCCATTGTTCCAGGCACATTTTGTGACAGGGTATTTCATTAGCGTGAGCAGTTTCTGAGCTATGGGCACAGAACTGCACCTAAGATTTCAGATTAAAACTGCAGAGTGGAAGGAAAGGACGAGCTTTTTCTGCCTCCCCACTTCCAGCTATTGTCTGAAGACTGGAGAAGAGACCCTCTTAAGAATATTGGGGAGGTGGGCACAGAAAGGACTAGACCATGCAAAAAAGGAACATATTTTAGCTGCAGTTCATTCATTTTCAGCTTTGTATTCTTGTTATAAAAAAGCGTGCCGAGACATTGTGTTGTTCCACCCATAACTAGGTTTAAGGTGCCATTTAGCTCCTAGCTTTCATATATCAGTTTCTAACACTGATGGTGTCACAGTCTGGTCTATGGGTGATTGAAGTCCCGGCTGAGGACGTGGGGACCGGGGGCAAGATGGCTGGGTGGGAGCAGGAATGAGAGTCCAGAAGCCAGGGGTCCGAGGGTCGAGAAGCAAGGAGTCATGAAATCGAGGGTCCGAGGGTCGAGAAGCAAGGAGTCATGAAGTCAGGGGTCTGAGGGTCAAGAAGCAAGGAGTCATGAAGTCAGGGGTCCGAGGGTCGAGAAGCAAGGAGTCATGAAGTCAGGGGTCCGAGGGTCGAGAAGCAAGGAGTCATGAAATCGAGGGTCCGAGGGTCGAGAAGCAAGGAGTCATGAAGTCAGGGGTCTGAGGGTCAAGAAGCAAGGAGTCATGAAGTCAGGGGTCCGAGGGTCGAGAAGCAAGGAGTCATGAAGTCAGGGGTCCGAGGGTCAAGAAGCAAGGAGTCACGAAGTCAGGGGTCCGAGGGTCGAGAAGCAAGGAGTCACAAAGTCAGGGGTCTGAGGGTCGAGAGCAAGGAGCCACAAAGTCGAAGATCCGAGGGTCGAGAAGCAGGGAGTCAAGAAGCCAAGGTCCGAGGATCAGGAAGCAAGAAGCCAAATGCAGCAAGGCAGGAAACGAGTTGCTGTGGCAAAGAGCCGAAGGGAAATCCTGACCTTATATCCCTTCCCGGCTCTTGCCACCAGGTGCTGTGAGTTACCAAGCGGCCTCACCTGTGTGGCCGCACCTTGCCTCTCCAGAACAAACCTAGGAAGG
Source organism: Podarcis muralis (assembly GCF_964188315.1). Taxonomy (NCBI): domain Eukaryota; kingdom Metazoa; phylum Chordata; class Lepidosauria; order Squamata; family Lacertidae; genus Podarcis; species Podarcis muralis. Next base: position 89,538,705 of record NC_135661.1, read on the forward strand.
CCCCAGTCCTGCGAAGCCCTACTGGTCACAGGGACTGGCTCCTGCAGGCACTCCTGACAGATGGCCTCTGCTTAAAAACCTCCAAGGAAGAAGAGTTCACCACCTCCCTAGAAAGACCATACCACTAGCAGTTCTTCCTGTCAGAAAATTCTTCCTGATGTTTAGTCGGAATCTCCTTTCCTGTACTTGCAGCCATGGGTTCGAGTCCTACCCTCCAGAGCAGGAGAAAACAAGCTTGCTCCATCTTTCATGTGACAGCCCTTGAGATATTTGTGAAGATGGCTATCTTATCTCCTCTTGGTCTCCTCTTTACTCAGCTTACCCAACTCAACTCCCTCAACCATTCCTCATAAGGCTTGGTTTCCAGACCCTTCACCATCCTGGTCGCCCTCCTCTGCACACGGTCCACCTTGTCAACATCCTTCTTAAACTGTGGAGTTCTCCCTGCCCTGTCAGAAGCTATATTCCACTGAATGTGAGCTGGTGGGACTCGCAAATGGGGAGATATGCTGTCCCCCTCAAGACCTGCATCTGGATTTCCCATTGGAGTATCTGTTTGGCCACTGTGAGAACAGGATACTGGGCTTTGTGGGCCACTGGCCTGATCCTGCAAACCTCAATTCGATGTTCTTACTAAAGCAAGATGCGGGTGGCGCTGTGGGTTAAACCCCTGAGCCTCTTGGGCTTGCTGATCAGAAGGTCGGGGGTTCGAATCCCCACAACGGGGTGAGCTCCTGTTGCTCGGTCCCTGCTCCTGCCGACCTAGCAGTTTGAAAGCACCTCAAAGTGCAAGTAGATAAAAAGGTACCGCTCCGGCGGGAAGGTAAACGGCGTTTCCGTGCGCTGCTCTGGTTCTCCAGAAGTGGCTTAGTCATGCTGGCCACGTGACCCGGAAGCTGTACGCCGGCTCCCTCGGCCAGTAAAGCGAGATGAGCGCCGCAACCCCAGAGTCGGTCACGACTGGACCTAATGGCCAGGGGTCCCTTTACCTTTACCTTTGCTAAAGCAATGAACACAATCATTTCTTTTAAAACCCTTGGGGAAAGGGGAAAATTTCGAACCCGTGACAATGCCTCAGTGTTGAAGGTAGGGCCTTGGGGAGAAAGTCTCCTGCTAAACCTCAGGGTGTGTTTTTTCCAAATTTGCACTGGCCCCTCCTCTTCACACACACACACACACACACACCAAAAAAACCCCAGCAAATTAAAGAGCTCTTATTATTGAAGGTTTCAGGACCAGGGAGAGCTCCTGTGGATTTCAATTTATAGTGCAAATAGATTTAATGAGCACCTTCAACTCCTGTAAGCATAAATAGGCGCCAACCTCCGCCTTCATCTCCCTCGCCTTGTTCACTGGAATGAATTAACCCCATAGATAATGGGGCACATCTGGGAGGTTCTGCCTTGCAAGCTTGTGATTAAGTAAATGGTTTTGCTTTCCATGTGTGTGTGTGTGTGTGTGTGTGTGCGTCCAAGAACATATTTCTCATGTGCAAGGAAAGAGTTTTGGGGGACATTGGTGTTGTTGTTTTTTGGTGTTTTCATTTATTTTTTAAAAAATGCCTAGGTAATGAAAGTGCACTGAAGTGTTTAAATTGCACAAATCCTGCACTCGACACATGCACTTTGGAGAACTGAGAGCCAATTATGCAAAAAAGTAGAAAGGTACTATATCGGCATAAATTCATCCAAGCCGGTATTATTATTTCTTCCTCCTCCTTAAAGGAGCGTTTTAATGAGTGGCCCCCTCTGCCAAAGATCTAATGGGTTGTTTCTGATTCCCTGCCTTCCTTATCACCCCTCCAGCTCCTGAGCATTCCCTCTCCTTCTCTACATTTTAAGTCCCCCCTAATATTGCCGAGAAGCTGGTAAAATGTGGACTGGATGAGGTTAAGGTTAGGCAGACTTGTAGCTGGTTGACTGTCTGAAGTCAAAGAGTTCTCCTTAGTGGTTCCCCGTCATCCTGGGGAAATGTGACCAGAGCACGCCAGGCCTCCTGTCTCCCACTGCCTCCCGCAGTTTGGTCAAACTCATGCTGGTAGCATCGAGAACACTGTCCCACCATCTCGTCCTCCGTCTTCCCCTTCTCCTTGTGCCCTCCATCTTTCCCAACATCAGGGTCTTTTCCAGGGAGTCTTCTGTTCTCATGAGGTGGCCAAAGTCTTGGAGCCTCAGCTTCAGGATCTGTCCTTCCAGTGAGCACTCAGGGCTGATTTCCTTCAGAATGGAGAGGTTTGATCTTCTTGCAGTCCATGGGACTCTCAAGAGTCTCCTCCAGCACCAGAATTCAAAAGCATCCATTCTTCGGCGATCAGCCTTCTTTATGGATGTTCCAACTAATATTTGTTAAAAAACCTGAAGCATATTTTTTAGGGATTGTAGGAAAAGACCTGCCAAGGAAATTGAAAAATATCTTTATGTATGCGACAATGGTGGTGAGAGTCTTAATAGCACAAGGATGGAAGAATGAGGAAATCCCGACTAAAGAACTATGGCAAGAGAAATTGATGGACTATGCAGAACTGGCAAAATAGACACGCAAACTACATGACAAGGATAACTGTGATTTTAAGGATGAACGGGAAC